>NC_092819.1:137136586-137450752 GCF_023375885.2 Dermacentor andersoni
TTGAATTTGCGCTCAAATTTCGCATTAAGGAATAGCGCAATCGTCGGTGAATTTTTTTAGCCTTACTGTGAGGGAATTGCACAATGATGTGCGGAAATGCATCCGACATGTGCCCTTAAGACAGGCATGATACTGCAGGTTCCTGCATTATGTCAAGATCCTCTGCAAAATTTTGTCATAACTCTATTTTACCTGTGCTGCCTTTTGACATCTATCCCGAAAAGATTAATTATAAGTATTATCATAATTTAGCAACTTATTTACTTTCGTTCTCTAATTATGCTGTCACGTTTGACCTTTCGCTAGGTGTGCCTTTGTGTGAAATTATTGAGCATGGGCCATTACTTGAATAGAGGATACTGTATCTAATAATTTCTTAATGCCTAGTTAGCATAGATGCTCAGAAGTACCCGAGGCAATATGTGCAATGATAATTCCGCAACCTCTACAAATAATTGTGCACTTTCTGGCGCAACCAGCAAGTAATCACAGCCAAGATAGGAGGGGAGGGGGGGCAATTCTCGCTTGAGTACGTCATAAGGTACTTTCAACCTTGTATGCCGTATCATCCAGCGTCGCGCTTTACTGTTGTGATGGACTTAAGCCAATTAGTGTCGGCTGACAATAATGTGAAGAAAAGTGATTCATCCAGAATACAGCCCAAGAAGTATTGCTTTGTGATACTTGGTCACCAGTCATTTATATGGTACCAGCTTGCCCTTTACGATGTCATCTTTAAGTATGAAAGAAAGTTGATAGCTTGAGAGTGCGAAACGTCGAGCTCGCTTTCGGCTTAATACGAAGCGTGAACTAACTTTGAATTAAGATAACATGCCATTTACCAAAAAAAGTAAAATTAAGTTATGGGGTTTTACGTGCCAAAAGCACTTTCTGATTATGAGGCCCGCCGTAGTGGAGGACTCCGGAAATTTCGACCACCTGGGGTTCTTTAACGTGCACATAAATCTAAGTACACGAGTGTTTTCGCATTTAGCCCCCATCGAAATGCGGCCGCCGTGGCCAGGATTCGATCCCGCGACCTTGCGCTCAGGGGCCCAACACCATAGCCACCGAGCAACCACGGCGGGTGCCATTTACCAGCACAACGGGTAACTCTCTTCAACTGATTGTTTTGAAGAGGGGTTCTTTGACTAGATTCGAAAGCTTATCAGTGCCTTTTTGGCAACAAAACACCATATATTTTAACGGGAAGGCACTTCCCTCTCTGACTATTCTCTGCATTTTAATTACTATTTGCCAGAAAATATACTAATTTTAAATATAACCACCAGCTACCCTAAATGCCCTGTTCTTTGAGAGAAAAGAGTGACTAAATTTATTCGTAATGCGAGCCAAACTTCTTCCTTGGCACATATTGCTAATTGAAGTTTCAATATGCACACTTTTTTTTCCTTTCTTGAATTTTTCAACTTGTGTGCAGATTTTCTTTGCTTGTTTCTACACGATCCTTCACACGTGACCGATGACAGCAAACTTGTGTGGCCAGCCAGTGCCCTCCTACGAGGTAAACATATCCTGGGCAGCCTGGCCTGCTATGGTTGCTGCAGCTATCAGATTCAAGATTCATGTGGGGCAACCTTTGCTGCTGTTTGTCACTATTGTTAATTACACGATCTGCATTTTTTTCACTATTAGGCAATATAGTTTGAATATGCCACATGGTGTGAAGTAGATGTTTTGCTGCATTTTGGCCTGCATTTATGCTTTGGGCACTGCAGAGCATGAAGAAATCACCTGGGGCGCGGTCGGAGATCGTTGTTCGAAACGCGCGTTCAGTTCGAGTTCAGTTTCGCCTCACGCGATTGGCCTAAGCCGCGCTGAGTCATCAGCCTCCGAGAACAGTCTAAGAGAACAGTCGACTGAAACCCATACAGCAGTTAACGGGGTGCACTTGTATATTTGTACAAAAAAAGCGCCCTTTCGTGATACGGCGGGGATTTCATAAACGCAGCCGAAAGGTTCGCACCTACACCACTTTCCCCCGTTCGGCAGTCAACAATGCCACCACAGAGTTAAAAAGAATCAAGGCCCACGACTAAGTCATGAACAGAATTCCAAGCTACAGTCCACAATGGAAACCCCGACAGCATGCAACAACGCTCCATTCATTCCGTAAAATCTACTGACACGGTTCCAGCAAAGCGTAACTTTTCGTCCTAGGAGGCATTTAAACGCAAGACTGATCACTGTAACGGCTGCTCGCGTGCCCACTAAGGCCATTGTTGAAACACTGTTAATTAGTACAAACACGTTATTCTTAAGCACACAAATGAGTTGAGGTATATCGAAGATTGTCCAGCGAGCTCACCTCCGGCGGCCACGCTGACTAGTTTTCCGGAGTTGGTGACGGGTAGCGACGCGGCAGAGACGGTGACCGGCTTACGCGAGGAGCATGTGATGGCGTCAAGCTGCGATCGGAGGCCGGGGAACGATTCCGCAGCGTCCCCGGGAGCTGGTGAGAAATGCTTCCGGGAAATGTGTGCGAGGGCGAGTATGTGTGACCGAAAGTGGAACGCGGGACCGCCCAGACATCGTCGATCGGTCGTAACTCGGTGGTTGGCGGCGATTGCAGAACCCGGCAATGTGGCCCACGACACCGCAGCCGTAGCACACGGGTAAAGGACGACCGACGAACTGTTGCTCAAAGCGCTCAGCCGTGGGAGGTCGTTGAACAGAGTATAAGGTGGCTCAGCCTGCTGAGGAATTGTCGACCTCCGTGCCAATCGCCCGGGGTGTTCTCCGCATCGCTGTTCGGGCACAAATATGCCCTGACGTTGCCACGGCGCTCCTCCCGGGTTGACTTCCGTGGCGCACACCGACGGTTGCCAAGGAGAGAACGGTGCTGCAGGCGCCATGTGTTGCGAGGAATATGCATGTTGTCGCACGCCAGTCACCTAGCGTCACAGCAGTTTTTCGCGCACTATCTACCGGACAGCAGACAAAAGGTCGGCGGGCGGGTTCACACCGACGGTCGTAACGGTTGTGGCATTTGCCGGTAGTACGAATTTTGGCGCAATGCTACGTGTCTTCAACGCCTCAAATGTACGGCAATGAAACACGACATCTGAGAAGGAATCCAGGTGATCCCTGTCTGCAAAGAAATTGCAGACATCTTTTGTAAATCCTTCAAAGCGATGTCAAGCTCGGTCTTCCTAAGACATCCTAAATTCACTATCTTGCCAGTTTGAGGATTTTTTTTATATGTATGTATGTAGTGGATGTTTCTCCAAGAGTTTGAACTCTTTGAGCTACTGTTCGCTCCTCGAGTTTCTTTTTGCCACTGGAGTCACCAGGACACTTCTCGACTTCCTCAACAAAGCGCTCCCATGTTGTTACCAATCTTCGTGGTTTTTATACCATATCAGCGCTGTATCAATCAAACACGATACATCGTTTTCAAGCTGGGTGACGGGGTATTAAAGGTTGTAGCGTCACAACCTAGCGTAGTGCGTGAGCCACTCGTCAACATCCTCGCCCGCTCTTCCTGTGAAGGAGCGTGGTTCTATGACATGCTGAGCAGGTACACCTGGCGCTGGCCTCCGCGCATCTTCGTCCAGAGACAGGGTGAAAGTCGTCGGCGAGATGCAGGTAAGATACGTGGCTCCAGCAACGTTCAAGCGGTTGCGACACCGTGGTACGTTGGGCCGTGTGCCATGCCTCCACTACTCTATTACGTCCACGAGAGGCGTTCTTTGAAATGCCACGCAAAGGTAGCCACGGCGGTCTCGATAAGCTGAGTGTTGTCGTTGCTGTTGCCTCAAAACGTCACTCATATCTACGGAGGGGTTTGATTTGGTTTGGTTTTCCTCCAATCATGGCGCACATCCACTGCGGGGGATTGGCCAAGATTTAGATGGTATTAGGAAACTTTCGTTAATAGTAAAAAAATATTGTAAAATTGTCAGGAGGAAATGAGTAAGAATAACTTATGAAACCTTAAGAAAATCTCACTGAACCAACTATAAATTCCCAATACTGGTATACGACAGCGCAGTCGGATAAAGTTTACTTCAGCGTTTCTGGTGTGAACGGAATTTCTGTGCCAAGGTAATAACAACTGTCAATTTTCTGAAAAATTAGCTATAGCTGGGTTCAAAAAGTCTTGAACAATTGCATATCTCCTGAATCTAGCTCTATTTAGGTGAGCTGATGCAGGAAGTAATGATAGCACAGGACCATTGAGGGCCGCTCTCGCGAGACTGGTTAATCTCCCTGCCTTCTACTTATCTCTTTCCCTCCGTCTCGCGAGACTGTCAGCCATTTTGTTCATGACTAATCTCTTATGCCCAGGCATCCAGAGCAATCTAAATAAATTTATGTGGGCAAACACTAAAAACTGAAATGTACGTAAAAGGTTAGTTCCAACATTTGCTGTGAGCGATGAGAACAAAGATAAATAACCTGTTATTCTTACTACCGCAGATATCGATGAATTTAGTTAGCCCAAGGCTAACCCTATAGCAAGAAATAAGGATAAGCAGTTGGAAATCCTGATGGTGAATGACCAGTCCAATGCAGGTCATTGGTCATTGCGCCTGTCACAATGACCGTATTTGTAGCTAATCTCAATAAGTGGTCTTGTAATAGGCCATTTAATGTATTATGAAAGAGAAGCTTTAAATTGTTTGGATAGATGTCACCATAGATGATTTGTAGACTCGCACATCACAAATAGGTGGCACTTCCCAGATACGTATGCTTAAAGGATTGATAATGTTCGTAAAAAGTCTACCTGCGCTGTATGAAACTGAAACCAGTGTACTCCGAAGAATAATGCAAGCTGAGAAATGATTGTTTTCCAGTCTTAGGAATGTTTGTACCGTCAGTAGAAGAAATGTACACGATATTATAACGCAGTAGTGATGGTAAAGAACACAGTACCAATACTGTGAATGACAAAACTAACTTTTATTGGGCGAACCTGTACCCACAAAAACAGGCTACACTTAAAGCAAAACGATAGCGGCGAACACAGTCGGCGATCGTCAAAATCTGATCCGCGGGTGAAGCGCGTCGGCTTCTATACATCAGTCATCGAAGGTTCCAGAGTAATCGCTGGTGCCCGCGTGTCTTCCAGAAAGTTCTGCACCATTCGCGTCGGGCATATATGAAATCAGATTGCACAAGTTCCGGTGACGACAGACAGGCGGATAGAACCATCGATAACGTTCGAGAAACTTCCGATACATGCAGGCGCGTCCTGCGCTGTGCGATAACATTTGTTAGGCGGTGAAACGGGGTCACCCGATAAAGATAATCGAGTGCACGGATCAATATTGAGGGCAACCTGACTTCTTGATGTAGTACGTCATTGGCAGCAACTTTCGGTAATACGCACCACAATCGCAGGGCTTCCCGCCCAAGCATAAATAAAGGGGCGTAATTTGCGCACCAGAAGAAAGTACACATCCAAATTCTAAAATGGGTTGTGCATACACTTTATATATAATTAGAAGTGAGTCTCTCGGCATCCTCGACCGAATGTTGCCTAGTTTACGTAGTATGTCAACTGCTCTGGATAGTAAGTTTCAAAGAAGGAGGTTCTGATCTTTCCGGGACATCCATGAGATGTTTTGTGTTGTGTGGGTTCTGTATCGCTTTGTTTCTCACCTTTGGCGCCCCTTGCCCTCTTCCCCTGTACGGGGTACGTAGGCCAGCGCAGATACCCTCTGGTCAACCTCCCTGTCTTTCCTTTGCCTTTATCTCTCTCTGTCTCTCTCGCTCTCTCCTGCACTTCGATATTGTTGGCGCGTGCGAAAATTGGTTGGCCGTAAAGATTCGCTTCCTATCCACGGAGGCCACATTTCGACCAGGCGAAATTCAAGACGCCCGTGTACTTAGATTTGGGTGCACGATAAAGAACCCCAGGTCAACAAAATTACACCGGAGTCCCCCACTATGACGCGTTCCTCACAATCAAATTGTCGTTATGGCGCGTGAAACCCCAGGTTTTTTTAGTGGTTCGCTGGCGTAGCAGTCTTCCTGAAAACTTTCATCGGTAGTTCTTGCACGAGTCATTTGTACGCTAGCGAACGCAAAACTACTGTATTTTGATGTGCAAGTGCAGCGGCTCCCTCAAAGAACTGCCCCTACACTGTACGGGATATTTCTTGAGGGACACCGTTGAGGACACCTAGGCGTATACCTAAAAATGATTCTGGCGACATTTCTGGTCACGGTAGTGTGAAACTGTATCGTCTGAACGTGGCCATTGAAACTACCAGACCATGGAAGAAGGAAAATTCCTTGCTTCCTCCATGTGTGAGGCCCGGTTGCCGCGTCGCTTTAAATCCACTTCAATTATGCGGTTTAGTCGCCTGCCGACAGATGGCAAAACAATCTCGCTGGCCTACTTTGAGAACGCGACGTCGCGGTATGATTGGTATTGTCGGCCGGCTTTGCGGTGTGTTTGTGCGAAATAATACAGTGGAAAAAGCACGGTAATGTGGAAATGTTGAGCAAATGGGGTCTACAAACAACACACGAGCTATGAAAGTCACTTTAGTTGTGGGCTCCTGAACAATTTTGACCATGGAAGATTATTTAGCTGTGCACGCCAAGTGCGGCAGTCGAGCGTTTTCGCACACTGCTCTCATCTGAGTGCGGCTGCTATGATCGGGAGAGTCAAACCCGATACCCTGTGCGCAGCAGGATAGCGTCAGAATGGTGCGTGTTCGATTCATACGCGGTATGAGTAAAAAACAATTGAGTAGCTGTGACATTTGGGCGTGATCGGTTGATGCGAAGCCCAGAGGTTCAGCCTGCTGCAAAAATGTCGCTGTAGCCCTCAGTAAACGTCAGCGGAAGCTTTACGATTAACTTGTTGCATTGCAGTAATACTTGGTGCGTATCCCAAACACTATACAATATTTTTTTTTCATTTAATGTTAGTATAAAACGCGTGATCGAATGCGATAAGAAGTTTGCCACAAGCAAAGTTCGCCAGTACTTCTTCAGTGTACTTGAAATGAGTGCCAACAAAGTTCCTTGACTGCCAGGCTTCCGTTGCTTTATCTAGTGACGGCTGACACGCTGATAAGGCTTGCCTAGCACGCAACTGCACAGCTGTGGTGCCGGGTGCACGTTCTCGTGGTAACCTATAGCATATGTGAGAACGACGCGCAGAACTCCAAGTCAATGCCCTCGAGGCGAAAGATAAAGAAATAATCTTTCCTTAAAAAGAAACTACATTCATCTGAGCGTTGTGACTGATCGGCAGCTTTGAAAGTTATAAAGATGGGTGGCGTATGCAAACAGTTGCAAGCAGAGTTCTCGTTCAGGTGAAGTGCCACGTGCCAGCAGTACCCGTGCTCGAAGCGAGCACGTACAATGCTGCTAACGCCGTCTGCGCGTGCTGCTCGGCTGAGCTTGTGGCCAACGAGCGTACCCCGAATTTTCCCCTTCTTCGAGTCGGCGAAAAATATCTGCCGTCTTCGTGGCAGCGTTTGAGCGGACCGAGATGGACGAGCAGGCGAAACAAAATTTGCTCAGTCACATCAATAGAATAGGTTAATTCACTTATGCATCATTGTGTATTATCTGCCAACAGTCTTCGCGCGATAATGCACCAACATTGTTCCGAAGTGCTTGCTCGTTTGCAGCACAGAGAAGTTTCGCCCTGGCCTGTATCAATGCCTTAAACTTAAGAATGAGCCATCTCGGTGTCTTCGACGTAGGTCGCCTCTTACGAATATCTTTTCGACTGCTCGGATTAAACGGCTAACGGACTGCGAACCATCGCACCGGTTGCCTGCGTTTTGATACTGCTTCAAACAGCGTTCGCCTATGTTGTGTAACTCTCTCAGCTTAGTCGGTAATCGCATGCAACATATTTTGACTCGATTAAGAGGAGCACGGGTATCTCGCAGCGAAGATATCGAGCGACGATAAGAAATATGGCTTAAATGTGCTTCACATGGTTGCCATTGTGTAAGCGTGGGATAATGCTGCCCAACATCTAAGCGCAGCCCGCTTCAGGTAGATTGATTGTTTCATCGATGGGGTTTGTTGCTTCAACACATCGACTGTGAGAGACGTCGCCCTTGAGGACTCTGTGTAAATTTTCATCAGCAGGGTTTATTCGTAAGCGTAGCCAAAGATGTGAGCAAGAACAGTTTTGCATTCCGACCCCATCCAAGCACGGCAACTGCGGCAACCGCGACAGGGAAACGAACCCGAAACCTCGTGCTCACCGGCCAGCAGAACATTTTAGCCACTTAGCCACCGGGACGTTCACGCAAAGCGCTTCTGCACCAAATAACAAGAAGAAGAAGAAGAAGAAGAACAACAACAACAACAGCGGCAGCAGCAGCAGCAGCAGCAGCAGCAGCAGCAGCAGCAGCAACAACAACAACAACAAATCCCCCAAATGTGGCATGGCGAGTGCGTGAAGAACGTGCTCCGAAACAAGGGAAACAACCGGCAAATCCGCACGCGCTTGTCACGTATAGCTTACACATTTCCGCGTCTAAGCTGCGTCGTATACATTTGAGCGTACAGCATTTAGGCGTTAAAGAAGTGGCGACACCAACAGCTCGGGCCAAGAAGCGTGCGCGCGCGGGCCGCCAGCGTAGCGAAATTGGTTTGCACGACTGCTCTCCACAGCGACTTCGTAACACGCGGGCCACGCAACCGCGGTGACCGCACCGTAATCCGCCTTCGACCGCGAATCCGAGCCCCTCGTCGCCGCGTCCGTGCCGCCTGCGGTCGAGCGTTGGCCAACGGCGTGTGCCCCATTTCACTGGAGCGTCGTAGCCAGCACCCGCCGAATTCATCACTACTAATGTGAGCGGCGTCTTCGCCCGGCTAACGAAAGAAACAAAAACTACCATACATCGATGAGTGGTGTGCAGTGATCCGTTAGGAGGTGCTGCGAAACTGCGGCTACGAGGTTGTTGTTATCGTCTGCCACTCGGTTGCCGTTTGTTGAATAATGCCAACGTAAAGGATGCGCGCTATACCGAAGGGCATTATATCTCCAAATCTACAATTAAAATAAAGATATAAGCAGCGAAGAGCTATTGAACGAAAAGAGTGATAAGGACGCAGAAGAAAGAAATACTGTAACGATACTGGCAAAGAAAAAAAAAAGCTACATGACAGAAACAAAAGACGGACATACCACGTTTGTTCCATTCTCCAGAATTTAATATTAACTTGTTTTTGTTTTGCCTATATGAACTTTAGAACTGCTGTCACCACAGTTATTTTTTCTGCATTCTTTGTTTGAAACTATATTTTCCAGCGCATCTTTGATTTAAGAGAATAGGAGTAGCGGGCGCCGTCTAAGAGGTACCAAGGTCCCACTGAATGCGGTTAGTAACTTTTTTAAAATCTTTCCAAGCAACCTAACGTCGTGTTGCTCATGTAGCTAAGGCGATACCTTGTGCAGCCTGCCATTTCTGACTTCATGTACTTGACGTGCACGAAACAAGGCCGCCAATATATAAAATCGAACCTGTAGCAAAGCGCATTTTAAAAGCACGACAGCAGACGGGTAATAAACAAAAAAAGGGCACGTAGAGATGAGGGTTTTGGTGCCTTTAACGGCGGAGTGACAAACAAACAAGGAAAAACAGGGAGGTTAATCAGGCTGTCGTCCGATTGCCTACCCCACGTGGACTAAGGGTGACAAAAGGAGAGAGAGCGAACATTTATTTCGAGAATCAGCTCGAGTTCTTGTTTCTTTCCCCAGGGTGTGCGGCTCCCTTAGTCCAGAAAGCCGTTGGCGATCGCTGATTCCCGTGCCTGGTTTGCCAGCTTGCCCTGACCTTCCAAAACGGTAAGAGAGAGAGAGAGAAAGAGAAAGAAAGAACAGACCACATGTACGAAAAAAGATAGGGTTTGTCTCATTGTTTCGTCTGAGTATCTTTGTGTACCGTATTCATCTAGTGGCACTGGTATGTGTCTCAGCTATTGGTACTTGCTACCACCGTTACACCTGTTATGTACTGGTTTAGCCATGCGTTTTGTCACGTTCCTCCATTTTGTGCCATTTAGTCCAGGCGGAGTGTCACCTGTAGACATCCTTCAGAGAGAGAGAGAGAGAGAAGAAGAAACTACTATTCAATGGTAAAAATAGATTACTTTCATGGGGGAGCCCTAGTCGAGAGCCCCACTGGCTGCCCGTCCAACCTGGCCCATCAGCGAATGCTGGTCGGCCAGGTCAGAGCTGGACACTCGCGTCTCTCACTGCTCCAATGCGTGTGTTGTGCTGCAAAATCTGTGATTTTCAGGTGTGGGGGATGTTTTTAGCAGCCACAGGTAATGAATATGTCGGCATATACGTGTACGAAACGTGTTCATCTAACGCTAAATGCCAGAGAGGGCCCATGCATTTAGATAGTATTCGAAACTGCACTAAACGTGCTCAATGTGCAGTTTTTAGTAACGTACCTTACAATATAAAACAAGCAATCGTTTACTACACACGAAATAGCCCCGCTAAATAACCTTCTTCTAAGCTAGTAACGTAAATATCTTGGAAATTATCTGCAGAGATTCCACAGCTACCTTAATTCTGCACAAGAGAAGTAGAAAGGTACCTATAAAGAAAGGGGTCAGACAAGGAGACACAATCTTTCTAATACTATTCACTGCGTGCTTGGAATAAGTATTCAAGCTATTAAACTGGGAAGGCTTAGGGGTAAGGATCGACGATGAATATTTCAGCAACCTTCGGTTTGCCGATGGCATTGTTCTATTCAGCAACAATTCAGACGAGTTACAACGGATAATTGAGGACCTTAACAGAGAGAGTGCAAGAGTGGGTTGAAGATTAATATGCACAAGACAATGTCAATGACGAATAGCCGGGCAAGAGAACAAGAGTTCAGGATCGCCAGTCAGGCTCTAGAGTCTGTGAAGGAGTACGTTTACCTAGGTCAATTAATCACAGTGAACCTCGGTCATGAGAAGGAAATTCACAGAAGAATAAAAATGGGTTGGATCGCATACGGTAGACATTGTCAGCTCCTGACTGGAAGCTTACCATTATTATTGAAAATAAAGGTGTATAATCGGTGCATTTTACCGGTGCTGACATATGGGGCAGAGACTTGAAGACTGACAAAGAAGCTTGAGGACAGGTTAAGAACCGCACTAAGAGCGATGGAACGAATAATTCTAGGCATAACTTTGAGAGACAGAAAGAGAGCAGTTTGGATCAGAGAGCAAACGGGTATAGCCGATATTGTAATTGACATTAAGAGAAAAAAAAAATGGAGCTCGACAGGTCATGAAACGCGCAGGTTAGATAAACGTTGGACCACTAGGGTTACAGAAAGGGTACCCAAGAGAAGCGAAACGCAATCGAGGACGACAGAAGAGCAGGTGGAGCGATGAAATTAGGAAATTCGCGGGCACTCGTTGGAATCGGTTAACGCAGGACAGGGGTAATTGGAGATCGCAGGGAGAGGCCTTCGTCCAACAGTGGGCATAAAATGGGATGATGATGGTGATGATGATGATGACGATGATCTAGTAAAGAAAGGTTCCATGCATCAACGTCTTTTTAGCGGGAGATTGATTGCGGCATAGCGGGACAAGTGATCGATTTAAAGGCCGACAGAATAGTTTGGATTGCCTAGTTTTAGTTAAAGGTAAACCCGCCTGACAGCATTAAATTGGGTTCAGATTACTGTCGCTAGCTCCTAACCAGCAGCGGGCGACGAGTGCGCTCCGGTACATGCTCGTTTCGCCTCTGCAAGACGAAGTCAGTGACATCATTATTCGTTTTATTGATTGTTTCCTCTTTCCGTCTTATTTCATCAAGAGCTCGAATTGATCCTGCAGTTTGTTAAAGATGGAGAGAAAAAAAGAAAAGTCACAGGCCTGCGCTGCACACGCAGCACAGTGACAGCGTAAGCTGGAGGAGCGGCTCCGTATAGGAGCTCCGTTTTCGCATCGCGCACTAGAGGGTCTTCGCGTCGCTTCCACGAGAACAATCTCAACTGTCCGCCCGTCGTCGACGGCGAGTTGCGACTTGTCCTGCTCTTTGCACAGCGATCTTCTGAGCCCAATGTTGCCTGGTTGCAGCCGCGCGTGTAGCTCTACGAATCGCTGGTTCAGGTTCGTCGCTTGTTCGTCGCTTGTGCACCGAAGGGTAAACATAGGTATCCAGAGTACGTGGCGCACATGCCAGATTCCTTGACCCGTGGCAAGGCACGTTGCTGTTGATGATGGTCATCATAATGATGCTTTATTGGCATACCCTTCGAAACGGGGTGGTGAAAAAGTAGTCCCCTAGCTAGCTTGAGTTGACCAGGTCCGTGATGCAGCCTGCAACATGTGCAACTGCTACATGTCGGCACACCTGGTGAAATATACCGGAACTGCAATGCAAACTTTGTGCGTGTTGACGCTACATGGCGCGCACGTCCCATCGCATGTCAAATGGCTCGACACGATGCAAGTTATCAAGATGATAATAATTAATGGCATTTTTTTAAACAGGATGGTGACAAACAGTCATGTAGCCTGCTTGAATTAATCAATGCCATACATGTTTTCCATTACATCACTAGTTATACATCTTCATAATCCTTTTTTTCTTCCTCAAGACCTCTCTGTCTACCATGTACCGCTACCTATGCAACTGCTAACATGGTTTGACACCTGGCGCAATAATTTGCAACTGCAGTGCAAAGGGCGCGCATCTCACATCGCCAGGCAAGTGGCACGATACGGTGCTAATGATGGTGATGACGATGATTTATTGTCATCCCCTCTGAAACGCTGCGGTGACATCGTCACCTAGCTAGCTTGATTTAATCAGGTGCACAACATATATTCTTTTTCTAGCATTCCTGGATACATCTCGTTAAACTTCTTTCTCTTCCTCAACACCTCTTTAACTGTCTTGTACCGCTACCTCAGTATCTGCTACATGGCGCTCTACCTAAAGCCCCTCAACATTGAGGCATTTTAGTTCCACCTGGTGTAATAATATGCAACGGCAATGCAAAATGTGCACGTATCGACACTACGCTGTGCGCATGTCACATCGCGTGGCTCCTCGCTCGCTAGGACGCGTTTATAGGGCATTTTTCCTCGCTGGCGTGGCTCAGTGGTAAAGTAGCTGACTCCCACGCACTGGGCCCGAGCTCGATCGCGGCGACAACTGTATTTTTTTTTCTCATTACAGTTGGCAGCTGCTACGGACGCTCGACACCGGTGGCGGAGGCGGTGGAGACCATCGCCAACCGAAAGGGCTGTTGGAATGAGCCTATCACACAGCTTATGCGGTTAAAAAACAACATGTTCATTTATTTGCAAGAATCGTGAGGCAGGTAGCGACCAATTACTGCTTTAAGGAGGTCACTTCCTTTTCAGATGAGGGAGTATCTTCTTGAAGTGTGCCTCCCTAATTTGGTTACACTTTGACCTGAATATGTAGCGGCCTGGACCAGGATACGAACTTGGGACCTTGAGTATAGAAACCCGTTGTTCTAGCTCGACTCCACGCTACTGTACACGGCATACAGGGGTAATTGGAGTTCACCGGATAAAAAAATTAAATGATGGGGTTTTACGTGCCAAAACCACTTTCTGATTATGAGGCACGCTGTAGTGGAGGACTCCGGAAATTTCGACCTCCTGGGGTTCTTTAACGTGCACCTAAATCTAAGCACACGGGTGTTTTCGCATTTCGCCCCCATCGAAATGCGGCAGCCGTGGCCGGGATTCGATCCCGCGACCTCGTGCTCAGCAGCCCAACACCATAGCCACTGAGCAACCACGGCGGGTTGATCACCGGACAGGCCTTCGTCCTGCACAAGCTGGTTATATAAATTTTCTGGAGTGGCTGTCCTTGCAGCCGCCTACGTTTGCAAGTGAAGTAGCAGCAGCCATATTGCTAGAGGCAAAAGAGGCGCGCCCTCAGAAGAGGCTCCCGCGAAATACGCGTGACATTTGGTTGTATTTGGGACCCTGCGATAAAAAAACAAAATGAACAGAAACCTCTTTAAGATATATACCAATTCTCAATTGTGTGTTGTTGTTGTTGTTGTTGTCGTTGTTGAAAAAAAATTCTTCGCCTATTTCTTACCGCAGGCTTCCAGAAAAGAAACCGGCGGGGCGCTTCGCCAATAGCACTTCTTCGGTGTGTTAAATTACGAATGTTCTTTGATGTGATGTGACTGGGTAACATATACCACTGATTACCCGCTGGTGATTTTTCGGGCACATTTTGTGGAGACCTAATGCACCTTCCGCCGACAGCTTCTGACAACACGGCGCGGTCACCGTCTTCATTTATCGGTTCGTTGTTTATCTCGTGAGTGTGGACATGTGGAGAAGCTGCACTTCGTATCTATTATCTGCTCCAGGTAGTTCCAAAAAGGCCCTGACGCCAGTGGAGACCTTATTTTATTTGCAATACTCCATTAGGAGCTCTTGAATTCTGGCACAAAATTTACACGCTTGTTTGCTCAGGAAAGGTACTGCAAATCATACATTTAGCATGGCGAAAGACTTCGTGTTCATATACTGAATCCAGAAATGGCATCATCGAACTTCACTTTGGGCGTTACCTTATAACTTATATGCGCCTAAAGAAATTGACGGCGCTCCTCTATCGTGTTGAGAAGATTTCTTAATTTAACATACGCATTGCACTGGATCAGTTGGAAATATTCAGACAACATATCGGTCAGCAAATCTGCACAAACAAAGAAAAAGCAGAAAACGCTTTTTAGTGACACTTCAACTTTTGGAAATGCATATATTGGTTCACTACAAGCCAATTGTGGAACTTGCGTTCTGTGTTCATTGTTTTTTTAAAGAATACACGTCCCGGCAGGGGCGTGTATTCCTTGTTCGTGCTCCTTGCCGGTCGACTAGATTTCTGACTGATGCGGTGTTTTCAAAACACTGTACAGCGCTCTGCAGTTTTATAATTGGAATTGAGCACAAGCAATCTTATGTTCAAGTCATAGTACGGCAGAATGTTTTCCGGGCGAGTCGGAACGTAGTATTTGTGAACGAACAGGAAGCCAATGAGACATGCAGAGGCTAGCACAAGAGAAGTAGTGGACTGGATTTAAATTTCAATTCGCCTCATTTACCAGATAGTTCTGGCTGGAAGAGCACTGCACTTTCAACCCTTCCATTTCATTTTTTTTTTGTCATCAATTGAGCGTTCGTCCTCCTTGTGCACGCTCTGACTGTTTTCCCTGTTACAAACGCAGGCAGCGCGCGATACGTGCAAACCAAGTAGACAAGGTCGTGGTAAATGCGCACCCTACGTCACAACCCGAGTCAGCAGCGCTACGTAATACCACACGTAGTGACGTGCTTGCGACTACTTGGCGCGAAATGTTCCTGCGTGTAGGCACCTTCCTAACCGTTCCCAACTGAAGCCAACGTATACGCACAACATCCGGTCCTGAACAAAAAAACGAGAGCTTACGTAACAGGGCGGTACGTTATACCAGGAGCGTCCACTTTACATTATTGGTGCTGCCATAACCTACTGAGATGTCGTAACGCCGTCGGAAAAGCATGTCGCACTCAATTAAACACTGTTCCTACTGCGCACAATCAATAAGCACGACCAACGCACTCCACGGGCTTTTTGCCTCTAACAAGATGGCGGCGACCGGCTTCGGTTTTGGAGAGCCACCTCGACTCCAGGAGTCTAAGTATATAACATTTTTGGTCCATCAATAGACATAAATGGGGTAACGATGATGACCATGATAGTAATGATGATAATGATGACGATCATGCTTTTTAAATCTATTCTTAGCAGTTTGGCGATAATCATACTAATGACAGACTCTAGAAAATATGTGGAGTAGCCAGGTATTTTCGAAGCTCGGAGAGAGAGAGAAGTTATTATAGGAAAGGCAGAGAGGTCGGCCTGCGCTGTAGCAAGCATGCTCTGGCCTGCTACTCTGCGCAGGGGAAAAAAGGAAACGGGACAAAACAGTGACGAAAGAGGACGATGAGGGCAGGAGGAAGGGACGCATATTTACAATAACCACGTAACGCAGCGGTTTTCTTAAAGCCTTGATTCTAGTCGGGTGCTCACCAAATAGTCTATAACAGCGTTTGTAGCTGCTGTTGCTGCTGTGCTGTCAAGCGTTGCGGACAAAACAGTACTTGCAGACGATGTTTGTCTGCCGATGCCTGCTAGCGTAGAAGCCAGCGTCCGAAGTTCCATTGTGAGAGGGCTGTCGCAAAACAGATGTTGTAGACACTCTTGACACCTGGCAGTGTTCAAAGTTCGGACTGTCCGCGCGGCCGATAAGATGCGCGTAGCGTCGAGTGAAGGCGACATACGCCCATGCGGATCCGGTGAAGCGTACACTTGCTTGGCCTCGCTTGACCTTAGCTCCAAGCCAACTTTTCCACAGCATGCAGCCTCATCACATCGAATCCACTCGTTCGTGACACATCTTGTTCGTGCATCCGAAAGTGTATAGTAGTAATTACGCAGAAAGAACTCGCAGGTGAATAACATCTGTTGTCCCGCATCAGTGTCCTGGGACATGCGCCTAATAGTTAACGCATCATAGACGATGCAAAATAACACGTGTCGCTGAGGGGTTCGTTCTGGAAAAAGAATCGGCAGCTAAAAGGGGAGAAAAAAAACAGGACGCCTTTCTCATGTGTTGGAAAGTGCAATGTTTCGAAGGACGCGTGTCGCAGGTGTATGGGAAAACGAACCGTCGCCTCAGCGTAATTTCTGACGCGCCGTAGCAAGTGAGCGTGCGAAAGAATAAGAGAATAATTCAAAAAGACACCGTCATTTCTTTCCTTTGCAGTTTTTCCAATCGTTTTCCAAAAGTGGCTTTGAAGATTATTTCGTCAAGGTTGCGGTCAAAAGTGATCGATCCCAGACGTGGACGCATGCGTTCTATAACACCGAGTGGAAACCTATCCGCTGATTGCAGGCTCGAGCAATCACTCACTGTTCAGCAATGTGCGCAACACAGTTATCAGTAACGAGAGACATTCGCTGCGAAGCGCATACCTGGTGCATATTTCATTTCTTGCACGACCGAGGTTTGTGTGGCGCACGGATGTCAGAAAATAATGAGAAGGAGAGAAAAACTTGGTTTCTATGGTTTCTTTGTTGCTCGCTCTACCAAACATTGCGTCATTGCACCTAATGAGGGCGAAAACGATTAGCTCGGGCATTGCCAAAGCGGACATTGTCACAATTCTGCACCAGAACCCGCTATCTCTCTTCCTCGGCACACTATTTCGTTCGTTGAGCAATAACGAAGAAAAACCGGGGAGCTGTGCTTTTCTTTAGTAAAACTATATAAAGACAACACACACGGAGGTAAAAAAAAACTTATGGGAATGCAACTACGTTTCATTATGTTGTTGTTAAAGTACATAATTAGAAAAAAAGGAAAATAAAAGAAAGCGAAAAAAAAGGTCAACTTACCATGGGTGGGAACCGAGCCCACCTGCTGCAAAAAGTTGTCCGTTTTTCCACCTTCACTCTCGTTTTCTTTGATAATTACATATCTCGAATAAAAAACGCAGTTCACCTTCCCAAATTCTTTATTCGGGCTTCGTACGGCTGTTACTTTCAGGGCGTATGCCGCGCGCGCGCGCGCGCGTCTACCTGCGCTCGTATATAGCTTCTCAATGCGCTTACCATGCGTGTATCTCATGTTGAGGACTTCAAAATTAGCTGAGGAGAAAACAGGGCCGAAGAACAGCAGGCAATGAGGGGAGAGATAACGGCGCTGACTCACAGCGGGTTGTTAGTCAGCGCTGATTGTCTGTCAGTTTCTTACGTTTTCTGCTCGAGTTGTGAACCAAACAACCCAAGTGCTTCTGTAGATCACATTTGGAACAATGGTGAGCCCAAAAGTGTGGACTGCCACAAGTTAAACTTTGTCCAGCATTGTGGGAAATCAGAAATATCAGCAACTACTCTGCGCCGGTGTTCTCCTTGAGAGTGGTATCGCGCATCACAGGTGCGATGGTTTGTTGAAACTCAGATCAGCATTCATTCGCAATCGCCAAAGCAAGCGATTGTTTGCTACAAGCAGCTGTTCCTAACAAACTTTCGAGTTGCGAATGTGCCAGAGAACATCTTGCGTTTCTATGCCTTCTTCAGCGACCGCTTCATTCGCGTCCGACTAGACAGTGTTGAGACCATAATTTCCTCAGCTATTACACATTGCCTTGGCTGAGCTTCAACGGCCACCAAATAGAAGGATGCCAGCAAGGTTGCAGTATACGAGGATACTTGCCATCTGGGAGTGAAGGAAGCAGAACAGACTCTGTCACGTATAACCAAGTAACTGCTTCAAGCTCACTTGCATGGCAACATTTGGCTTCTCATTTGCTCTCTGAAAAGTAGAGTGTTCGCCCTTTTTCCTGAAACGGGCCTACTTATCGAAGTTCAACATCGGAAGACGTCCTATTTGACGTGATACCAGCGCTCTTTTCCGGGTTGTAATTTTAGGTAGCAGACCGTTGCGTTCACGAGCTGTGGACTACGTCGCAGCGTCTTCCTCGGAAAGACTTTGTCAACTTCAGTGCATAACTGCCGTGAACAAAGGATGACGATCCAAATCACGTAGTGCTGGGGCTGCGCTCGCAATTTGTCTTAAGTCTGATGCTGCGCCAACCGCGGCTGATGTCACAGTCTGAAAGCTAACACGAGCGCTTAGGAGCAACTCAACGTAAGAGGAGAAGTATACGTCGCTGAGACTTGAGTGTTTCTAAATCAAGCATCAAGTAGAAGAGTGACGAGTGAGTCTAATTGTCTCCTTGCCCGTTTGCGGACCTCTTGGGCGTCGCTTAAACAGCTCCTCGAACTGAGCAAGTTCGAGTGGTTCTAATTTCTATCCTGCACTGATCAGCCTGCACGGGCTCGGCTTTCGGCACCACAAACGGAGACAACGAGCCGACCCGTGCTCGCCCTGTGAGCACGGGTTGCTTGCGACTTCACGGTTCTTCGGCTGCCTTCAAAATTATCTGTAACCTTCTGTGGAGCGCCTCCCTCATTGGTGATGCAGGTTGCAGGGAATTCCGCAGCATCTCCATCGTAAGACGTGCCACACCATAGACGCGTGCTGCGCACTGAGGTGCTGACTCATCCACAGCGTAATTATGCAAACAACTCGTGCGCCTCCGGGCCTGCCGCTGGCTGGAGACGATGGCCTGAGATGGCGGCCAGCGGTTATACTTGCGACCGAAGGCGTGACGCTAACTGTTTGTTTCGTTACGAAAATTTAATAAATAGTTCCTTTTTCTTCATGTATAACATTGCTTTCCGCCAGGCGTGAATGGAAGGCGGGTAGTAGTAAGGCCGAGTTCGCAACGAGATTTACTCCGACTACCGGTTTTAGTGCGTCCACACGACAGAGCAAATTCGAATTTTCCGCGTCGAATTTCGTGTCAACGACAAACCTATCGCTGAGCAACAATAATCGCAAGGAACGCCGCTACTCGCTCCATATGTACAAAAGTCACCTCTCCCGCGGAGCCCCACTGGGCTGAACTTACAGTCATGATGAGGGCTGTACAACAAGCCCCGGCTACAGCCACCGCGCCGTGCCGATCTTCGCAGATTTCAAACGCGCTTCCAGAATACTGCAAGCACGCGCTCTTCCTGGCAACTTACAGAAACAGCTCCCAAATGCCTCAGAAAACAAACAGAGATCATCTGAGTACCTGGACACGCGGTGCTAACCGGAAATTATTGGGCTGACCAGCTCGCCAGAGAAACGCTACTCCGGTAGCCCGATACCGGAGTAGCGCGCACCTCACCCGCGCGCACCCGTGCACCTCATATTAAAGCAGCATAAAGGGGCCAGACAAATCTTTCCAAAAATGTTCACAATACTACAGCGAAGACAGGGCACACTTATAAGACAAGCACAATTAGCAACACTCTATACCCAGACCTGCTATACCCTACCGTATTTGAGGGTCAGCAGACTCACCACCTCCAAAATGTGAACACTGCAGACAACACCCCAACAAGAAACACATGATCTGGCCCTCCTCCCCTCAGAAATACAAACTCACCCTGCCCCCACACACTTGTGTCTTGGTGGCTGACGCAAGCCACCAAGACACAAGATCAAAGAATCTCTGCGTCGTTCATCTAATCCGTACTTGCGAACGCAGCAAGCGAGGCCCCCTGCACGTATATAGGGGCTCCGATAATCTTCCAAAACTGCAGTAAAGCTTCCTCTCTCTCCCTCATGCTTCGAAGAGGGAATAGGAAAGAACGCACAGTTGACAATTAACAACAGCATGAATGAACGAGGAAGCGATGACTGCCGGCCTGTTCTTAGTAAAACGCCCTCCCCCCCCTCCCCCCCCCCCCTGCGTGTCAGCCGACCCCCTCGGCGTTGATTCTCGGTCAAAAGCAGTTTGTGGCGCACGGCACGCCACAGCACACGTGTAGTGGCCGCCCTGGTTGCGCGCTGGCATTGCGACGGCAGCGACGGAGTCTCGAGTAACCTGGAAAAGGTGCGCCCTATCGGCACCGGCGATCTGCCGCCGCCCCTGGCACCCGATCGTCGCGTTACAGTGTGGTAGCTCAGGAATTGGCGATCTGGAAGGGAGAGGGTGTGGGGGCGCGAACGGCATACAAAGCGGGTGATTGCCAACCGGCTTCCATCTTCCTCTCCTGCTTGCCAGTCCTTCTGTTACGTGCACCATAGTGGCGTAAGCGTGCCTCGTCGATAAGCGCCATTACAAATGGACGATATGCGCTTTCGAAATTATGTAAAATGGATACGAACGTCCTATTGTATAACAGAGTAGGAGGACCGGGATGAGTTATAGGTACACATGCCTAGCCTTGCAGCGGCATGCTGCCAAATGCTCCGGCTGATCGTCTCTGTAGTTGACGCGTGTGGGGCTAAGCTTGTGACGACGTAAAATATGTCGTAAGCAGGACGCATATCACTCACCTACCACGGAAACTGCGAGCGTAAGTGTACAAATCTACGTGGATCACTACACCACCTGTTCATTAGGAAAAGAGTAACCGGTTCGATATCTGCGCGGCTATCACTACTTCTATTACGTAAAAAAATTGCACAAAGGCAAAACTATGCGGAGGAGAGGACGCAGAATGCTTGACGGTATAGCGTCTGACTCAACGCACGTTGTAAATTGGTCGTGGCTTTGTTAAAGCTTCAAGGCCACGCTATGGCGGCTCACTTATTATTCTTCCGCGTCTACCTTCAAGAGTACGTCGCTTGCGTTAAATTCCTTGTATCTCACTATGTATTCCTATAATGAACTGCCGCGCTAACAGAGCGGCTGTCACGCTTAGCTGCAGAGCGATAGGTCCAGAGTTCGGTTCCCGACTGCGGCGTCCGCATTTCTATTGGGAGGAAATGCAAAAAAAAAGAGAAAGAAAACATTCGTATTCACTTAGATTTAGGTGTACATCAGAGAATCCCCGGAAGTCAAAATCAACCCAAAGCCCTCAACTATGCGGCGTCCCTCGTTGCGCAGTTTCGAGGCGTTGTATCATACAACTTAAAAATCTAAATAAATTACCAACAAGCTCAAGAATGAGACATTTTAGTTATCAATTTCAACGTATTCAAACAAAGGCGCCGGCAAACTTTCTACTTCGCCCTTTGAAGTAAGCCGGTAACTATGTAGCAGCTAAAAAAAAAGCGATAGGCGGCCGCGCTAGCCCACCTTTATGGCGGTGTTCACTTTTCCTCATTTGTGCTCCGCAGCTAATGAGTCTTCTAAATAACATATTTTTTAGCGTATTTATTCAGGTTTCCTTACAGGTTCCATTAGGAACATTGAGTAAGGGGGACGATTGAATCAAACACAAGTTTAACAGAAGCAATGCAGTATCAAACAATACAATGTGGTTACATAGTACAAATAAACAAAAGGTTAACATGAAACAAGTACAGCAGAGTTACAACAAGGTTTTGGTTTGCAAAGGCGCGATAACGCAAGAATGTAAAATACACAAGGAGTGGTGATAGCATGTTCAATTCGCAGGCAGTAGGCGCATTTTCAGTAAAATGCTCAATAAACAGCATGTGCATCAACTGTATGCATACAGTATGTTTCTTTTGTTTGATTTGAAGAAAACATATATTCCTCTTGTAGTAAGGTAGATGCCAAAATACTTCATTTCTTTTCACTTTTCCTTTTCTTCTTTCGAGCCTCATTGACAAACAAGTGCGACCGGACCCACACCACTGTCAACTTTCTCACCCCGGACTCCGGCTACGTGAATCATTAACCTGACACCACCGTCTCCCTAAGAGAGTTGGCACAGCGCTGCTGGAGATAACCGGATCAGCATAACGTGGCACCTTTCTCTGCGTTCGCTGCGTGACAAGATGGCGGTCACAATGACTCCAGCGTCATGCCCTGTCGGATGTAGCCTATCGCGCAGCACGTGAACTAGGGGTGGTGGGGGGGGGGGGGGGTCGCCATTCGGTCATCCTTACTATTGGCTATGGAAGCTACAGTTTGAGTTCAGACGATGATTCCGATTCCTCTGGTCATACGTATACGAGGTGTGTCCAAATAGAAACCGAAACTTTTGAAATAGCGCGCCAACCGGCAGAGAGAGCGCGCTGCGGCTACTGAGCGCACGTAGCGGCAGGTTTAGACAACCAACTGCCATTTGCCGCCTTTCGCTCTCACCGTTAGTTGGCGAGCTACAGTCGCTGAAGTAAGCACGTACACAAGCTGTTCGTCGCACTACAGTGCCAAAGTGACAATGAAAGAGCTTGGAGAACAACGAAATTTTGCTACAAACTTCGCAAAACTTTCACAGAGACATTTCAATTGGCTAAGCATACGGGGTGGGCTGTAAGAGTCGCACGCAGTGCTTTGAGTGGCTTAAGCGCTTTGAACACGGCAAAATGTCGGTCGGTGACGATCCCGAGCCTGGACGACCTTCCACATCAACAGGTGATGACCATGTCAAGAGTGTTCGTACTCTGATTCGTGTGAACCGTCGTTTAATTGTTCCAGAAGTTGTTGACGAAGTGGGCATCAGCGTAGGATCATGCCATCAAATTTTGAGTGACAAACTCGAGGTGCGCCGTGTCAGTGCCAAATTCGTGCCACGTTTGTTGACTGACGATCAGAAACAGACCCACGTTGAAATCAACCAGGAAATCCTTGCCACGGCCAATGAAGATAAACTTTCCGTAAGAACGTCACGACAAGCGATGAGGTATGGGTTTATGGCTATGATATTGAAACGAAGGTGCAGTCGTCGCAGTGGGTGATCAAAGATCAAGGTGATGTAGGTTGTGTTTTTTGATTTCAAAGGCATTGTCCACAAGGAATTTGTCCCACGTGATCAGATGGTAAGCAAGGAAGTCTACTAGGGAATTCTAGCCCGCTTGAGGGATGCTGGGCCCACTAAGAGGCCTGGATTATGGGAAAACATGACACGGATGTTGCATTATGACAGTGCGCCGTCTCACGCGTCACTCCTTATCCTTAGCTACCCAGAAAAAACATCACAATCCTGTTGTGCCCCATCCACCATATTCTTTGGGCCTAGACCCACCGGACATTTCCCTGTTTCCCAAACTTAAAACGACGTTGAAAGGACGTTGTTTCGAAACCATAGAAAAGATTCTGGGTAATGCGACAAAAGTCATGCGCGCCATCCTTGAAAGTGCGTTCCAGGAGGCTTTCCAGAAATGGAAGAAACGATGGGAACAGTGTGTTGCCAGTGGCGGGCACTACGTTGAAGGGGACAGAGCTTAAACTGTTTTACAACAAGCAACAAAGACGTTATAGCAAAAGTTCGATTTATTTTGAACACACCTCGTATGTGTTCTTGCGGTGGACGAAACGCTTGGATGGAGTCATTTTTATAGTACAGTTTAAGTAAATGAACATGCCATCAAGAACACAAGGATAATGTACAAACTCGGGTGATTGAAGAGCGCAGGTGCTTCGTGAGAGAACGGTAAGGTGTGCCGAGACTCCAGAGGGCAGCTGTTAATATTTTTTTTTCGCGTGCAAGGTAGCAATTTTTGTTGCCAAGATGAGCTCACCGTGAACGCGCGCATTTCGCGAATTCGTTCACGTTGGCTGCCGCAATGTTGGGAAGCGTGGGGCCATGCATAGAACAGATGAACACGAACACATAGTACTTAGATTGCTGTGTCATGGCGCATATGCGGACAGGCGTATTTTGTCTCTAGATCTGAAAGTAAGGCACGCGAAGTTGAAATTACGCGGTAACATTGACTCTCCGTACAGCGGTATTCCCGGTTTCGCGTTTGTAACAAAGCCTTTCTATTTTATTTTATTTTAATTTTATTTTATTTACAGATGCTGCTGTCTCGGAAAAGTGACATAGCAGGAGTGGGCACGAAATCATCATCATCATCATCATCATCACCATCATCATCATCATCATCATCATCAGCCTGGTTATGCCCACTGCAGGGCAAAGGCCTCTCCCATACTTCTCCAACTACCCCGGTCATGTACTAATTGTGGCCATGTTGTCCCTGCAAACTTCTTAATCTCATCTGCCCACCTAACTTTCTGCCGCCCTCTGCTACGCTTCCCTTCCCTTGGAATCCATTCCGTAACTCTTAATGACCATCGATTATCTTCCCTCCTCATTACGTGTCCTGCCCACGCCCATTTCTTTTTCTTGATTTGAACTAAGATATCATTAACTCGCGTTTGTTCCCTCACCCAATCTGCCCTTTTCTTATCCCTTAACGTTACACCTATCATTCTTCTTTCCATAGCTCGTTGCGTCGTCCTCAATTTAAGTAGAACCCTTTTCGTAAACCTCCAGGTTTCTGCCCCGTACGTGAGTACTGATAAGACACAGCTGTTATAAACTACGAAAATAACAACAGTAACAAAAAAAATCAGTCACCCTCCATGTGCATGTAACATTCAATGAACATTTGCTACAAAAACAATCCAGAGCAGTGCACGAGCGCAAATAACGTACTAGCATGTGTAAGTTCGGATCAGGGCAGAAGGATAGAGGCGCCCACTAATGAAACTCTTGAAATCAACGTTGCTGGGAAGCCGCTTATAGATATGCAGCCTTTCTATGTCTTTCTTCCTCTTCTTTTTCCTTTCTTTGTTTGTGTCGTTGAGCGGAATAAGAGTGGAAGAAAACGATGTGAACGGGACATACGCTCTTCTTCTGCCCCTATTCCGATTATCTATCTTTTTCTTTTTTTCATCTGCCCAATACACTTTTCCCGATGCAGTGCAGCCAACGATTAGTGTGGTTAACTTACTTGCCTTTCCTTGTTTTCTCTCTCTCTCTCTCTTTATGCTTTGCGCAGCTGTCAGAAACATGTAGTGTACATTAAAGGGCAACTAGTATGATAGAGGAGTGCCTAACACACACACACACACGCGCGTGCGCGCGTGCGCGCGTAATTGGCCCATTATGAGGACAACAATGGATTGAGCATGACGATGATAATTACTGAACATCGACGGTGTTGGCACGATGGCAATGCCAATGACAATTTCACAACGACTACGACACGGCGACTCAGACGTGGCTAGCTTGGGGTCCAATGCTGAAGGCAGAAAGGAGGAGTTGCTTCTGTTTCTGACGACTTCTGGCCAAACGCTGAAAATGTGAACGATAGAAGCTTCGGTGTGACGCTTGGACCTACTTGTGTGAATACCTGCACAAGAGTAAACCCTTCTGAGACAGGGCAAATAATTGGGTCCGGTTTGTGTGGCTTGGCTTCCTTTCTAGCATACAATAAAAAATAACTTACACCGTCAAAATGCAAGGACTATCTCGGAGGAGAGCGAGAAGTTGTTTCTCAAGCCTTGCCATGTTCTTGTTCGCTATGTACACCGCTATAGAATTGTCTCAAGAGTGCCAGAACATTCGTGTTTATAGTTACATGGCGAAGATATAGCTTGCGTGCACGTTACAACGCCGTTTAACGAGTTTTGTAGACTATGTATATTTCTTTGTTATTGTATCCTTAGGTGTGTCTTTCTGTTATGTAGCTTTTCTGACGGTTGCCATACACACCAGTAGTACAAGCGGAATGACGCCAAGAAATAAAAATAAAATGAAATCAACTCTCTTTAGCCAACTGTTGTCGGTCCCATGTCGTGAGTGGGTTTTCATTACGTCGACTTAATCATTTTTCTAATTAATCAGCCAAATTTTTTACTTGTGGCATTACAACCTATACGGTCCCCGATAATGTTGACAAACACAACGCTCTTGAAGAGATAGAGCTGTGCGCAGTTATACCTTTTTTTTTTCTAGAGCCTCGAATGTCTGCGAAAATGTCGGCGAAAAGGCCGTCGGTGTGGCGTATTTTCCTGATCATAAAACTATTGCGCTTTTCTTTTTTTATTTCGTTTTGGAGATTTATACATTACAGGCAGGATTCAATGCACTGCAGATGGCTTGTTCGATATTACTTTCATATTTTCAGTGTCTCACATTTTCCACATATAAAAAAGATATTGAGATCTGCGCAGAGTTATCGCTTCAGAAATACTCGACTCCGGTGTTTATTAAATGCCAGAGAACTTCAATTTACTAAACCAATTACTTCCAGGCGCAAGAACTTGAAACTTCTTGATCACTTTCAAGAAATGGGACAACAAACAACAATACATTACCCTGTTTGACTTTCCCAAAACAAGGGGTATAAAGGTCGCCGCTGTGAGAGGTGCTCCGGAATCATTTTGATCAACTGCGGTTGTCTACTGCATACTTAAAAATAAGTACGTGATCTTCGTTGCACTGCGTATTATGTTATTGATTCAAAATTGGGCGCATGGTCTAAAAATTTCTGGTGCAATAAAAAAGAAATTAACCCTGACTGCTGATACGGGTGGCGAAGAAGCATTATAAAATTGGTAGTTTTCGTATGTAGATCATCTCGCTAGTAGCTTATTCTTCGCGACATCTGACCGAGAAAACTGATACTTCGGCGCAAAATAGAGCCATTTTATCGCGCAACAAACATGCAGATCGGCATTGTTATCACTGCCAATGCGTGATAACAATGTGACAGACAGCGTAATTCTGTCACGTCAGCTCGATCGCGTGAAAAAGGCGGACATTACTTGCACGACAAAGTGCAGTCTGATATTAATTAATTTTAAAGAAAGTATCGATAATTAACTTATCAATTATTTGGCTTTGAACACATGTCCCGAATTCGTAACTGAAACCGTGCAGTACAATGAAGTCGCACCCACCCAGCGGAAATCCTGTTTTTAGCGCCTGTTTCAAGAAATACATAATAACATTCTATTGCAATATGCCTTAATGTTTCAGTTAACACTTATAAGCAGTTCGTTGTTACACAGTTGCAATAGGTGTTAACTAGAACATTGATGCATGTTGCAACGAAATTTTACGTTGTGTTTTTTTTTTTAATTAGTGCTCAGCGCAGAAATTTTTGCGGAATTAACATGACTTCATCAAGTTGCTTGGATTCGGTTTTGTATTTGGGACACGTGCCCTAAAGGGAATGCTTGAAAAGCATAGCGAAACTTTGTTGCTTAGCTTACATGAAATTGCATTTGTCGTGTAGATAATGTATACCTCTTCAATCAGTTCACTTGGTGTAGCAGAATTCAGTTACCTGTAATAAAGAAGGCCTTTGTTAAAGGTGCACTAAAGCAATGTATTAAGTCTTGCTGGATCGATACATTACTCATCTAGAAGTAAATCATCGTTTTCGTGTGCCAATATAGGATTTTGCTGCCTAGAATTGCGCAGAAAATTACCACCGATGTTCCGGCTGCTATACTCCACCGTTTGGATCGTCCCCTCCAAAACAAACTAGTTGATCTAATTTCCACGTGACCTCCATCTTTGCCACTCTCTGTAAATCAGTCAATGCTGACGTCATACGATATGTAACATAGCTTAAAATAGGTGGCGCGACTCTGGTCTTCCATATTCGTCATTTTCTCGCTTACAAAGGACCTGTTCTCGCTACAAATGACGAATTTCTTGTTACAGATCTCTGTCTTTTAACACAGCTTGACTTAACCCTTTGGTATCCCTGCAAGCGCATTTTTAGAAAAAACGTTTGTGCGCAAAACAAACAGGGACAAAGAAAAGGACCAACACAAGGACGAGTGCAAGTGCGTTTACATAGAAGCAAGAAGAAAAAAAAATTATAGGAAGGTTTATCTCGTTAAATCTATTCCTGCTGATTTGAAGGCTATGCAGAATGGTATGCGCACTATGCGGCGCGAAGTACTATAGCTCGGATTGAGGCGAGGTAGTTACCCTCAGTCAAGTTCGAAAAGAGAGCGTCAGGAATAAATTTGAAGCAACTTCTTGTGTGCCGGGTAGAGTTGGCGTAGAGGTTAAGAGTGAATCACCCTCGGGGTTTGAACGTCAATGCTGCTTCCCGCGGCGAACCCGGAACAGAAGAAAAAGTTCTTTTTCGAACGGCGAGTGGTGAGGCAAAAATGGTCGACGACATCGCTTGACGCGCAGTGGCATACCGGAGGTTCAAAACAGCGGGTGACGAAGAAAGAGCCGGGTGCGTTGACCTCTTGGGGCGCTTAGAAATAAAGAGAAATCACATGATATTGCCACGACAAACTTGGTGACATTCAAGTTGCGCGCCCTTTGCATTGGGCACTGTGCACGCCGTACAGTGGTGTTGTTCAGCAACAACAGGAAGCGATCTTCGTGGCACGGGCAGCCTGTTGGACCCGGCTCGCATGCGGCACGCGCACGAGGTGTCACGCGAGAAGAAGAGGAAGACGGTTCGAGCCCAGTTTGAGAACGCGACTGCCGCGGATTCCTGCACGACCGCAGTGACTTTTAACTTGTGGGCACAAGTTCGCCTTCAATAAATATCCTTGTTTTACTAACATCGTTACATTTCTGGTGGAGGTGCGGGGTCTGAGTCGAAGCCCCACGAACGAAAGTCAGCGTAGCCCCGACAACCCGCGAGTCCATCCCGTGGAACTGACGCCTGTACACCAACGGACGCCGCCACAATGACTACCCAGGTAACACCGGCACAGCTAGTCGTAAGCCAACCTCGCAAGCCGCCAACATTCCATGGTGACTCGTTCGAAGACGTGGAAGATTGGTTGGAACTGTTCGAGAGAGTGGCGAGCTTTAATGAATGGAATGAGAGACAGAAGCTCCGTAACGTATATTTCGCGTTGGAAGACTTCGCAAAAACGTGGTATGAAAACCACGAACCCTCTTTGACCTCTTGGGAGGAATTTCGACGACAACTGCTAGCAACGTATGCCAGCACCCGTATCGAGTGTCACCAAAAGAAAGGGAGATCATCAAGAAGCAAGTAGAGGAGATGCTTTCAGATGACGTTATTCAGCCTTCCAGCAGTCCATGGGCGTCTCCGGTAGTGCTGGTTAAGAAAAAAGACAACACACTTCGATTCTGCGTCGACTACCGTAAACTGAACAGCGTAACCAAGCGAGATGTGTACCCCCTTCCGCGTATCGACGATACCTTAGATCGGCTCCGATGTGCAAAGTTTTTCTCCTCCCTGGATCTCAAGAGTGGATATTGGCAAATAGAGGTGGATGAACGGGACCGTGAAAAGACAGCATTCGTGACCCCTGATGGCCTCTACGAATTTAAAGCACTTCCATTCGGCCTCTGTTCCGCACCCGCAACGTTCCAGCGAATGATGGACTCTGTGCTTGCAGGATTGAAATGGCAGTCATGCTTAGTGTATTTGGATGATGTGGTCGTATTTTCCACCACATTTGGCCAACATCTAGAGCGCCTGCGACTAGTATTAGAAGCTATTCGCGCAGCAGACTTGACAATTAAGCCGGAAAAATGTCAATTCGGCTTCGATGAACTTCGGTTTCTCGGACACGTCATCAGTGCTGAAGGCGTCCGACCAGATCCCGAAAAGACAGCAGCTGTTGCGAGGTTCCCGACACCCACAGACAAAAAGTCAGTGCGACGTTTCTTGGGTTTATGCGCATACTACAGAAGATTTGTGGAAAACTTTTCAAACATTGCTGAGCCCCTTACAATACTGACAAGAGATGATCAACCTTTCATGTGGAAAAGCGAACAACAAGACGCCTTTGACGAGTTAAGGAAACGCCTGCAAGCTTCTCCAATCCTTGCCCATTTTGATGAGACAGCCGACACTGAAGTTCATACCGATGCGAGTAACGTCGGCCTCGGTGCCATACTAGTGCAGTGGAATAACGGCAAGGAGAAAGTAATTGCTTATGCCAGCCGTAAGCTCTCGAAAGCAGAGGCAAACTACTCCGCAACCGAGAAAGAGTGCCTTGCAGTCATTTGGGCAATATGTAAATTTCGGCCCTACCTGTATGGTAGACCATTCAGAGCAGTCAGCGATCACCATTCGCTTTGCTGGCTGGCGAATCTCAAGGATCCATCCGGACGACTAGCAAGATGGAGCCTTAGGCTTCAAGAGTATGACATTACTGTCGTATACCGATCCGGGAGGAAACACAGCGATGCCGACTGCTTGTCACGCGCACCCATCGAGACAACTGTGTCAGAAGAAGAGGATTTCCCGTTCCTTGGCATTGTTGACGCGTCACAAATTGCTCAACAACAACGAGATGACCCGGAATTGCTTCCACTTATACAGCGCCTGGAGGGACTGGACGTTCAACTGCCGCGTATTTTCTCTAGGGGGCTATCCTCGTTCTGTCTGCGAGGAAGTGTCCTCTACAAGAGAAACTTCGAGAACAGCGAGACAAAGTTTTTACTTGTCGTACCCACATCTATGCGAGAAGAAGTTTTGCATGCATGTCACGATGAGCCGACGTCTGGACACATGGGCGTGAGCCGTACAGTCGCTAGGATTCGTCTGAAATACTACTGGCCCAAGTTATTAGCCTCAGTGCAGCAATACGTCAAGACTTGTCGTGATTGTCAAAGGCGCAAGACTCCATCCGTAAAACCGGCTGGCCTCCTCCAGCCAATAGAGCCACCAAAAGCCCCATTCCAACAAGTCGGTATGGACCTCCTTGGACCCTTCCCAACATCATCTTTAGGCAAAAAGTGGATAGTTGTGGCCACGGACTATCTGACCCGTTACGCAGAAACTGATTCCCTGTACAGTGCAACGGCTGTCGAAGTTGCAAAATTCTTTGTCCACAATATCGTGCTCAGGCATGGCGCTCCCGCAGTTGTTATTACCGATCGTGGCACGGCCTTTACTGCGGACCTGATGAAATGCTTGTTGCAAATGACACATACTGATCATAGGAAAACTACGGCGTACCACCCTCAGACAAACGGTTTAACCGAACGCCTTAACAGAACACTGACCGACATGCTTTCGATGTATGTCGACGTTGAACATAGGCTGTGGGACGAAATTTTGCCATACATCACCTTCGCATATAATACGGCCGTTCAGGAAACAACACGAGTCACCCCGTTTGAACTTGTATTCGGCCGAGCAGTAACCACAACTTTGGATGCTATGTTGCCGTTAGATGAAGAAAACCATAACTCATCTGACCTAGATGAGATGATTTCTTGCAACGAGCCGAGGAGGCACGACAGATGGCAAGGTACCGAATACGCCGCCAACAACGCATCGACTCCAGCCGGTACAACCAGCGCCGTAGTGAAGCTCATTACCAGCCCGGTGACAAGGTGTGGGTATGGACCCCAGTGCGACGCCGTGAACTATCTGAAAAGCTTCTGTGCCGATACTTCGGCCCTTACGAAATACTTCGTCGTATAAGCGACGTCACTTACGAAGTGAAATCCGCTGGACACGAGAGCCCAAGACGGCGCAACTCCACGGAAGTTGTGCATGTTGTCCGCATGAAACCCTACCAGGAGAGGTCATGAACAACAATATGCTGTCTGACGCACATCATTGCATGTGATGAGCCTCTTGCCATTCTGCCAACGGGTTAAGATTTAAAAAAAAAATTAACATTCGCTGCCGGCAAGCAATAAGTGAGTGTGTGAGTTTTCGATGAATGCTCGGGTGAGAGCGTGTGGGTGAATGAGTAATTGAGTGAGAGAGTGAGTGACCTGAATGCACTACACCCAATGTTATTATTATCCTTTTGTTTTGCGCAGCCAGATAATAACAGTAAAGGAGACGGGTGAAGGAGGGGATTAAAATATATGCAAACTAGAATAACGAAAGCGGAATTACACCCCATCCCCCTGATTTTTCTTCTGATAGTTTGTGTTCTAACTGTACAAGCTTATGCAGCTTTGAACTATACAAGCTTACACTTCTAGAATTCCGGCGTCGTGTTATGCATTGAAATTTGTCCATGCAGTATTCGTTCACTGACAGAAATTTTGGTCGATTGTGTCTGTTTTGGCTCTATTTACTAGTCTTCGCCGGTTGAGATAGGCTAAAGAGAGAGGGATAAAATGAAGGCAAGGATGATAACCAGTCGAGATTCGCTATCACGTATATGGCACATGCGCAATGCAAATCGACCATTGCTCGCGCGTCACTCATTATCTTTGAGGCTGTGTTGGTGAGGCTCCGTGGAGCAGGGCGTCCCTTTTCACTTCTCCCCCACCCCCTCGCCCCTGTTCGTCCTTCTTTGTTTTCTTTTGTGATGTGTTGCAGAGCAGCCGTAGCCGGCAACTTGCATCTTCATTATTTCTTATGCGATGTAAAAGAAGACAAAGAAGGTCGATGGGCACACGACCAAAAAGCAATCATTGATGCTTTTGATCATTGAAGCACGAGGTATAATGAGTTATTTAACAGGAGTGACTGATACACGCTAGGATAGAATAAGGTCGCCCGTCGGCCTACGATGGTCGGGGAGAGCCATAAAAGCTTTAACTGGAAAAGAGGTTAGCCTTATCTTGGATAACTAGCTGATCGATCAGTCAGTTTCAATGTTGGACAAGCATAACATTTAAATTTACAACAACGACACGCGGGGCCGACGTGCGTGGGTTCAGGTGGTTGTCACCGAGCCATTGTTCGGGTGAGCATATCACGTTACGTGTATCCCCTCCCCCCAGCCGCATTCTGAGGGTGCATGCAAAAATGTGTGCTCTTTTGTGTCCGGTGTGGCCGCCGCAAGAGCACGGCCTGTGTCCAGCTCCGAATTTCATCAGGCTGTCGACGAGAGTACCAATTCGCTGGCTCCAACCACGGCCCATCGCCATTGTTACCGGAACACGGCGAAGTGCACACAGGTCACCTACGAAGTCTTCGGTGGCTCGCGCCGCAAGGAACATTAGCTTTTTGCAAGGTCGCCGTGAACTCTGTTTGTGCTGTTGGAAGCAAAGCTGTAGGCTGACAGTTGTTTGACTGGAAGGACGCGTCGCAAGGGATTCACAATGCCAACGAACTTGACAGCGTCTGAAGAATCTATCTGCTAGAGATTGTCTGAAAAAAGTGTAAGAACTCGTTCGTGTGTTGAACTAGAGAAACGGCGAAGTTATTGAACCTATCCCCGGTACGAAAGAACGATCACGAACAGTATTCAAGAACAGTACCCCGTCGAATAGTTGTATGCGCTTATGGTGGTGGACGACAAGCGATATTTGGGTGGCTTTTGATTCGTTCGACTCTACTCTTTAGTTAGTTAGTTTTCTTGTTTTACGTGCCAAAGCCACTTTCTGATTATGAGGCACGCCGTAGTGGGGGACTCCGGAAATTCAGACCACCTGGGGCTCTTTAACTCGACTCTACTTAGTTTACCAATACCGGATCAATGTCGGCAGCACATTTAGCGGTTTCGGAGGGTAATCTTTGGGCTCGAAAGACATCATTCTCCACAAATAAAACACTCACAAAGCTTCTACACGCAGACGACGACACGGGATGACACGGGATGTGTCTTTCTGTTTTTGTGTGGCTTTTCTTTTGCGACAATTTTGCCTTTTCGCAAACACCAAGTGGCCCAAGAATCAGCGCTCTTGAATCACATTTGGGCTTCAGCTAGTCATTAAAAAAGTATCGAAAAGAAAAATTGCAATAGAACGCGGCTGCTTTGATGACACATGATCGTTAGTTGACTCGGCTGAAGATTTGGGATTTTCTCGGCGAAATTATAGCGCAGTTATTTGTGAAAAATGTCAGCCATAAAAAAAAATTTTAAAGTGAGGCACGTTGGCACTGCTAATTAAAATACTTTATAATGAAGTCATTATTAGTACCCGGTCACTGGCATCTTTCAAGTTCACTTGGACGAATTGTAACTGCGGAATTCATTTGACAGTTTCGGGAATGTGCCTTGTGAAAAAAAAAAAAAGGGCAGGAGAGAGAGAGAGAGAGACAAAAGGCGAGGAAAGACAGGGATAATAGCCACTATAAGTACCGGCTGTCTACCATGTGCTAGGGAATGGGGTAAAAGGAATAAAAGGTGAAAGAAGAAAAAGAACAGGGAAAGCTATCATACTGAATATAGAGAGGGATACATTATCGCACTACTGAAACATGGAGCAAGAAATATTTTACCAAATTGTTCTTCGCGGATGTAATCAATGGCAGAGCTCAATGCATCGCAGAAAGTAATCTCTCTATGCGGTACACTTACGCCTTAAATGAAGCTGAGAAGCGAAATGTTGTTTTGTTAAGCTCGCTCTGTCGGGATGTTCACGATCACGCAACGCCTGCAGACACGGCATGCGGAGTTAAGCTGTCCACTGCACTCCCGTGGCAGTGGCAGACGTGCTGCCTGATGTGTTTGTGCTGCTGGGGGAGTTTTCCATTGTTGCTGTAGGTTGTTTCCGCTCCGCAACAGACGTCATATCTTGACGAAAGCGGGTAGGTGGCTGTGGGAGGCGTTCGTTTTGATTGATTAATTCATCTCTGCAGCTTCAGTCAACAGGCACGCCGGGCCCCATTCTATATGTCTTGGTTGGCTTAGGCCGTGCATTTCACATAGTTTATTTCACATAAGCCTATTTCACATAAGTTTCGCGTAAGTAGCTCGACGGCAGTCTCGTGCAGGAAGGTGACCTACGTGACTGCAAACACATGTGTTTGCACGGCAGGGCAGCACAAAGCCTCCCGATTATGCGTCACCGACAGTCTCGAACTGACCCGAGGAGCGTTGCTTAGGCAGCATCTCAAGCAGTCGTGGAGAGTCCGGGGCGACACATCGAACAGGCCCATTGTAATAAATGCCGCCAGCGCTAGACGTAATTTTTTTTAATGCTGCTTCAGTGGATTATATTTGTATATTCTCGTTGGATGTAATTTTCTATCGTAACCAGTGTATTTTCTTTCCTACAGTTAGGCGTTCTTTTTTTTTTTTTTAAATTGTTGAACCCATTGACGCATTCAATATGTTTATTGTGTTACTTTGGTAATCGTTGCGCAAGTTCTTGAGGTAAAAAAAATATTGAGCTAATTTGTTTATGAGTGTGTACACCTTACGCGGCAATTCTTTCAATTGCAACGCTTTTCTTGTCGGCTGCTGCCATGTAGCACGGCTGCTGGGCCTTTGTCAAGCAGCTGATTGCAGCTTTCAGCCCACGAGTCCATCCAGATGTTTTTGGTAAATCAATTTTTATTTAATTTGATTTGAACTATTTAAAGGGACACTAAACAATAAAAACCATTCCAGCTGCGTTAGCAGATTACCTTCATATGACACCAAAATGGGCACTCCTACGGTAATACATCAAAGGCGCGTGATAAGCCAGATAGGACACATACGCCGTTGACGCGTGACGACGCCGCCATGAAGTTGTCACGCTAACGCGCCGTGGCGTAATGGATTTTGACGAAGTCTACCGGAGCCTAGCTAATCTTCTTTGGAGGCAAAGACGGATTACGTTACAATCTAAACGAGCCATAGGCTAAACTTAGCAAATGGGCTATTGTGTGAATGAGGTTTCACCAAAGTATTTTTCTAGAAACAAATTTTTTCTGTTGACATGAGCGTTTTTTTTACAGTTTCCGCGAAAGAGCAAACGTTGGTTGGAAGTAAATTTTAATTTAAACTCAAGTTTGAAGCGATAGGTACAATAACAAATCTTATTTAGAATATTCTACTGACGTGGTTCTTTCATGTGAGGGTATATAGGTGAACACATTTATGAATTTGTCGCGTTTAATTGGCTGAATGGAAGAGCAAGAAAAGAAGTCCGCTTTTAGAAAATTTTCTCATAAACATTGCTAATGTTTCATCCATAAAAACATTGTTTATTTTTCTGTAGCTTTTGTTTAGGCTAAAAATAATCGTAGACAATCAAAGTAAATACCTTTTCAGGAGATTACTTCCGAAGTTGCAAAGAAACGCCCCTTTTTGCAAATGTTCATGCCTAAATGAAGCATCAACGCCCTCCAGATAAATATACGTGAGATATAGTTAAATATGTGTACCAGCTTGTGACCTATAAATTTTATTAAGAGTAAATTTTGTTTGAGGCGACAAAACAATGATTAAAGACCTCAACTAATATGTAGGCACAACTGAACTGTGTCTTCACCGCAAAACGCGTGCGGGCCACAATCGAATTCTTGCCGTGCTTGCGAGCTCTTTATGCATACGGCATGAGCACAAAGGTCTTTTTTTTTTTTGCCCTGTAAATGGCTGTAAAGTACCCGTTTACGCTGTTTGAATGTTGATGTCCCCTAAGCAAATTTTCGCGATAATACATTTGCGTAATGAAAGTGAACCATGAATGCCTCTAGGTCGTTCGTCAGGACCGGAGAGTTATCGGACAGGAGATATCGCGCCTGGCGCTGATTCAATGTTTTGCAAGTGCCACAGATCAGCAGATTACGAGTTGTGCAAGAGCCTGAATCACGCCAACCGTGACGTAAGAGCGAAATGTCGAGAAATTTCCCCGTTTGGTAGGCTATAGTTCGCTGCGAGTGTCCGTAGGCCTAGTCAGGCGTCGTTTTCTTTCTGGCGTGGAACAGCGGAAGAGAAATGAGCGCGTGATTATCCTGCCTCCGCGTACGATCGAATGAGCTTAAGTTAGTCTCTATCTACCGCTGCAAGAAGCTTACACCTAGGCCGCGTTCCCCTATCTGACCGCCCCGAGCCCCCTAAGTTAAAACTGGTGAACTGACGAACATGGACAATCGTCCACTATCAGAACTGGAAGCTTTAGGTCAGTGCTCTGAAAAAACATCCGCGCTGAACACCTTACTCGCGTTATTAAGGTTCCGGCGGTCTACGGGGCTTCGCGATAGACATTAAGAACGCCGCCCCCTACCGCTCTATAGTGTACGCGTTTTGTTAGTGCTCGTCTAGCTTTCTTTCTATCTCCCCCTTCCACTCTCTTTCTCTTTTTATCCCCCTAGACCCTTCCCCCCGTGCAGGGTAGCCAACCGTAACTACCTCTGGTTAACCTCCCTGCCTTTCTCTGTATTCTCGCTCTCTCGCACTCTTTGACGAACAAGCGCCGTTCACGATGCATTTATGCTGATGTCACGCGACACAGCACGTGCTTGCTCGGCAAACAGCCACAGCGCATCTGCGTGCTAGAAAAAATCGCCGGCGTCGCATGCGTGTTCTGCAGTGAAGAGACAGTTCGGGAGTGCCTACCGGTGAGACGGGTTGTGGACTTCGAAAAAATGTTTTTCTCACCTCAAACAAAATTTACTGGAATTAAAATTTATGCATCAGAAGCTGAAAATATTGGTGCGTATAATGAGCTATCTCATGTATTCTTTATCTGGAGGGTGTTAATACGTAATTTCGGTCTGAACAGCGTCAAAAAGTGACTTTCTGCCAAAATCGGAAGTAATTTTCTTGGAAACGTGCTTGATTTCATAGTCGAACATTATTTTTAGCATAAGCTATACCAACGCGAAAACATTTCAAAAATCTCTTGTGGCTGAAGCGTTAGCGATGTTTATAAAAAATGGAAAATGCACAATTTTTGTTGCTTCTTTACTGAGCCAATTAAACGGGGCAAATTCATAAGTGTCTTGATCTATGACCTCACATGAAATAACCGTGCCAGTAGAATATTCTGAAATAATATTTCTCATTGTACTTGGTTCCAGACTTGATTAAAAAAATTTACCTCCAACCTACTTTTTCTTCGCAGAAATTTCAGAGCGCATACGTCCGCACTACTGCCCCCCCTCCCCCCAAATAAAATATGTAACTGTTACGAGACAAATACTTTGGCGGAAACCTCACTCACTAATCATCAACTTGCACAAGTTTTTTCTTGAGAAACGGTAATGGTCCCTTTTGGTGTCTGGGACGTTTCGCGTGGAATGACCCACATTGGTTGAGCCTGTGAAATCATGGACAATGGCTTAGTCACCTAACATCGCTTCGCTAGATTAGGGCAAATCTGGTCCCGACGAAAAATTAAATTATCGGGTTTTACGTTCCAAAACCACGATCTGATTATAAGGCACCCGTAGTGGTGCACACCGGAAATTTGGGTCACCTGGGGTTCTTTAACGTGCACCTAAATCTAAGTGCACGGGTCTCACGTCGTGCCTACTTCGATACCGCGACCTCGTGCTTAGCAGCCCAACACCATAGCCACCAAGTAACCACGGCGGGTGTCCCGACAAAAAGCCTTATTATTATCCCTGCCAATTTGTCTCTGCATTTGGTATCGCTCTTCCTGCTTCCAGCGCATAGATAAATTTATGCGTAATACTTAGGTACACGGCCAACCTTCTGGATTCCGCAAATGTAGCATTCTTTCACGCGAAAAATGCAGTGCTGACCGACAAGCAAACGTTCCACATACGTCGCGTGTTTCCTCCTGCTAATGCGAACAATCAAATACGTAAGAATAGTCACCACGTTACGATATAGGTGGCAGAACGCATGACGCGAGTGAAGGTCCGATTAGGCAAGCGTTCGCGTCACACAATCCGCAATTGAGCGCATAACCGCAATGCGCGATGCAATAGGAAGCTCGGTATACGACAGGAACTTTCGGCAAGGCCTGTCGTCGCTCGCTATATCTTCGGTCAGAGCGCGTTACCTATACGTTTGGTCTTGGCCTGAATGAATTATTAACGCGTAATCCCCATACGCCGTGCCAGGGTGGAAGCTGTATGTAAACCAAACCCATGCGCCGAGACGGCTGCGTTCGCCGAACCAATTCTGTCGTCAATGTCCCGACAACCTTGTTCGTTTATTTCCGCTTCTATTCCGCGTCAGCAAGATCCGAATTCGCGTGCGGGTTGCCGAGTGCGAATAATGTGCTCGTCATCGCGATGCCCAATCCTTCGTGATCGCACGAAGATCGCGGGAGTACTGTCTACACAGGTTTTCCTGCTCGCTTTAAGTGACAGCTGGAATACGCAAACTGAGCGACTGCCAGCTAAAATGGCTGAAAAGCGAATTACGCACGCACGCACGCACGCACGCAGGCACGCACACACACACACACACACACACACACACACACACACACACACACACACACACACACACACACACACACATATATATATATATATATATATATATATGTGTGTGTGTGTGTGTGTGTGTGTGTGTGTGTGTGTGTGTGTGTGTGTGTGTGTGTGTGCGTGTGTGTGTGTATATGGGGGGGGGGTGTTCCCTTTTCCCATTTTGCTTCAGGAGCGCTCTTATGTTTGCGGGCGTATTGCCTCCGTATAGACATTTGTCTTCATTGCCACACAGTGTTGTCCACGAAATTCTCTTTCATAAGCGAGATTTACTGCCGCTTGACACGCAAACCAAGTTAAGCGGTAGCGCTGTTTTGTAGTCGACGGAGAGAAGCTATTCCTGTCTACAGGTTCGTTATTGAAACTTCCTTCAAAACTTAGGTATCTACGCGTAGTTTTGCAAAACGCCGGCGCTTGCATCCGTTCTGGGTGCTTTTGTAGCAGTGCGCTGCAGCAAAAACTAAAAGCACAAAAAGTGACATCCACTGGTGACAGTCAAATAGAACGAACATTTGCAACGTCCCGTCCCGTACAAGAAAGTAACAGGACACCATGGAGTCTCACACAGTTTTGTGACCTATAGTGAAAGCGTGCAATAGAGTCTGAAAACGCACGCATCTGTTCATATCTACACATGACGCGAAAAAACATATTATAACGCCAGACATTAGCTACACACACGCACAACATAACCCAGGTTCTTTGTGTTCAGTTCTGCTTTGCCTTACATTCCTGCGCGGATCTCGCGCTATCGGGACTGCAAATCGCGGCAACTATACAGCGCCGCCACCGCAAGACATAACATTAATGCCCTTCTCTTTATCGCTGACTGTCAATGTTCGGATACCATGTACATAGACGCCTATATATACACTTTCAGTAAGGTGCACCCAGCTTGCTCGGCTATCAGTGCTTCAAAGCCCCATTCATTTCATCGGGTGTTGCAAGTAGCTCCCGATTCAGCCTATCTGCGGTTGGCATATCGGTTCGTCACGAACCACCGCCTTTGCCGTCGCTTCGGCAGCTCTCCCGATGGTGACCTTCGTGATTGGGGTGCTACAGCGCCACGACTCACGTGCAAGCGAGTGGCATGGCGTATGCGGCACATACACGCGTCGGTCCTGGTTGGATTTCGCTGCTTGCGACTGCGCAGCTACCGTATATACGGAAGCTCCCGCAACAGATTGGATTGCGTTACGCTCACTTGTGGCGACCGAGGGACGACACGTTATTGCTCAATCCACTTCCCGGGGCGTCGATGACGTCCTACAGCACCGCTGGGGCGTCAAGCCGCATGTTTATGTGTAACCTACGCGCCCGAGCCCTTTCCCCTCCCATCTTGCAGAATCGTTCTTCCACGTGTCGCGATCATGGCAGAGAGAAATAAAACACCACCGCGGCGTCATTTATGGGTCGCAGGCTAACCACGTACGGACCGTATGGGCGACGTTGCACGCTTGGCTTAACCAGGCGGGAGGCGGAACAAAGCTGGGCACGCTTGTAGTGCTGGCGTGCGTCGAAGCGAAATGGCGCAATCATCGCACGAACGAAAAGGAATAACAATAAAATCCGGCGCAGGGTCGGCAAACGGTCGACGTGGCCCGTGTGGACGGCACGGTGGCCGAACGATCGACGAAACATTCTGGGGGTGGACCTTACAAAGCTCCTCTTGTTTTCGTATACGTGCGGTTTGTGCATATACGGTCGGTCTGGCGGTGTATTTCGAGTCTTCACCGCGTCGTTGACAAAGAAGGCAACACTGAAGCGCCAGATAATGCCCCTCGGTTTCCAACGGTGCAACATCACTCGGCACGAACTCCGTGCGTGAAATTCAGACTAGATCTTGCGTAATGCTGCCGTCACTGTGACCGTCACAGCACATCAATTGGGGGCCAAATTACGAGAAAGAAAAGAAAGAAATCGTTATTATTATGTGCCCTTTTGCCATAGGCTGACCAGAGAGAAAAAATAATGCAGAGAAAGGCAGGGAGGTTAACCAGAGGTAGTTCCGGTTGGCTACACTGCGCAGGGGGAAGGGTTAAGGGGGATAAAAAGAGAAACAGAGTGGAAGGGGGAGATAGAAAGAAAGGGAGACAAGCACAAACAAAGCGCGTACACTACAGAGCAGTAGGGGGCGGTATTCTTAGAGTCTGTCGTGAAGCCCCGTAGACCGCAGGAACCTTAATAACGCGAGTAAGGCCTTCAACGCGGATGTTCTTTCGGAGCATTGGCCTAAAGCTTTTAGTTCTGATAGTGGACGATTGTCCAACTGGTCCAGTACTCTGCGCATGTCTCTGAGCGCTATATTGCGGGCAGACACAGATAATATGTGCGAGCGTCTCGTCGATGTTGCATGTGTCGCACACTCGCCAAATAATATGTCCAATAATAGGATTGGTTAAAATTTGCTCTTACGAATAATCTTAGCGTAAGAGCTTTTTATGAATGCGGCCCCAATGCCCACTTTGTCTGAGATGACGTCTATGCCGTAGAGTTTCATACAATTACTAGAGGGAACTGTGGCGCTATAGTGCCCGCGGCAGCTGCAAGCAGGGCAATTCAGCCAACATGGGAATGATGTTGGCTGAATTGTCCAGCATCATTTCCATGCTGGTGATTGGTAGTACATGGATTTGCATAAATTTAGTTCTGGCGTCAAACGACTTCGTGAGTTTGCATTGCGATGCTTTTTAGGAAAGTGCTGCGTTATATAAACGATTAAATAGACATTATTGAAATTGTTCGACGGCAGGATTCGAACACAGGAGCTGCAGCACAGAAGCCCGATACTGAAACCATTACGCCATGGACGCATGGACAAGCGGAACCACTGCAATCAGCAGCGGCTAAGCTTGCTTGCAGAGCTTAGAAGGATGTGTCTTTTACACTAATTGGAGCCTACATATCCCCAGATGGTCACTTTGACGGCGAACGACTTAAGAAAATATTACTAATGTGCAATGGCCCCTGGGTTATCACAGATCACTTTAAGGCGCATCACCAGCTATGGGGAATCACTAAAATTGACTCCAAAGGCCTTGCCTCCTTTGCGGCCGACTATGATTTGCGCTTTGTGAATGACGGCAGCCCTACATTTCTGCGAGGCACGACCTATAGTAGCTGCTTAGACTTAATTTTGGTGTCATGGCGCTTTGCCTCGTGAGTCCAATGGTTTGCGGACATAGAAACACATGGAAGCAACCATATTCCAACATACATAAAGATTAGAGGAGTTGAGCAACGCTCCTCTACTGTCTTGCGTACAGTTGATTGGTGAAAGTTTAAGAAGGATATGGATGACGCATGTCGGGAAGGCCTTTCGCACACTATCGAAGATCCAATCGCAGAGGCATTGAAAACATCCATCTGCTCGCTTGGAAGGTCAGCAAGGCGAACAGACTTGGACATGGAACTGGAGAGGCTGCGTGCGGCACGCCGACAGGCGGAGAGGAGGTATCGGCGCACGAAGTCCGCCTTGGATCTGGGGGCTTCACGACGCTTACAAAATAAAGTCCAGCATCGTATGAATAAATTGGAAGATAAGCGATGGAAAACTTTCTGTCAGTCGCTTGATCCCAGAAAGTCGCTCTCGCACATATAGAGAACGGTTAGGGGTCTTCGCTCATCTCCGCATCAAAGGAAGCCCTTTGCTGCTCTGGCCCTCTACCAACTCCGCTCGGAACTTCAAGTGGCTGAAGAGTTCTGTGCTAGGGTTGCTGGGTCCATTGCCGTCATTACTGACGCAGTATTGAATGACATCCCTGAGGCATGTGTACCAGAAATGAACGTGCTTTTTTCACTCGAAGAGCTCGATGCTGCGTTGGCGACTTGCAGGCGTTCTTCGTCACCAGGACCTGATTGCATCACGTATGCTGCCCTATGGCACCTTGGACATGACGCACGCGATGAGTTGCTCAACTACTACAATGAGTCTTGGCAGAACGGCGCCGTTCCTAAACAATGGAAATCGAGCCGCTTGATCCCCATTCTGAAACCTGGAAAGTCTCCGCTTGAGCTCTCATCATACCGTCCGATTGCGCTTTCGAGCTGCGTCGGTAAAGTGACGGAAAGAATGATTCTTGCTCGCTCGGAATGGTACCTAGAGCGATTCAACATCTATCTGGACGCCATGACGGGCTTTCGTCGAGGTCACTCGTCCACCGACAACGTCATTGACATCGTAACATGGGTCCAAAACCAAAAAAGCCTCAAGCGCCTATCTGCGGCACTTTTTCTAGCTATAAAAGGAGCATACGACAACGTTGCCCATGAGGCCATACTGAGCTCACTTGAGGCTGTTGGAGTTGGTGGCCGAATGTATAAATGGATTCGGGACTATTTGCCTGAGAGGTGCTTTTTCTTACAGCCCGAAGACGGCCCAACTTCAGAACATTACATGTGCCGCGGTGTACCGCCGGGCGGAGTGTTGAGCCCCAAACTGTTCAATATCGTCCTGGTAGGACTAGCGGAGTACCTACCGCAGACAGTTCATGTCTCAATATACGCCGACGACATTTGCATATGGGCTTCTGCAGTGACAGGCTTCAGCGGGCGGCAACCATGACGGTGTCCTATCTCCGAGAACAAGGCCTTAATGCGTCTACTGAAAAGTGCGCATTGGTTGGCTTTACGCACAAACAAATCTCATCGTATCCTGTTTCAAGCAATGGTCAAGCTGTATCCTATGCTAACACGCATCGCTTTCTGGGCGTCATCATTGACCGCTACCTCTCGTGGAGCCCTCACTGCGTCTATCTGAAGAACAAGCTAGTCGCCATTGCTCAGGTCTTCAAATTTCTCTGCGGGAAAAACTGGGGTACATCAGTCCATTCTATGTTGCAGCTGTACAGGGTACTGTTTCTCGGACTCCTACGTTACAGTCTACCAGTGTTGTCAAATGCATGCAAGACGAACTTTCGCGCCTTGGAGAGCATACAAGGTCAAGCCCTACGCACGTGTTTAGGGCTGCCTCGGTGCACCTCAACAGCAGCAAAAATTGCCATCGCGGGAGACCATATGATCCAGACACATGTAGCTGTCGACTCTCTCAGAGTGCACATTCGCCATCTGTCAAGGATCCCCAACCAGCATTTGGCCTCCCTACCAGCTGAGAGAACTCAAGCGACCTTTCCAAGAGTTATTAGCGCTCATCAAGAGTGCATATCGTCATATTTTTCACCGGCGGCGAAGCCTTCATCTCCCCTGTGGTGCCTGCGACTGCCTCAAGTGAATTTTGCCATTCCTGGAATTGCGAAAAAAGTCCAATCATCCATCGCCGGCTCTGAAGCAACTTACGCTTCTATTACTGCAACAGACGTATCATGACCACATGCATATATATACCGATAGTTCGACCTCACCTACCAGCTTAACTGCCACATTCGTCGTTCCAGCTAAGCAGGTTACAGTTAGATCCAAATTCTCACACATGACTACATCCACGTCGGCAGAACTTGCAGCTCTCCATGCCGCTATGACGTACGTAACCGACAGAGAAATGGGTCGTATTTTGTTATTCCAAGGCAGCTCTTCACAGTATCAAGTCTGCATTACATCACAGAACTTACGAGCACCCGCCGTGGATGCTCAGTGGCTATGGTGTTAGGCTGCTGAGCACGAGGTCGCGGGATCGAATCCCGGCCACGGCGGCCGCATTTCGACGGGGGCGAAATGCGAAAACACCTGTGTCCTTAGATTTAGGTGCACGTTAAAGAACCCCAGGTGGTCGAAATTTTCGGAGTCCTCCACTACGGCGTGCCTCATAATCAGAAAGTGGTTTTGGCGCGTAAAACCCCATAATTTTTTGAACTTACGAGCAGTTGATATCTGACATCAGGGAAGTGCACCACCATGCTCTGGAAAGAGGGCTCAACATTATATTTTAATGGATTCCTGCTCACTGTGGCATCGTCGGCAACAACTTAGCTGACAAGGCTGCCCGGTCTGCCCACGAAGATACCCACACGCGTCCAACACTTTTGGCGGGGTCGGACGCTGCCAGTGAACTTCGCATACTTGCACGCAAAAAGTCACAAGATCTCTGGTGTTCAAGTGTCTTCAGTTGCCGCTGACATAAACTGGACCTCACGCTGCGACTACAACTGCCATCTAGCCTTTCTCGCGGCGAAACAACCTTACTGTGCAAGCCTGTGGCTGAATGTGGCGTTCACGAACTCATACTCCTATCGTTTGGGAATGGCCGAGAACCCGATGTGCAACTCCTGTGGTTGCGAGGAAACCATCGAGCACCTATTGTGTACCTGCCCTCGCTACGATGTACAACGCCTCTCCCTGCGGAAAACTTTACTTCGACTGGACTCAAGACCGTTCACCGAGTCAAAGATACTCGGACCGTGGCCACACACGTCACTGGCACGGAAATCGATTCGTGCACTAGTGCAATACTTGAAGTGCACCTGCTTAAGAGACCGGTTATGGTGTGCCTATGTGTAATGTCCCTCCCACACGCACTCAGTGCTTACTCACTCCCTTTTTCCTCTTTCTATTTCTCTTTCCCCCACCCCCAGCGTAGGATAGCAAACCGGGTGCTCTTCTGGTTGACCTCCCTGCCTTTCCCGTCCTTGCGTTCGCTCTCTCTCTCTCTCTTTATTACCTTCTGCGCTAAAAAATATACGTTGCTGTAACGCTTAGTCCAATCTAGGCCCAGATAAAACGTAATAAACGAAGCCCCAAGCGCGAAGATCAAACAGACCAATGCACTACCCATCATTCCCATGGCGGCTGAATGGTCGGAGCGTCGGAGATCTCTCTAGTAAGTATAGGGCACTCTACGGTAAATACTAGCCATCTGCACTGAAGTCATCGTAGCCGCCATGCCGGAGCACCATGCACTGTGAGAAGCTGCGCGTTTGACGTTTCGCGCGGTGGTTATGCCGTAGACGCCAGCAGCATTCCGGCCGCCCGTCTCAATATGACATTAAAGCAGGATACCCGGGGTAGCGAATATGCTGCATTGGGCTCATTGTAGTGGCCGTGTTGGAGCACGAGCGTGGCGAGAATCTGCGTCCGTGACACCACGTCAAAGCGTAGAAGGTTGCTGATTTATTTACAGAATTTTTAACATTTTATTTAGGTCCGCGGGCTTCACTTGTCTAACCGCGACATCATTTGAAATGGATGTGCGCGGACGATGCCCCTGGACGCACAGCTACAGAGCCCCTGGCTCACGTGCATACACCCTCGCGCGAATTCGGCGCCATGTTTTCATATTTAATGTTTTATTAAGTTACTAAAGCGTAATACATAAATGAAGATCCAGAAGGATCCAGAAGATTCAGAGCGCAGGGCGACCTGTACGCAAAAACAAATATCTTCGTTAATAAAAAAATGTTAGAAAATGATACCGATAAGCCATCGCTGTTTCAGGAGCTTCACAACTGTCTCTCAACCAAGAGAAGCACAAGAAAGAGCCCGGACTGCAAGCGCCTGCGCCATAATGCCGCTGCACTAGAAAGGGCGCGTACTCTCATCCACGGGGAATTTCCGCCGCCAAGAACTTTCCGCGTGCTGTAGCCCTACTCAAAGAACTCGAGTGCGACGCCGAGCCCGAAGCTTGCTATCGCTTTCCGAGTTTCGGCCGACTGCCAATTTCTCTAAAGCGAAGGTTTCTTGGCAAGCCCTCGTGGACTTTACCGACCGTGGCTGCTGCTGCGTTGAGGCGATTGGCGCACGTGCCACGTCTCGTAGAACGTGTGCACGAGATCACGTGCGCGCCACTTTCCATCACACGCACGTGCTCTCGCGCGAGAGCCTGCAGGCGCCAGGAGGTCTGTGTTGTAATCGGGGGTGGCGCTTTGTAGCCTTTCGTCGCCTTCTTGGCTGATGGTTGCAAGGCATGTTCGTCGCCGTCTCCTGCCTCTTTAGAAAAGCTTCGCTTACGCCGATTGCCGAAGCCCGTGTAAACTGCATGATTACGCTCTTTCCCTTTTTGTTAAATAACGCTTACTCTTCCTCCCCTTCCCTCTCCTCCAGTGTAACAATACTGTTTTGGGACAGAATTCGGCGGGCCAGTGCGACACTCTGCATGCATACTGATCAGTTTTGTGTAGGACATTCGACAGCTCTGTATCGCGAGAATATGCTGTACCATTTGTGACCGGTGAGAATAAAATGTCCCTTTGTTCTCATTGCCGTTTCGTGATCAGGCTTAGGAATTAGATCAGCGTTTATGTACGATCGCCTTGAATAGGCGCAACAGTCGAAGAATTTGTTGTTGTTAACTGATGACATCCTGGGAGAAAATGGGCCACCGGAAAAATGGCTGTTCTTAACATGCAATATAAACCCGAGCGACTAAGAAATTGTAAGAAAGAGACCAAAAGAAACCGAAGGCACGAAGGAAGAAAATCGTAGTAATAAAAGATCACAGTAATCCTGCGTTCTAAATTAATAGTTTAAAATATTCACGTTTTCCTCGCAGCATCTCTGAATCGAACAGTTTACCTCCGACAACACAAAGTAGCACTGACTATGCTGTGCAAATTAGGTTGTAACTTGATACTTGTAGAGATCATGTCTAAAGATTCAACACGTGTTTTCCGTTTCCATAGTTTTTTGTTTCTTTTTTTGTAACTGTTATACAACTGTTATTTTCCCTTTATGTTTGCCTATTTTCGTCGTTATGAACATGTATCTTTTTTTTTTTTTTGCTGCTTGAAGCTACTGCTGTCTTAGGTATTGTAATATTCTTGTTACAAACCAGCAACCCTTGGCCGAAATTTAGGTGGGTCCAGGCCATCCCCACAAAATCGCAGGGCACACAACAAAATTACTTGGATAAACCTAACCGTGCCTACCTACTTACTCACCTACCAACCTACCAAAGCTAAATAAGTCATAACCTGCTGTCGAGTGAGGCTAGCTTAGCAGGACTCTTTGAGGAACTATCACGCATTGTTTGCGATATCATTGGCCTTAGTGAGATTAGAAGAACGGGTGAGGCTTATACAGTGCTGACTAAAGGCCATGTCCTCTGCTATAGAAGTCTCCCAGATAAGATGCAATACGTTGCATCTTATCGCTATGTGCTTATGGATTCCTAATCCATAAGCGCATTGCGGGCAACATTGACGAATTCTACAGCATTAATGAGAGGGTAGCAGTAGTCATAATCAACCTAATAAGAGGTATAGATTAAAGGTAATACATGCCTACACTCCAACACCCAGTCATGATGATGTTGAAGTAGATCAGGTTTATGAAGTTGTTGAATTAGCGATGAGAAAGGTGCAAATTCAGTATACTGTAGTAATGGGCGACTTCAATGCAAAAGTGGGGAAAATGCAGGCTGGGGAACAAGCAGTGGGCAACTACGTTGTAGATTCTAAGAACGCTAGAGGAGAGGTGCTGGTAGAATTCGCAGAAAGGAATAAGCTGAGAATAATGAACCCCTTTTTCAAGAAGCGTAGCAACAGAAAGTGGACCTGGAAGAGCCCTAATGGTGAAACAAGAAATGAAATTGTTTTCATACATTCTGCCGATCCCAGCATAGTGCAGGATGTAGAAGTTGTTGGTAGGGTAACGGTGCAGTGACCATAGGTTCGTGAGGTCTAGGACTCACCTCGATTTGAAGAAAGAAAGAGCAAAATTGGTCAGGAAGAAAGAGGCTAACCTAGACGCAGTGAGGGTAAAAGCAGACTAATTCAGGCTGCTACTTGCAAACAAATATGCAGCCTTAAAACAGAGAGATGAAGATGACAGAGATAATGAGTGAAACCGCAACTAGGTTGGCTTCAGAGGCAGCAATTGAAGTGGGAGGTAAGGCACCAAGGTAACCAGTAGGCAAGCTCTCCCAACTAACAAGGAATGAAAGTGTCCAACTCAAGAGATAAGATAGAATTCCTGGAACTGTCAAAACTCATCAACAAGGGGAAAATAAAGAATATTTGAAATTATAACGTGAGAAATAGTGAGGAAGCCGTGAAGAATGGACGAGCATGAAATCAGTGAAAAAGAAACTTGGCATAGGACAAACCAAGATGTATGCAGTTAAACATAAGCAGTGTAATATCATCAGCAATATCGAAGGTGTAGTAAAAGCAGCGGACTAATTCTATAGTGACCTGTACAGTACCCAGAGGAGCCACGATACCTCCATTCGAAGCAGTAATGAACAGGTTGCAGAAACTCCTTATATAACTAGCGATGAGATTAGAAGGGCGTTACATGACATGAAACGGGGAAACGCGGCAGGAGGAGACAGAATAATGGAGATGGAGATGGAGTCGATTTAATCAAAGATGGAGGAGACATAATGCTTGTAAACTGACGGCTCTCTATACGAAGTATTTGTCGACTTCAGAGGTCCCAGAGAACTGGAAGAATGCAAACATTATACTAATCCGCAAAAAGGGAGAAGTGAAACAACTGAAAAATTATAGGCCCATTAGCTTACTCCCAGTACTATATAAAATATTCACCAAGGTACTTTCCAATAGAATAAGGGCAACACTGGACTTTAGTCAGCCAAGGGAACAGGCTGGCTTCAGGAAGGGATGCTCTAGAATGGATCACATCCATGTCATCACTCAGGTAGTCGATAAATCTGCGGAGTACAACCAGCCTCTATATATGGATTTCCTAGATTACGAAAAGGCATTTGATTCAGCACATATAGCAGCAGTCATAGAGTTTACGTAATCAAGGAGTACAGGCCGCTTACATAAATATCTTTGAAAATATCTACAGACATTCCACAGCTACCTTAATTCTACACAAGAAAAGTAGGAAGATACCTATCAAAAAGGGGTCTGACAAGGAGGCACAATCTCTCCAATGCTGTTCATTGCGTGCTTGGAAGAAGTATTCAAGCTATTAAACGGGGAAGGCTTAGGATTAAGGATCAACGGCGAATATCTCAGCAACCTTCGGTTTGCAGATGACATTGTCCTGTTCAGCAACACTGGAGACGAGTTACAACAAATGATTGAAGACCTAAGGAGAGAGTGTGTAAGAGTGGGGTTCAAGATTAATATGCAGGTGACAAAGATAACGATGAATGTCGGATGAGGGAAGAAGAGTTCAGGATTGCCAGTCAACCTCTAGAGTCTGTGAAGGAGTACGTTTACCTAGGTCAATTACTCACAGGGAACCCTGACCATGAGAAGGAAATTCAAGGAAGGATAAAAATAGGTTGGAGCGCATACGCCAGATATTGTTAGCTCCTGACTGGAAGCTTACCATTATCATTGAAAAGGAAGGTGTACAATCAGTGCATTTTACCGGTGCTGACATGTGGCAGAAGCTTGGAGACTGCCAAAGAAGCTTGAGAAAAAGGTAAGGACCGCGCAAAGAGCGATGGAAGGAAGAATGTTAGGCATAACGTTAAGAGACAGAAAGAGAACGGTTTAGATCAGAGAGGAAAGTATATAGCTGATATTCTAATTGACATTAGGAAAAATAAGAAAAAAAGGATGGAGCTGGGCGCGCCATGTAATGCGTAGGTTAGATAACCGGTGGACCATTAGGCTTACAGAATGGGTGCCAAGAGAAGCGAAGCGCTGTCGATGACGGCAGAAGACTAGGTGTGGCGATGAGATTAGTAATTTCGCTGGCGCTAGTTGGAATCGGTTGGCGCAGGACAGGGGTAATTGGAGATCGCAGGGAGAGGCCTTCATCCAACGGTGGGCATAAAATAGGCTGATGATGACGATGAACCTGCTATACTCAAAAGGGAAGAATTGGTACACTCAACTGTAGCACGAAGTTACGAGGGAAACCCGTACAAATTTCTCAAAAGGAAAGCCTCGCAGTTGAAGGCTTATCTTCGTCCGGGGATAGAACTCGTGACCTACGTCATTCCAAGTCAGTCGCTTCACGATCTAAGCAAACAAGGAAACCAAACTGCGCAAAGCCAGGCCGAATTGATCGAGAACTCGAAGCACAGGGACATTGCGTATAGCGGATCAGTTTCGCAAAGGGAGGAACGTTTACAATATGCAATTACAGTGTTTAGAATTTTTTTGCAGTGCATGACTATCCTTTTACATTGGGGTATATAGCCCGTCTCTGCGGTGATAGATGGCACCACCAGCGCCGCTTCTCACACCTGCGTCTTCGGTATTCCAGCACTCCGTAAATGGCAATGCGTGTGCAGATAGACTAGAGCTCTCAATGCACCTTGCAATCTGCAGCTTAGTTTACGGGAACACAGGGATGTGCGATGGTATCGACTGAAGAATCATATATCCTTACAGTGATTCACCCGCGTGATTCGCCTCGAGCCAGTCGGACAGTCGTTTAGTTGACAAGATGCGCAAGAAAAATTTGATGTTCTCGAAATTTAGCCACTGATGAATTCAAACATACCTTTTGAATGCAATTCGAAATCTGCAGAAGGACGAAACTCAAGTAGACAAACTTATGCAATTTATGGCTGATTAAAGTCAAAGTTTGCGCTATAGTTGGAGGCTTTTGGTTCATGACATATATGTATGCGGAACTCGAGATGAGAAAGAGAAAAGCGCACGCGTACTTATATTCTGTTTTGAGCGCTTCGTCTCGGAATTGCCGCTGAAGTAAAACTAAACTGTGTGGCTTACAAAGCCGAATACCGCCAAAAGGCAACGTTCGGAAAAAAAGTTAGCGCACTCCATCTGGCACCCGAGCGTCTTCTCACGGTTTCCTAATCATGCAGCCGCCTTCTTTCTCTTTCTGGGAATTTTCATTCCCATTTTCGCCCGCAGGGAAGACTCCGCCCGTCGATGGAGCTTGATTTCGCTTTGCTGCACGCAACTATTGCGATGATCCGGTGCTCGTGGCGCCTGCCGTAAGAGAGTGAGCCACATAGTGGAATCTCTCGGAAGAGCTCCGATAGCCGCCGCCGGTTTGGCGGCGCTCTTTAGCGCCGTAGCTTACCGGTCTAGCGCGGCGGGCGTCGCGCAACGGTGAAGCCACCGTCGGCGGCGTTGTAACGGTTACGGCGCAACGTCAGCGTGATCACGTGGCCGCCGCGGGCGAACGAGAGGCCTCGGCGGCGAGCAGACGACGCGCCGGCAGACGAGTAGCAGACGACGCGAAGAGAGAGAGTCCGCTTGCTATAACGATCGCCTTCGTGCGCGGTATCCTGCCACCTGCCCCTCTGCAACACTGCGTTATAGCTTGCCTGTCCGGCTTCTCGGCCGCGCCGAGAATTGTACTTCGTGTGCTCGTCGTGCAGCGATTTCCGGGCCCGCCCCTGTTTTACGCCTTCGCCGCAGGTGCGCTCGCGTCGTCGTCATTGCGGCTGAAACCGGGCTTTCTAACGCCGTTCGCCTCCGACACGCGTTCCAGAGTGCCGGCTGCTCCTCCGCTGCCTCGTGCTTGTAGGGTGCCGTAGTTATTCTGCCAGTTCCCCATCGGATCCTCTACCGACTTCCGGCTTCTACTTCCACCTGAAAGTTGTCCACGATGAATGCCCTCAGGAGATCTGCAGTTCTCTTGCTGCTGGTTTGTGCCGTCTGGATGGATCACTCGGTCATCGTCTTGGCCCAGGAGGAAGCGACACCTGGCTCAGCCGCTGCACCAGTAACAGCAAATGTAAGTTGACTCGCCCAACATATTCCCTAACCCCATTTGTAAGGTAATCTGCGCGTGATCACACTTGTCCCTCTCTGAACATAATGCGTTTAAAGACTTCAGACGTTGACTTCTGGCTTTACAATAGCAATGCTATGGGCACCATAGCTTCACTTGATGTTGCGTCATAAAATGCTGCATAACTAAATAAATGTGCATGCAGCCTTTAGGTACAATCTGGGGCTCTGCAGATCCAGGAAGCTTGGATCCGTAGGATCATTAACAAATGTATCGAAAATGTTTTTTTTTATTTTATATAACACAGTGCCGGGCGGCTGCAAACTTCGCGTGATAGTCCCGTGCAGTTGAAGCAACTGTAACAGTTGCGGCTGCTCGCCAATCGAAATGAAACAGACGTGTTACGCCGTATACTCGAGTTATCTTACGACCACGCGGACAGGCGCAAGTATAATCGTCGACCCTACGACTTTCGTGGGCGCTGTCCAAGAATGCGCATTTACATGCAGTGGGTAGCGAGTGCTCCCGAGCAGTCTGGAGCACAAGCTAATTTACTATTTAACGTACAGAGTCGTAAAGGCTTAGGCAACCTCCGTCGTTTGTATTAATTTTATTTTTGTACATTGATGGGAACACTAAAAGAGGCTAATAACTCGCCTTATCTAGAGGCCAGCTCGTTTGTTCCCCCCCCCCTTTTTTTTTTAAAGTACCGCGGACGGAGAAGGAGGAGAGTGAGAAAAAGGAAGAGGGGTTTTTGCTTTTCGAACTGGGAAGGGGGCCGACCTGATTTGGGCGACGCACGCGGGCCCGCTGAATTAATCGTCATGGCGGGATCGAGTGCTTCAGGGTGGCCGGAAGACAGTTACGTAATGAAGGTTTAGCTGTACGCCAGACTATTTGCTTCATTGCATTTGCGTTTATTTGTGGAAATCGCGAGAGATGCGGCGGATGTCCTGATGCGCTGGCACGCGCCAGAGGCGAAACGGCATCGTAAAAAGTACGAAAGAAAGAATATAACAAAGAAAGCACTGGATCGCTTCGCGCAAAGCTTGCACAAGCAGATCCGGATGCCTCCCGTATCAGTAGCCACGCGAGCGAACTTATACAAGCTTAATCGACAGGCTAAAAAAAAGTTAACGAGAGAAAGAAGTAAAACCATGAACGTGCTTCGGAGGAACCTTGCGCCTTTGTGAGATTCTTCTTCTGTTATAACGTAAGGTAATGTGTGCTCGGCAGAAATTTTGACTATAACAGACTAGAAGAGTCGATGTAATTATTGGCAGAAAAATATTCTTGCGTATGAGGGACAACATTGACCTTCTGCGTTCGCACGTTTTGTAAGGCTTTCGTGCTCGCTAGTTTGTTAATCGCGTATCCTCTTTAACGCTACGCGTTGACCAACTGAACGTCACAAAAATATGGACCAGAACCAAACTGTCTGGTAATAACTGGTCGTAACACTCTGGTACAGATATACTGTGCTATACAGTATAAGACTCCGGCGTGTTGTTGCTATTGTATAATAACAATATTGCGGGTTATATTAGGTGAAGAAAAAGTATATTTATGTACTGTCGAGTGGAGCTTTTGAAGTGATTAGATATTTCGCATCGACGATGAAGAGATCCGCGTCAGAGATTGATTTATTTATGGTAATGTAACGTCTCGATTTGTGCGCCGATAACCTTGCCGTGAACTGATGCATAAACGTGAAAATTATTGGGGCAGTGTAGAGGGAGTCCACAACATTCAAGGCCGCATGCATATATATATATATATATATATATATATATATATATATATATATATATATATATATATATATATATATATATATATATATATAAATATATATATATATAGTATGATGCGCACGACGCAAGAACAAGCATCGTTCGCTGAAACTTCGCACAAGTCTTAAAACCCCGCTGTGAGGCAGAACATACGAAATTCGTTTATTTGCGCTTGCATATAGCAAACATGATCGCTCCACGAATCTAGCCACCTCTCAAGTACGTAACTTCAAAATAAAGAAGAAGGAAAACAAATAAAAAACCCATAAAATACCCAACCCTATATTAAGAACGCTTAATTCGGCTATAAGAACACTCTGCTGGTTCGACCGTCTACGATTTACGCGACAAAAAAACAAAACGGTGCAGACGTTCGGGCCAACGCGACAACCATAACGGAGACGTCCCAAACGACGGTCACTGACGACACTTCTCGCGTATGTTGTATAGTCGGTCGATAAAACCCACTTAACCTTCTCGCTCGGTCCTTGGGAGCACCGTCAACTCGTCGGACTTTTCGCTGTTCGCCCGCATTCAGGCGCGCATGGAGGTCGACGCGAATCTTCGCTCTTGCCCGTTCGACCATTTGGCACCGTCTTCTCACGAGGTCAAACTTTTTTTGCGGGACCGCGCGTGCTATCGATGTCTACGTTAAGGGCTCATTCACACCGGCGACTGACAGTGGTCGCGCGACCAAGTTGGTCGCAAAGTCGCAAATGGTCGCAAACGGTCGCCTTTCTTGAAAAGCGACCATTTTGGGCCAGTCGCTCTCTGCGCGATTTTTCAGTCGCGCGACCGTGGTCGCAAAACTGATAAACCAATCAGCGGCGCACCGGAAGTGATCTTTCGTGTGTCTACATCCGGCCTCCTCCGGCGTCGCGTTCAAATTCCGCGTAGATTCCGAGAGTTCTCGCTGAGAACGATAATCTCCGGGATTGCGACTTGCGGGTCGCGCTCAGCCGGGCTTGCCGGTGTGAGCATCAGTCGCCTTCGGTCGCTTTTTGATTGCGAGTCGCAAATGGTCGCGCGACCTCCTCAAGTCGCCGGTGTGAATGTGCCCTAACTCGACGCACGCTGCGTCGAAGCTTTCCCACCAAAATGTAGCGCACTCGGTAAGGTACACATGGGGACGACGTCGAAGAAGGCAATCTCGACGCCGGTCTGTCACAATGTCGCCGTTGAAAGTCGATTGTCGAAAGGATTTGCACTTGCGGTGGCAACCGTCGTTGTCGTTAAGGCTACGCTTACTGTACCGCCCGTTCGGAGGATGTTGCGCATGCAGTATACAAGAACGTGCAGAGCCGCACAGACGAGGTGCAAGTACGAGGACGCTCCGTCGGAAGCCGTAAAACAGGCGATGCGAAAGGTACAATCCGAGCTCTTGTAGAATTCATTCGCCTGACTAGCACGCACTGTCCTTCAGCACGAGCATCATTCCTTCGGCGGGCTTTCTCTATGGCCGTCATTCTTGCGCGAGTCCAGCTCGAATAGGCCCGACTGCGTCGAACACTCCACTGTCATCGCTAAAGCTTTCATGTAAGCGCCACGGAGAAGAAAGTGCGAAATTGCGCGCTGTTTAAAAAGCTGGTTGAAGAAGGTGACTATACCAGGCCACGCGAGCGAGACTACATTGGACATTGTTGGCAATGAGCTGTAAACGTATGTCTAAGTAATATGTCTAAATTAGAACACAGTTTGAACACCGATGCTTTTCATCAAAAGGAGAAACAAAACATATTGTAACGCTTATTCGTTACAAAATATTTTACAAGTGCGCGGACAGGCTAACAGTATAATTAGCAGGGAACGTTTTAATAGTTTTGAAGAAGAAACGGTAACTCGATAGCACCAAAGCGTTCTCTAACAAAAAATTAAGCTCTATGGAGGGCACTCGAAATAAGTGGGCGGGCTTCTTCGAAGCAGTATGTCCTTCGGCCAAGCAAAAAACTTCCTTCGCCCTTTTTTGTAACACGAACGCTTAAAGGTCGCTTCGTACATACTCTCCCCCTCCCGCTGCCTTTGGTCTTTTTTTGCGCCTAGTTGTACTTGAAGACAACGTCTCTTTTCGTACGCGCATGTGACCTGGTCGACGGCTTGAACTTTGAGCGAATTCAGTCGCCGTGAATTATGAAAGCCTTTTGACCAGCCTGAATAGTTTAAAACGCACGGAAACAATGCCCCAAAAGAAAAAAAAGCGCGTTTTGATTGCGTCGTCGGAGGAGCGTACGCACACTCCAAGCGGCCGAGGCTCCCGTCAAGTGCGCTGCTCCTACAAACCTCGCACCTGCCTTTTGTTGTCCTTCAGACGTCGCGCTGCAAACGCCTTATATCTGGGGAAACGAATATAGCGGAGCGAAGGTGACCTATACAGACACAAAGAACGGCTGAATCCATCGAGCCAACGTCGTCGGCTGTAGGGAGCCGCGTCTAGATCGTTCCAGCACTTGGCTCGCTACTGAATGTTTGCTCTCTAAGGCTTTGCAGCTTATGCTTCAGAATGCCAGCGCGTCGGGAGTAGAATAATGCAACGATTCGGTTGCAATCTTGTTGCTTTTTTTTTCTTCTACGATTCGTCATTGGCCCTAGTCATTTCTTGCCGTTACAATCGATGACGGTGGAATGGAACTGGGTGAAAAGAAGCGTTACATTATGCCGGAGCGATAAGCTAACGATACACTTGGTCAGATCTTAGTTGAACTCGGGCTTGCTGATAATTTAGCCCGCAACTTTATCACGAAGCGCATAATTAGGTCCAGTATTATGTATTTGTACAGCCGGCTTTTCTTTTTGCTCTACGAGCCTTCCCGAAGCTTTTCGTGCATCTATGTCAGCGTAGCAAACTCTATAGGCCGGAGTCTGTCGGGAAATTTTTTCCGTGCTCGCTGATTGAATTTGATTGGGTGCACCGGGAGAACTTCAGCATACCACATGCAGCGTACAGAACAAGGTTTCGGTTTAAGAGCTGTCAGAATCCGTCATTGTAGCTTGTTTTTACACAGAAATAAACGACAACAAAAAATTCACGTTATATGTAACTGCCACAAAGTGATTCTTTGATACTGAAATGAAATTAGGTTGAGATTACGATATTACTTATTAATTAGTCTGGGCGAAGAGCCATAGACTTGTGAAATATGCTCATGCTGAACCATATTTTACGGTGCATTGTGATAAGAACATTAATTCTTTTTTTTTTTGCTCGGTTTCCTCCTTCACTTTCTTTAGAGAGAGAGAGATAACTCACTAGATGAAAGCTCTATCACGTATTTGAAACATCGCACTTATGCAGAATATACAATTTCTCTATAGTGATTAAGAAAAAAAGTGTTTCCTCAGTATGAGCTATAACCGCGACAGTGATTTCTTATTTAATAAATAAGATCTAATAGAGATTAGATTACAGTAGTTAGGTTAGAGCAATGCCATCACTATCAGACCAAACCGTGAAAAATATTCCAGCAGGTACACGGTAGAACAATCTCATCCCTGGCGCACCCACCGCGACACGTTGTTTTTGTTGGTTTTCTTGCGTGATCTCCTTTATTCTTTTTTATAGAAATTCGGCGCACGGAGTGCATGTACCTCCTGCACGGAAATAGGGAATTCGCAAGGCGTTTCTTAAGGGGCATTATTAACGAATATCAGCTGCGGATCTGCTTGGTCTTAAGAGAGGGAATGTTGGCGACGGTATCTGACAGCTTTGGCCCAACGATTCCCGCGGTTATATGATATCCTTACAAGGTCGCGGTTTTAGCACTATGCTGGCTTGACCATCTTCTACAGCACCAGAATACGCATAACTTTATCTTTCTTCCTTTTATTATTATTATTATTATTATTATTATTATTATTATTATTATTTTGCTCTTGCCTGACGAATTGGTCCGGGATTATATCCTGGTACAGTCGTTGCCAAAAGAAAAAAAAAAAGAAAAAGAGACAAGAAAAGAAACACAAGCACACACCATAAAATATGCTCCAGCTTTGCAAATTACTTTCCTGCGTCATTCACTCGCACGTATAACGCACGCAGTTACGCCTGCATTGCGCTGCAGGGGAGCGCTGTGGATTATTCGCCACAATCTGTTTCTTAATTAACGTGTGCCATAGATTCAGCTGCAGGAAGGCTTTGCGTTCTCCCCGAAGGAAATGCAGCCGTCGCGGCAGGGAGTTGAACCTGCTGTATACGTCGTGCTCGGCAGCAGAACGACAAATCCACTTCGCCGCCACAATTAGAGCCGGTCACGCCTGTGCATTCCTGACAAAAATAAAGCACCTGTGTTTCTTCTGTACAACGCTGCGCGTTGTTTTCGCTTCATGGAAGAAACGGAAGCCATTAGAAAATCTGACGCTTGCGCGGCGTGGCGCTCTAAATGAGAGGCTGAGGAACAACATTACAGTAGCGTATAAATGACTTTCTTTTGTATAAAGAACCAAATATTAAAACACGTTTTGCATGAAACAACTAAGACGTAGCACGAGGTAATCCCGAAGAAGTTTGAGCAAAATCTAAGGGGCTTCATTTAACTTTTATTTTTTATTTTTCGCGCGGAGACAAGCTTTCGACGTTATATTTGAATATTTTCGCATACCTGGTTGTTTTTATGGAAGAAAAGCTCCAAGAGGTTGCCTTTACTTATGAATGCAGTGTTGCCGATTCTGTTTGGTGAACGCTTAATTCGCGTTTAGCAGACGCCACAAAAATCAATGACGTCAATTAAACTTGGGGCGAGTATTCGGAGGTGGCATCTCCGCCCACTTTTCCTTTTAGCGTATACTTTCTTACCAGGTCTCCGGTCACTGGTGTGAGACTGACTAATTCGCAATCCTTTCAGAGTAACTTCAGAACAAGGCTAAACTAATATTTTTCTTCGGCATTCCTTTGAGAAACGACAGAACGTCTTCTAAGCGCATCACGTATTTTTCGGCGTTGTCTCCCTATTCCCATTGTTTGCGCCTTGTTTTACCTTTATCGTCACTAGAGTGTTCCTATCCCTTAAGTCCGCGCTTCTCGCTCTTTATAAGCAACACTTGAAACTCGCTGCTTTATTTTCGGCTGCCTTATCTAAGCGTGATCAGGCCCATCGCGCCCTACTAACCTTTCTAGAGTTAACTAGCTTAGGTTCACGTTTGTAGCGTGAACATTCAACATTCTGCAGTAGCGTGACCTTCAGTGACCGGCCCTACTGTGTGTGATCTGTACTGTGTCCTAACACTTCTTCCTTCGAAGATGGCAGGTGGCGGGTTCAAACACCTTGTAGTTTATATTGTGAACCGACTACCGGTGAAACCGTGATTGCGTGCAGCTGTACTTGGCGTCTCATCGTGGAGCGCACAATTAGCCGCATAGCGAACTAGACATGGATGTGATTGATAATTGTGGAGGCTCTTCGACGCGGCGTCACTTTAATTCCGGCTGCCCCTTCCGGTGGCAGTTGCCAGCCTGCTCCTCGCTTTCCCTTTCCTGTTAACTGTGTATATGTGTATATGTGTTCGAAACAAATAATAGTAATAATAATAATAATTTCGGAAAGATGTTGAACATGCGTAGGAGGGTGAACTGCAACTGTCCACTCGGTATGCCCTTTCCAGCGACTGGGCCTTCAGTGCCACTCACAAACACGTCTCACAACATAGAAGATAGTAATCCAGAAGCTAAGCCTTGCGACAAAAGCCCTTTGGCGCGAACGCTCCCGCGTGTACACCTATACCGAGCGCAGAGAATACGCGGGATGCATATAAAGCTCGCGAGTTTACACTAATAGCGACGTATCGCGTGCCAGAATCGAACAGGTAATTTCGAGTGAGTGACTTGTCTGTAATATATGTGCTTCAATATACCACCATATTGAGCGACACACTGGATCTCCTAATTTTTTTTTCCTGCGGTAAGTTTTTCGGGTGCATTAATTGACAGAACGTGAGAGCATCGCACGCGTAATGCGAAGACGTGGGATCGTTCCCCACCTGCGGCAAGTTGCTTTTTCATCCACTTTCGTAGACAATAATTTATCATTCCTTTAACTAAATTAGTAAGTACAAGTAATTTCCCCTCTGTTTTCCTTGTTGTCATTGTTGGCTCCTCATGTCTGTCTGTCTGTCGCTTGCGATCACCCTTCCGAAAGCGCCCCGCCCTAACCACTATCGCCGTTAACTGCACAGTGCTGCAGCCAGGTACAGGTTAGCAGACGCCGAACGGTACGAGGGCTTCAGTAATAGTTATGCTCTTTGAACCGCCGCCATCGACAGCTGCGGCCCATCAGGCTCGCTGCTTGGCAGCTGTCGTTACAGCCAACAATTAGGTGCGACCGCCGTCGACGCACATCTCCAATGCAGTCAGCCGGCGAGTACTTGCTGCTTTCCTTTCAAGGAGTACGTGGCGTCGAAAGCCAAGTCATTCATTTAGTTGGTTGGTGCAGGAACAGAGTCAGCGAACTGGAACGGGCGGAGGTCGATCGAAAATGGCGTCTTTCTTTTTGTGTAGAAATTAACACATCTATGAAAATTCATAATTATTATCGGCACAGATGTAAACGAAAACGTACAATCATTGCATTCTACCGGTAAGAACATATGGGACATAATCTAGGAATTCAACAAAGAAGCCTGAGAAGAAGCCAATGACCACGCAACGAGCGACGGAACGATACAATGACACGCGTAAGGTTAAGAGACAGGAAGACATCGTCGTTAAGTGGAGAGCGAACATGCGTGGCTGATGTTCTAGTTGAAGTCAAGAGAAAACGTATAGTGTTGGGCAGGCCATGTGATGCGCGGGACAGATAAGCTCTGGTCTATTAGACGTACAGAGTGGGTGCCAAGGAAATGGCAGAAGTAGATATAGGTAGTGGGGTGAAAATAGGAAATTTGCAGGCGTAAAATGGTGTCATCTGGGAAAAAAAACAGTGGTTATTGGAGATCGATGGGAGATGAATTCGTGCTGCAGTAGACATTAAAACAGGTCGCTGCGGCTCATTATGATTAGGGTGGTGATGATTACGATTAGTGCACCATCACTGCATCACCGGCGAAATTCTAAAAGCACTGACCTGCAGGAGTGAAGCTCGGGGGATGACGAAGAAAATTGGGATGAAGCGAACGACGGCGCAAGAAGCTGTGGAACAAAGAGGAAAGAAAGAAGGGTAATAGACGTAACGTTCAGAAATTAAAATTTAATATTTTACGTCTAGAAACTGCATAGTGGGTTATAGTGGGTTATAAGAATAATTTTGATGTGGTGGTGGAGTCTAGAATGTTGACGACCTGGATTTTTTTGGCGTGCACCCAAAGTATAGTGAGGGAGAATTCTTTCTTTCTTTCCATCTTTCTTTCTTTTTTTTGCATTACATTACAGTCGAAATGTGGCCACCGTGGCTGGCAGTCGAACCCGCGAACTCGTGTTCGTAACGTTAAGACGTTACAAGCCGTCTAGGAGGCCTTACGGCCGTAACGGCAAGACGGCAGTAGAGGGGGGTAAAAGGTAGTACGTTAGATTCTGTATAGTCAAGATTGAAGAGAGAAAAGTGGAGTCCATCACGTCCCCTGATTCGTAGTACTGATCTATCATGATAACAGATTGGATGCCAAGGGAAAGAAAATGCCGTCGTGTACCGGAGATGGGATTAAGATTTAATCATGGTTAAGAAATTGACAAGAATGAGATGAAGAGAGAGAGAGAGAGAGGAACGAAGGAAGAGGCAGGGAGGTTAACGACAAAAATTCGGTTTGTTAGTACACCCTGCACGGAGGGAAATGGATAGAAAAAGACAGGAACAAAGAGATATTATTAGCGACACGCACACCGGCGCACAAAATTCTGAGGAAAGATACGTACGTCGCTATCGCAGCCCATCTCGCAGGCCCGTAAACTGCAAGAAGCGAACTAGTGCGCTGGCAGCATTTAATCCCCACGTTCGTTGTGACCACTGTAATGTACTCGTATATTTTCTTTTGGCAGTGGCCGGCTTTCCGGGCACAAGACATTGATAGTTAGATATCGCTGGTAGAGGTCCCGGTTTTGAAGTAAGCTTTAAGAGAAAAAAAGAGGACAATGGTGATGATTACGATTAGTACACACCCTAAGAGAGGCAAAATATTTTTTTCGTCCATTCGCTCCGCCCTTTCGCTCGGCCTCTTTCGCTGTGCAGTGTAGACTAAACGATGCGAAAGGTTGCACTGTTTGGCCTAAGACTAGACCATCTCGCTGGCTAGTCTGGAGATGCTCAACAGAGTAAGCATTGCAGCGCGAACAGTCTGGACAATGCAATGACACTTATAGGACGTATGGAGGATCTGTTTTTAACACGGCGTTTCGATGCGTCGAGAACAGTTGCAAGTCGGCACCTGTGTACATCCTGTGCCCTTTTGTTTTCTGCGGAGGGCTCAATGCGACTTCAACGCGCAACGCAAGAGGCTCGTGCCAACCCGCAGGAAGAGTTGCGGTACTGAGGCCTGAAACCAGATAAGCAGTGACCGTGGAGAGCCAGTCGCTTTCGCAATGGAGTGCAACGCATTATGCAACACATTTCTGACGCAACATAGAATTTGCTTATCTGCCACGCTTAGCTCGCATTGCTCGCTGGCTCGAGCAACGGATATAGAGTCCCGTAAAGCAGGAACTGGTGCGCGGTTCCGCTTGCTATCTGCGTTATCTTAGCTCGTCACGTTGTAGTTAGGTGCACGTGCAAGATGGCAAACAAAGACATGACGTCAGCAAAACGACCTTTGTGCGTTGCAGTTTCACAGACATATGAGATAGGAAACAAACACGTGACGTCAGCGAACGGCTTTCAACGTAAAGAGGAACAGCATTGCACGTTACGACGCACAAAAGTGAAACCGTCGCCCAAGGTCGCGACTCTCGGACGAAGAAGTCTTCCGTTAAAGTGTGCATAATAGTGCATTTATTCCCCAAGCTTCATGTACTTCGGTACGCTTTGCGCACTAGATATATTAGCGAATCTAGGAAGGGCGTAGGTTTCTGCGCTGATGACATTCACACACTAAACGGACCTGAGAAGACGCTTATATACAGCCTGCGTCTGCTACGGTGCTCGAATAGCTCTCTATCATTTTGCCTTTGCCTCCTCCTTTCTCTCAATCTCTCCTGCCCTTTCCCCAGCGCAGGGTAGCCAACTGGACGCCCGTCTGGCTAACTTTGCCTGTCCTCTCTCTCTCTCTCTCTCTCTCTCTCTCTCTCTCGCTTTCTGGAAAGTGCGGTTAATCGGAGACGCACTAAGGCGTGAAGCTAAGGATATCAAATGCCTGAAGAGAGCGACATGTATATAGTTAGTGAAAGAAAGACGGAACGCCTAACTAAACGTTAAGTCACATGGCTTGGTTACGTTTTCCTAAGAAAGGGTAGATATGCCGCCCCGAGGAGCTAAGTGTCTGAAGTGCTACTGCGAGTAGGTGCCCTTAAAGGGCGATAGTGTTAGTCAAGGAAGCACCGAAGAGTGTGCAATTCAATTCTCTGCTCCGAACATCGCTAATGTGCAACGCATTCGTCGACCCGCCGCGGTTGCTTGGTAGCTTTGATGTTGTGCTGCTAAGCTCGAGGTAGCGGGATCAAATCCCGGCCACGGCGGCCCCATTTCGATGAGGGCGAAATGCAAAAACACCCGTGTACTTAGATTTAGGTGTACGGTTAAATAACCTCAGGTAGTCAAAATTATTCCGGAGTCCCCCACTACGGCGTACCTGATAATCAGTTAGTGGTTTTGGCACCACAAAGCACCTAACGAGTTCGTTTCAATAGCTCGTAATGTCTTGCCGTTTCAGGTGCAACCTGTTGCTGCGCAACCTGTAGGGATAAGCTGACATTGAAATGTTCTTTCTGGGAGAAGAAGAGAAGATGTTTTAAAGCGCATTGCCTTAGAGGAAAACAATGACATTTCCAGTGGGCGTGCAGAATCACTGTAAACTGCTCTAAAGAAGAAATGAGCAGCCTTAGTGATTTATCCGGAACCGAACGCATTCACTTCGAAAACAGTAAACACTCACAGTTTCCAATTTGTTTGTAGTCTCTTTGTTCTTCTATAATCACAGTTTCTAATTTCTTTGTTGCTGTTTTTTTATAAATATCCATGGCTTTCTCTGTTTCCATCCTTTGCATCAAATTTACGCTTAGTGTTTCTCTCACTCTCTTTTTGATGGCTCCTGGTTGTCCATTTGCAGTTTCAATTATCCTGTACTTGGTTGCCAACTTTCTTCAGCTCTTCCTCCATTTCGTGTCGACGCTTTTGAGGTACAGATGTTTGTGCACTCTACCTGTCCACTTAATTTTATTCAAGTTCCCGAGTATTCCTTCAAAACTAATTTTGTTTGGCGCTTCTCTTACATACAAGGAGGCCCTACCTATGACTCCCTGCACTATACCCAGTTTGTGGCTTTACCGTTGGCCTCCAATCCCTACCGACCTTTGGTTAATTTCCGACTCCGACACGATGTCTGGTTTTAAGCACGAAATTATATTGACTAAGCCCAGAATGGCGATAACAAGAGAGAACTGTGACGCTAGCGTCTACGGGAGTTGCGAGCATACAGTTTCTAAAATTATGGGGTTTTACGTGCCAAAACCATTTTCTGATTATGAGGCACGCCGTAGTGGAGGACTTCGGAAATTTCGACCACCTGGGGTTCTTTAACGTGCACCTAAATCTAAGTACACGGGTGTTTTCACATTTCGCCCCCATCGAAATGCGGCCGCCGTGGCCGTGATTCGATCCCGCGACCTCGTGCTCAGCAGCCCAACGCCATAGCCACTGAGCAACCACGGCGGGTGAGCATACCGTTTCGGCCAGCGTGACAATGTGACGGTTAGTAAAGAGATTTGCCTGAACTCCGTTCTTGGGGCTTCAAACGGCTTCGCGACTGTGCAAATTGATCATTTTCAGCCGTACATTGCGTTATCAACACAACAACTAGCAGCAATTATGCATTCAGCGCAGCATATTATTGCCTTCTGCGCTTATAAGAAATGGGACTGCTTCGAAACTGTGGCCCAGTAAGGCATATCAAGCGTAATAAACAAAGCCACGACAATCACTCAAGCCACGAGCACGAAGATTAGAGAGATCCATGAACTAACCGTCATTCCTACAGTAGCTGAGGGATTGCAGCTCCAGTTTTGCAGCAATTCGCTGTTTTTCGTTAAGGCTTATACGGTATTCAATGTTCCAAGATAGCGAGCTGGTAATCGAGGTTAACTGAAAGAAAGTACGCTTTCTTTCAAAGCTGATTGTGAATTGATTTCACGGGGAAGGGTTTGTCACTACAGTAGAGAAAACGAAGGTCAAACATTCCCCCATGGATTTTCGCTTCGAAACCCCAGCGCCGATACCGTTAGTGTGACGTCATGGATTCCGGGGTATTCCATCATTTCAAAAGATGGCACGTTTCGGCACAAGTTCCCCAAGTTTGCCAGCTCGAGTCTTTAGGCTTCCTCCAGAATGCAGTGTGGCTCTTCTTTACCGATAAGCAATGTACCACATTTCTGCAGGCGCTGTCAAAAATCTCTGACGTCACCGCGAGCTCGGGTGCGAATTTCAGTGCGGCGCCGTCACCTGTAATCCGTTTTCGCGCCTTTTCTCGCCTTGCCCAGCTTCCTTCCTCTCGCAGTGAGAGCAGGTGTGCAATTTGCGAATCCAACTTAACGTTCGTCCTTTAGAGTTCCTTTCGTATTTCACATTAACGTCCCTTCGTTACGTGGACAATTTCTGTGCCGCGCGGAAAGAAGCCCGGGTCGTGCCCCGAGGTCCCCCATATACGCATAGAAGCTGTGACTCCTCGACCTCTCCGGTTCTTTGAGGGCGGAGTTTGCGCCACGCGCCCAACGCTCCAAGGTCACCTTACAGACGCGGGGCCTGTGCTGCAAGCGCTGCTCGCGCAGCGATCGCGTCGCGTCTCGGTCGGCCGCGCCGGGGGCGTTCGATTCTCGAGTTACGTGAGCGATCGATCCCTGCGACGTTTCGCAAACACGTGGTGTCGCCGCTGCGAGGTTGCACACGCGACACGGCTCATGGGCTCACCCCCCCCCCCCCTCCGGCGAGGACGCGGCGACACACCTACCGCATCTGACAAGGCAGTGTTTGTGGCACACACTTGGCCCCGCAAGCGCGCTCGGTGCGACGCCGTGAAGAAAGCGGGGCGGAAGCCGGCGGCTCTGGAAGAGCGCGTGACGCAATGGCGTATCGAAACTGGGCGGGCGTGGTGCATGTACCGGTGGGGCGACGAGGTTTTGCGTGTTGTCTGCAAAACAACTTTCTTATTTTCGTTCTTTGAGTGGGCTCTAGCGTTCACTTTGTTTTGATTTTCTTTTTGTTTTGCTTTTCTCTTTTGCCGCATACCGAGCCGTACGCATTTTCTTCGTTGCCGCAGGTGAGATACAGAGAGAAGAATCTATTCAAATTATGGCTGTAGACCATTTTTGGGCAAGTGGGTAAGGGGGAGGGAGCTCAGTGTGGCTCACAATGAATAAGCTTCGCACGCCAAGCTCAATAGTGAGTTAACTGCCTCTTTGACGAGCCCATGTTTTTTGGAGAGCTAACTGTGTCGCGCCTCGCTCGCAAGCTCGCGGGCCAGTTGGTTGCGGCGATTTCCAACATTGCCCGGCGTCCACCTGATATTACTATTATGTCCTGGCTCTCTCAAAGTGCTCCCGCATTCATTCTATGCGTTTGGCGATGGCGTACTTTGCGCCTTGGCTTTGGCGCCGCGTGGCATGGCAATACGTGGCAATACCATGGCACTGCGTGACCCTTTAGGTCACGCATTGCCATGGTATTGCTTGTGTAAAGGGCAATTTTTTGTCGTACAGGCCATTGTGGATGATTGGCCGAGCCAGATGAGTGCCCTCCAAGATAGCGGGGAGTTCCAGTTCTGTCGTTGCCGGTTCAAGTTGTGAATAAATTACGAAGGTGCAGAGTGCTTGTGTGTTTTCTTAGAATTGCGCAACCACTGCCGTTGAAGTGCCGGGGTTCCACGAATCATCAGCCTGATCAGGTGTTTCGACGCTTCACCTACACTTCTGATTGATTCAAGCATGTTGAGCGATTCATTGCTCGTCCATGTACATGTTCTACGTCCAACATGTTTTTTTTCTGTTGGCTCAGTGAAAACTGATGTGTGCAAGCCGACCACGTATGTTTCCAATATTTCTAGTAACCTTAATCGATCACTCACCCATTCACTCGCTCCCTCCTTCGCTCATTGGCAGACTGACTCAATCAATCAATCAATCAATCAATCAATCAATCAATCAATCAATCAATCAATCAATCAATCAATCAATCAATCAATCAATCAATCAATCAATCAATCAAAGAAACACTTAACATCGGTTGGTGAGGCACTCAGATTGGCATGAGAAAGTACCAGTTTGCACCTTTTTTGAATATGTCGCTCGTGCGGGAAAATCAAGGCCATGGTTACATTCTTTAATACAGATTCTTGGCGTATTTTGATTCTTTAGCAATGGTTCGGTAGGCCCCGAAGACACTGTCAGTATTCGAGGCCTCCAACGTAAGCGTCGTCATATGTCACTTTTGGACGCCTTCGGTGTAACAATTAACTGGCCTTTGAAGGCCAAAGCTAATAAGCACTGAAATGAAGGTTACAAAACCTTGCGTTGCAAGATAGCGAAGACGTTACATAGGTCACGAAGAATGCGAAGCACGCATTGCCACCTCACTGTGCATGATTCTTGTCTTACTCGCCCACGTGCTATCGTAAGCAACTCTTTGTTGCGCGATATTTAGCCATCAGCACGTGACACCAGGGCCCTAAGCAAAGTTTACTAACATGGCGAGCGAGGCGGCCTTATCGGCACAATGCGCATCGAGACCTGATGACCATTATTCTCACAATCAAATAATTAACACGTTTTTGCTAAATCTTGCACGGATGAAGACAACTCAAGTAACGCTGTGGTCACTCTTTAGCGCCGTTCGCTTCTTGCACACAGCATCCTTGCGGTTCGATTTAGTAATATATAGTGTTCAGCGCAATTGGAACAATAAGATGAACACTACATAAGTGCAAGCGATGTAGTAAGGTTGGTGTAAGGGCGGGCGAGTGAATGATGTATTTGGATGCAATGGGAAATGTTGGCAACTATTGTGCCCTAGGCTACTCCAAAAACAATACTTTGTCCAATGGATAGTGAGCTGATATCAAAAACAACAAGCTGCCGCAGTAAAGCACATTTCGTAAAATGCGTAAACAGACATGCATTCCGCACTTTTTGCAATTAAACACAAGCAAATCAATCAATACAATCGAATAACACAAAATAAATAAGTAAACAAACAAGGACGTTCTGACACAGATATGTAACGTAACTGTTCGCGAAGGTTATTAAAAATTTAAGAGCCTATCGTTGTGTCCAGCGTTATCCCATGGTGCAAGCAACTTTTCTATACTGAAAGGGTGATCATCAAGGATCATCGTTGATTTTTTGCTTGTTTTTTTTTCCAAAGCACATCTTCGCTCTTCAAACATAGGACACCTTATCAGAATACGTTCTACGTTCTCTCTTGAGCTGTCGTGAAGCCTAAAATGTGCCGCCGCCTGGAAAAGGCAGTTTTAAAACCACAGATGATGGCACGAACAGACGCCAACCCCTTTTCAACCTTTTTTGGAGCTTCCTGCGCTCACGTCGTTGCAAGTGTGAGCAAGCGGATGGTGTCAGGGCGGCGAATATTTTGTAAGCGTCGGGAAAGGTTGCTTCACTGAAAGATCGGTGCGTATATACAGGATGGGGTAACAAAAATGTACCTAAAAATGGCGGCATTACGCCACGAATGTATGCGAGGGCCCACTACGCCCTATAGTTTCGATTTCTCTCGGGTACGCGTTAGAGGTGTAAATGCCCTGGAAGCCGGCAAGCAATCTCAGGCGCGAACGAAACAAGTGGCCCTGCGATATTCAGGCCCTTCTCGAGATTCGTTGAAGGTCGCCGCACGACAAGTAGATGTGACCTCCCTGTGAAACGCTGTCCAAGACGGCGCTGACTCAGAAGATAAAAGCAGCTGGAAATGAAGCCAACGGACACTTGAAGAACGAACGCAGGTGCTGCTCTGCGCTGGTGACTCACTCTCACGCTCGCTTTGCAGCCAGTGACCTTATCGCTACACTGGCGGACAACTTTCTGCGGCAGTGAAGGGAAAGCTACGGGCGCGTGGCTGCTGCACATGTGTTACGGCACCAAGTAGTCCGTCAGCGTTTGACAGTGCTTTTTGGTTGCTCGGAACAGACGCTGAATCGACGCTGCTTCCATGTGCGACGGTTTAGCGTTTGCCCAGACGCGCAAGGGAAAAGCCGCAAAATAAGCAACCTTTTACACTCGGTGGTGTGTTTTATCTTATTTAACTGTTGTTAATAAGGTGTTGATGCTTTCTCTTTCCCAGCTTAAACTAACGTCGATGAAAACGTGGGACTCTTTTCAGAAGCGCTCTCACTTGTGCGCGCTCTGCCTCCGTAGCTTTCCCTTCATTGCCACAGAAAGTTGTCCGCGAGTATATGCGTCGTTCCTTACGAGTTTAACCCCATAATAATTATCTAATTAAGTAAATTAGTGGCCCGAACATGGAAAGGCTCAGCCTCGAGTTAACGCTTCTACGTTCTTTGAAAGAACGTGTTTGGCTGTTGGGATAGTTTGTGCTCGCAAATAAACTATTTCGGTATTCATCAGGACGACAATTGGTTTCCTTGGCAGCGTTATTATATAGCGGAACTTACTCTCGGGCTTGTCGCGTTCACGTCTTAAGGCACTAACGGTATCGTTCACACGACATACGCAACAAAGGTGGCAAGAAAGGCGACAAGGTGGTGACTAGTCACCAACTAACCCAATCTGTCACACTTTCAAGTGGCTAGAAGGACCAAGAAAGTAGCCTTCACCCTGTCCCCTTTCTAGTGGCTGTCGTGTTAACGCTGCGTTTATGTAGCTCGCTTTTCAAGTGAAAATTTGTTGCAGTTGACCTCTAATCCGGTTTTTTTTTTTAACGGCTTAGCTTCCTCGTGGAAGCTTGCCGACAGCCACAGCGAGCTGCTTTCCCTCCGTTAAAAAAAATGGCTGTGGCTTAGCTAAGGTTAAGCCCAGGATGCGAAGCATACTAGCCTTTATTTTAGTTGTTGAACCACTGTTTAGCCTGGTGAACTGCTGTTGCTTGTCTATATTTGGTTCGGCTGGACGAAGAAACAACTCATGCAGGCGAGCGCACGAGCCGAGACCCGGCTATGTAGCTACGCGGCCGCAAGCGAGCGCACGAGTTGAGCCTCCGCTTTTGCAGCTGTTATGACGTCATATGGTAGCTACGCGGCCGCGCGTGGCGCAGCAAGGAAGAGCGTGGTTGTGCGGCTAGTATGCTTCGCATAAAAAATAGCATGACTGTACGGAAATATCTGTTTTCAGTTAGAACCGGGAAAGATTATTTCCTACGTTAGAAGCTCGCACATTTCTTCGTAAACGAAGACAAAACGGTGTGCTTAATTTTCCAGTTGCAAGATGCTAACTTGCCACCATACTAAAAGGAAAGGAATGCCTCGTATTCTTTTGGTGACAAGGTCGCTAACTATCACCATGGCGACGATCACTATCGCCGCAACCATGCTGATTCCAGGACGGTGTTCAGAAGTGTAGGGCTTATGAGTCCTGTTGCAATGCGTTTACATGACAGTGCAGGTGTTACGATTTCTAGTGGGCGCGAAGGGGGTTGGTGCGTCAATTGGTTGCCTTCCGTTTGTCGGACAGAACAGCTTACCAGAACGACAGTGCATATGCAGACAGGATTCGGCAGCGCCGGATCGATTCACTTTATACATTGTAGATATTTAACCGCGCTTCTTACAAAGCTTAAAACAATACACTGATAGAAGTGCGATGGGAAAGCGGAGGTTAACGGAACAGTGAAGTCCGATGAACTCAAAATGATAGCTTGAAGTACTGCAACTGGGGCTAGTCCTATGTACATTGTAGGCGTTTTGCCGAACTGTTTACACAACCCCAAACTAGACACTGACAGGACTGATCCTGTCAGCGTAATATTCAAGTTCTCTAAGCAGCGTGGTAATACACCTGTAATATACAATTGACTAGCCCGTATACAGCCCCAGTACCGCGGATCCATTCCCTACTGAATTATCAGATGTAGTTAGGCCTATGTAGTCCAAGTGTTTTCTTGTGTAGCTATGTGTAGATATACCAGCCGTCTCGTCTGCAAAACTGTCAACAGCTGGGCGTGTTTTCGGACTCTTGCACACATTCACTTGTTTACGGAACTGTGTGTGTGTGTCTAGCTGAGTGTCTTTTTACTCTCTTTCGTGCCTTAATTCTTCTACGGGAGTGGGGGACTTCGCAGTTGTTCGTGAATATGAATGTCTTTAGTGTTTCCTTCAGGCTTTCAGTTTTGTTTGCCCCTTGCGAAAGGGATCGGCCGGCGTCAACAAAGGCGCCAACCGCTCCTTTAAATTCTTATTAAAGAAGAAGGGGGAAAAATGGTGCTCAGCTGAGCCTTGTCCAGTGCCATAAGCAACCGGGCACGCCGTGCACCTCATTAAAATCGTACACGTACATGCAAAATCGGCGTGCATATCTGGCCGCGAAAAGGCATTCATAATCAACGAGCGCAGCAAGTAAAGCTCCGAGAATCCTCCGTGTTCACGGCGCTAGGAGTCTTGGGCTCCGGAACAATGGCAATTCGCGGGGCACGTCTTCGCACAGTCCACGCAGATGTTCTCTCTCTCTCTCTCCCCTTTCTTTTTTTTTTCTTCAAATATTTCGCTGCCGCCGGTCCCACCTCTCTCCGCATAGGCGCAGCGTGTGGAGAACAATGAGGGACGCGCGAAGACGACGAACGCGCCAGAGAGAAGAGCAGCTGTGCAGCATTGCTGCTGCTGCTGCTTACGTACGCCAGCGCAAGACCGGGCTAACAACGTGCGCTACAAGCTGCAGCTGCTGCTGCTGCAGCTTCGTAAACAACGCTGCGCGGAATGGTCTGTCTATCCAGGGTCAGCCTGTAGCCGAAGGCGCGCGTCTTAAGACGCAGCCGGTGCTCCGGCATGCGCCGGCGGCGCCCGGCGCCATACGCCGTAGATTCCGGAGAACACGCGGATTTGAAGAACAGTGCGCGACAGGAGCGACGCGTGCTAAACGAAGAGAAAGAAAATGGCCGCGCTTCGGCGGGCTCCGCTGCAAATGACATCCAAGCGCGCGAGCACGGTGATGCGACGTCAGTGCATCGACGTCAGTGGCGGCCTCATGTTTGGAAGCGCCACCGCGCATAGTGTTGTTCGGGTTACGTATTGCGGACGGCCGCATTTATTTACACATAATGACGAGTGCATGCTCCTGACAGTCTGACTAGAAGTTAAAATGTATATAACTAATTGCACGACTCTACATTTGTCTTGTAACAATCAAGAACGAAAAAGAAAAAGAACTAAGACTTGAGACGACGAGAAGGCGCTCGCTCGCTCGTTCCTTGGAGTCCACGGCAGGGACAAGTGGCTAAGGTGAAACTCTAAGAATCTGCCCTGGTGTCTGTTTTGAGGACTGACCCGATCTCACGCGCCCTCGTTCTAGCTTGCGGGGCTCGGCACAAGGTGGCGCCTTACATTTCCTGTCGCTAAGGCCACTACACCTGCCGCGGTGAATACAACGCGTGGGGACGTAACGCAAGTACGCCGGCCTCCACTGCGCACTTCAATGCTATAAGGTAAATGACCCAACATTGATGGCTAGATCGCCTTTCCTGTCACCCGATGGCGTAGTGTGGCGAACCTTTCGATTGGTCTCACATTCCAATGGAGCGCTAGCGTTAAGCCTTTTTCGTCAAAAGAAACGAAACGCTATAGGAGCGATGGTGCTTCTGTACGTCTTGGCGCAGCGGTCGTCGGCGTCGTGATGAACAATAGAGTTCTCGCCGCTTTCCCGGCTGTATCTGGGTCAAAGGCAACATTTAGGAGAACTATGAGGGAAATGCCAGTCACCTTTAGGGGGGCAAGTCGGAGAGTGACTATTCTCAAACCCACAACTATTGCATATAACCTATTTATTGACACCTCCACACCGTTTGAACTCGATGGCTGGCAGGGTGTATCATGACACAAAAACAGTTCACTTAGTGCCAAAGTTGCCTTCGTGCCCGCTAAGGACTAAAGCTACCGGCACGGACTGCGGCAGTGGTCGCGTGGTGAAAACTCCTCGTGAAATCGATCTACAGGAAGACAATCGCGACTAAAGGCGAAAGTTCGCTTCTCTCTTTTTATGGTTGGGATGTAACCGATGACTACTGTATACGTCTCTGTGTGGCGTCCTCAAAAAAGTTAATTGTGGGATTTTACGTGCCAAAACCACTATCTCATTATGAGGCGCATCGTAGTGGGGCACTCCGGAATAATTCGGACCACGTGACGCTCTTTAACGTGCGCCTAAATTGAAATACACGGGTGTTTTTACGTTTGGCCCCCATCGAAATGCTGCCGGCGGTGCCAGGATTCGTTCCCGCGACCTCGTGCTTAGGAGCTCAACACCATACCCAGTAAACAACCACGGCGGGTCGCGTAGAGTTTTCTTTTTTTTTTTTTTTTTAATAATACTCTGACCTGCCGCGGTGTTTCAGTGGCAATGACGTTCTGCCTTTGAGCACGAGATCATGGGTTTAATCCTTGACCGAGGCAGTCGTTTTTACGCGGTGAGAAACGCAAAAAGGAACGAGAAAAGTAAATGCGCGTGTCCTTAGATTTAGGTGCACGTTAAAGGACCTCAACGCCCAAAATTAACCCGAAGCTCTCGGCAACGGAATCTGTGAGGCATATGTGGAGTTTCCCTCCATGGACCGTGGCGTCGGACTGTGGCCGTGCGCCTCGATGGCGCAAAAAGCACTGAGAGCATTACTGCTGTACGCCAAGCCGTCAGGTATCTGCGACCGTTTACAGACTGGCTGCGCATCTAATTCGCGCTCGATCGCAACGATTTCACTTTATCTCTCCTCTCTCTTTTATTCCTCATATCCCCTTCCCCTAGCGCAGGGTAGCAAATCGGACGTGTATGGGTTGCCCTCCCCGCCTTTCCTCTTTTTTCTCTCTCTATATTAACAAAGTGAATGAAACAGTCAATCAATCTGTTAACTCATGAGGCTGGGAGCAATGCGTTCCGGGTGCTGTGGCACGTATATAGCACGAGTGGCGGCGTCATGAAACACGGCCGCTGCGAGGTTGTGTTGGTATTGCATCATAGATTCGTGCTGGTGAGAAAGGCGAGATGAACCTGAAGCACGGCCGCCATACCTGCTGGATGTCAGTCTCTGTTCAAGCAGCTGTGCACGCAAATGCTGAGAAAGGACGCAGTGTCTACCTGACAGAATATTATGTACTGCCATTGTTCGAATCTGCCACAGCTGCGTCCGTCGCTACCATGGATGCCCCTTCCCCCTCCTCCCAAGAAAAAAAGAACACAATTCGTCCGTGAAATGAAGCTGTTCCTCTGGAAGCATTGTTGTCCGATGCGGTAAAGCAGTAACCGTGTCAGACAAAAAAAAAAGGGGGGGGATGGGGGGAGGGTTTGAAGGAGACGTCAGTGGGTCTATAGTCGGACAGGCCTTGAAGATCCTATATATGCCTGGAACCCGCTTTCTCTTTCTTTCGCGGCGACATTCTTCGCCACATGAGCGCGGCAGTGGAGAGTCATATAAGAGAGCGAATTTTCAAACGTGATGATGTCGTAACGTTAGCGGCGCTGAAAGCTCTTTATGCAATGTTGGTGCTCCATCGCTGAGCGGGTCCCGACCACGGCGGCTGCAATCCGACGAGGCCGCTGAGCAATAGGGATCGTGTATCATGCTTCGGGTGCAAGTTAAAGACCCTCACGTGGTTGATACTAATCGGGGGGACCCCTTCCCCCCTTTTCGTTATGGAGTCTTCTACAACGCGTTATGGCGTCTTCTACGCTAAGTGCAGTCACCCCTTCAGTCACGGTCACTCCGTGGTCACGGTGTGCAAACTTGCGTACGCAACTCGTTTTTACCAGTTGTGTTTTGTAGTGGAATAGAAAAAAAAGGAGAAACAACGGACAGTAATCTGCGGTTAAATGGAACCCCCTGTATACTCGTAGCTTCATTTAATTCACTTCCATGTGCGGGGTATTGCTAATAACGACCAATTCACTGGAGGCACTGCAATGTCTGACCAGTTGTCTGACGTTCCTCTTGCCGCTAGCAGCGACGAAGGCATAGTTATTTCCCGCCTCGTATTGCCCGAGGTAATAACTGACGTATGCGCGAGCTTTGAGCAACGTGCTCACTTATTATTAGGAAATGTGATCGACTGTGCAATAAATCGAGACCTAATTACTACATAATTACTTTCACTCACTAGAAAGTATGCCAAGGGCCATCCAACCACCTTGAAGTTTGTTTCAGCGCTTTGGAGTAAAATTATTGCCACTTTGACGCGTTCATTGACACTGAATTAAAATTCATGACTAAATGTGATAATCTACTTTAATATCTGAGCAGGTCCTCTCGTCGACACTAAATAGCCGCACTGAGTTTGTTTCGACCAGTCGAGTATTTCTTAAAGACCATATGTTATTTCGTGGGCAACTTAAGGCTGATGGTTGTCTGAAAAAAAAATATGATAGGCCCGACGCTAATACGGTTATCTTTTTAACTTTACGGTAGAACAAGAGCACCAGTGTGGCGCTACGGATTTCAAAAGTATTTTCTCGCAGCATTTGGACCGTTTACACGAAGTAAAAGCTTCCCCAAACTTTGCTATGTCTGGTCAGGCCTTCAGAACGCAGCTTAATCCCTTCGCCACCGCTTCACAGCAGTAACTGTGTCGCTTGTTCCGTATTCCCTAGCCCGTATGACAGCCCCGCTGTCGAAAATTCATGACGTCACGGCGAATTGATGCGGAAGCTACACGAGGCAGCGTCGCAGCGCGTGTTCGCTTTATGCATCTTTCCTGACTTACCGAAACTCAGCTCGCGGTTAAAGTGGCTGTTTCGTTATTGCGAAGCCTCGCTTTGCTCATACAGCATGACTACTTGGCGCAGTTGAGAAGCCGTGTACCTATATCGTGTTACCTTCTGGCCTCTCTGTGGCATCTGTGTGGGAAAGGCGACAGGCGATCTCCGTGTATGCCGATCCGGCTTTATCCGCGAGCGACACGTGGGAGACTGTAGGTTCTAAAGTTGGGAACACGTCCGAACGGAAATGTATAAGGATATCGTGCCTTGATTTTCGGAGGAGCTTTAAATGCCAGACTTTACTTCCGTGCAAATTAGCCGCCTTCAAAGTTAAATTCTGGAGTTTTACGTGACCGATCCACAGTATGATTGCGATATACGCGCCATAGAGGGGGGGAACTGCTGATTAATTTATACCCCCTGTCGTCCCTTAACGTGCGTCAAAGGCGCGGCGTACCGTCAGAATTTCTGCAATTCGTCCCCACCCAAATGCGGCCGGCGTGGCTACCGCGGCGGGTCAAACTGGCCTTCTTACAGGCCACGGTCACATGCTCGCCTTGAATGATCATTGAAATCGAATACAAATGTATTGTACCCGCCGTGGTTGCTTAGTGGCTATGGTGTTGGGCTGCTGAGCACGAGGTCGCGGGATCGAATGCCGGCCACGGCGGCCGCATTTCGATGGGGGTGAATTGCGAAAACAGCCGTGTACTTAGATTTAGGTGCACGTTAAAGAGCCCCAGTTGGTCGAAATTTCCGGACTCCTCCACTACGGCGTGCCTCATAATCAAGAAGTGGTTTTGGCACGTAAAACCCCATAATTTAATTTTTTTTATATACAAATGAAGTGCGCGTGCCTAAGTGGCTCCTCTGTGCGAGGTTGTGGAAAGGAGCCAACGGGCACCGAGGATTTCAGCGATTTCGAATTTCAATGGTCATTGAAAGAGAGCACGTGACTGCGGTGTTGGAAACTGCGTGCCTCGATCATACGAATAAATTACCTATACGAGATCTGCTTTGCTGCTGCGGAGCGTGCTACATCCTTTCGATAGGTGGGAAACCTGTGGAGTTGGCTTTGCCACATTGTTTGCAGATTCCTCGCTTTTCATAGGTGAGGGCAATAATCGAGGACAGTATTGAGACCCTCACGTATTTTTTTCTAACCTTTCAAGGCACGAAAAAAAAAAAAATTCTGCCAACTGTTTTAACGCCCAGTTTGATTCCCATATTTGGGCATACTGAAACCTTTTTGCATTTTAATTTCATTCCAATAGGAAAACCGAAGCCAGGCTAGCTGCTCCCACGCGGCGGAAAGTTGACGCGGCGCGCATTGATGCACAACGCCGCTTAATGAGGCCACAGTCTATACAATCCGTGGGCGTCACTATAGTGCGGTCAAATACAAGTGATCATATTTAGTGTTTACAGAAGCTTTGAAAATAGCTTCGTGGTGATAACATAACTCTGCTTAGGAGTTATTTAGAGAGGCGGACATTATTTGCACGAGAACTCAAAACACCTGTTCAACTAACACACAAAAGCTCACTAATTATGTTTGGAATTAATTAATTTACGTCACATATTGCAATTTAAGAACTTTACAGATGGTGAGTTTTCAAGGTGCGTCCACTTGGAATAAATTTCTAGAATGACGCCAGTTTGGAGACATGCGCCATCAAACTGGCCGTAAAGATGCACTGTTGTTCAACTTACATTATTATTATTTTTTTTTACAAAGCGCTATTTTATGCATTGACGCACAAAAGTAACTGGAACGCCCATGTATTCCGTCCCCCACTTTGGGAAATAATGTAACTCCAGACTGGTGTCATCCTGGAAATTCATTTCAAGCGGATACGCCCTGAAAGCTGAACGGCTATAGGATTCGTAAATATCGATATGGCCCGTGATACAGTTAATTAAGTAGCTAATTAGTGCATTTTCATTAATTCGTTGAACGTGCGATTCGATTTCTCGCGCTACTAGCGTCCGCCTCTTCGAGTAATCCAGCCCAAGCACAAGAATTATGCTGTCTGCCACGGGCGATTTTCTTAAAATTCCATGAAACTCTAAGAAAAATGATGGCCCAGTATAGGTATAGTTCATTTTTCCGAACCACAATTCTTTACGACATCGCCGAGCTTCCCATTTATATTACGTCACACACAGCGTGCGCAGGGCTTTTGTCGTCTAGCAAGTTATGGTTAGACCCTATATAGCTGAATGTGTACAAGCGTAAATGCGCTCTTCCATTTCTTCTTTTTTTTCTGTTTCCGTCGTTTTTCTTTGCGCACGACGAGCCACTGCTGCAGCTGTCGCGCGAGGGCATGCAGTGCACAACTGCGATGAAGTCACTCCCGAGCCTCGAAGACGTCTTCGACTTTCTAGAAAGCAGCTGGCCTTTACACGGGCCGCGCCGCCGCTTTCGGTCGCGGCGCATGCGCGTCGGGATGATTTTCCCATACGCAACACGCTTTGCGTCTGCGACGCCAAGTGCGCCTTTGCTCTTTCCAATAGTGTGACGCGCGAGCGCACATACGGAGTCTCGCGACCACTCGTAGGTTCTCGCACCCCGAACGTTACTGCGCGGCAGATGGGTTGCTCGCATTGATGAACGATAAATACATTCTATAGGGCTTTTGCGTGTAGAAAAAAACCACGATCTGATATTGAGGCGCGCTGTAGTGGGATACTCCGGATTAAACCGGGCAACCTGGTGCTCTTTAACTTGCCATCAAACGGCCCAGTTCACGAGAATTTCTTCTTTTGTTTTTATTTATTAATATTGTTTTTCTTTGTTTTGCATTCGGTCTCTATTGCAATGCGGGCGCCGGGGTCCGGGATAAAGCATAACCCGCTACCTCGTACTCAGCTGCAGCGCAAGGTCATAGTTACGGAGCTGTATGATTAATCAGCTATTTAACTGTCGTGGTTATGGTTGGTTACGGGGCATCGATTCTACATGATCCATGTGCTTGCTTGAAAACGTGATTGTGACATTCTTTGGTTCTTTCTCGTTGCCGCTATACGATTAAGGTCATTTCCAAAATAGGTAGGTGATTGACGCTGCTAAGCAGCTGTTTGCTATACGGAATTTTCAGTGCCTTCGACTAAGTGGGGGTTGTTTGGCGCGCTTGTAGCGTCAAATAAACGTGATACACTAAGGCTTTAATTTTGCGACAAAGTGAATTCGCCACTCAGTCACTGCATTCTATGCATTATTTGAGCGCTCTATTAAATCAATCAATCAATCAATCAATCAATCAATCAATCAATCAATCAATCAATCAATCAATCAATCAATCAATCAATCAATCAATCAATCAATCAATCAATCAATCACCTTGAAACCAACGCTGCTAACATCCATACGCAATATGAATCTCTTGCCGAGACACCCGCCCGCGGACACCAGCTCGTGGTTTGTGTTTTTGGGGTCGCAAAAGCTAATAGACGAATGGTAATGCTGGTAATCCGTACACTGAATTGAACAGAGCAAACAGAGGACGTGAAGAGGGTCGAGACAAGACGAAGCGCTCTTCAATACAGTCGCAACACGTGGCCGCACAAAGCGCATTAGGCGCATGCTACTCGTTCAAACAGCCCACCAGCACACACGAATGTTGTACCTATAACACGCTCGAAGACCCAGAATGTGCAGCATATAATCTTAGCGCTGGAAGTACGTCGAAGCGACAGCTGGTTAAGCGCATTATCAATCAACCCTGATAGAAAAAGGTCGCTTACTTGATCACTTCTTTGATATAATCTTCGGTATAAAATAAATACGTGAGCTATGAAAAAGAAAAAAAGAGTTGGGAATCATAATTGTGTTTTCTCTGCGTCTCTTTTGGGGAGTGACGGGTGGGGGAGGAATGCAAACTATAATTCACCACTTTCGTCGTGGATGCAGGAGGGCACTGTAATGGCGATAGGGGGAAGGCGATCTGGGGGAGGGAGGATCAGTCCCCCTCTCTAGAGCTGCCACAGGCAAGCGCGCTTTGCCTGGAAAAACTTCCGGTAGCGTCTACGCCAAAGTGTCTGCACTGCACACACTCAAATCGGCGCCGTCATTGCATGCGACGTGCCGGGCGCTTCGACCAAGCATAAATGGCGGCTGACACGCGAGCCATATATCGCAAACACCGGCTGCTGCAGCAGCCTCGAGAGATTACGCAAGAGATAACGCAGTATTTCTCCGCTCACGGCGGCAATATTGCGCCCATTGTCCTTGACTTGAGTGTTGTTTTTGTCTGACGGGGAAGTATTACAAGTTACCGCGTTGGTCGTCGCGTACCGGCACGCTGCAGGCGGGGAACAGTGTCTGCGGCGACACTTTACGTTGACGTGCTCGACTCAAATGCGGGTGAGATTGCACTTTGTGATTGTGTTCTACGTTTACATCGCCGCAAACATTTCTTCTTTTCTGTTCCGCAGCCTTCGTCAAGCTGTCGTGACTGCGCAAATATCAGGAGATGTAAAATGCGACAAAGTACGTTTATTTATTGCGCAATATACTTGCAAACAGCTTAACAAGATGTCGCCGCGAGCGCTGTGGATCCGTTATACGTCACAGTGCACATAAACCGAAAGTACAGAGGGAACTAAATCACTTCAGGTTGATAAACTATGTATTCGACACTCGATTTCTGTTAACTTTGCGGTTATAGGTTGATCATTAGAAAAGAAAATAAAGTTCGATGTTTCATGTCGCTTTTTGTGTTAAACGTCGCACGGGAACCACACTGCCACTGTGTCAGTGTCATCATCATCATCATCATCATCATCAGCCTGGTTACGCCCACTGCAGGGCAAAGGCCTCTCCCATACTTCTCCAACAACCCCGGTCATGTACTAATTGTGGCCATGTCGTCCCTGCAAACTTCTTAATCTCATCCGCCCACCTAACTTTCTGCCGCCGCCTGCTACGCTTCCCTTCCCTTGGAATCCAGTCCGTAACCCTTAATGACCATCGGTTATCTTCCCTCCTCATTACATGTCCTGCCCATGCCCAATTCTTTTTCTTGATTTCAACTAAGATGTCATTAACTCGCGTTTGTTCCCTCACCCAATCTGCTCTTTTCTTATCCCTTAACGTTACACCAATCATTCTTCTTTCCATAGCTCGTTGCGTCGTCCTCAATTTAAGTAGAATCCTTTTCGTAAGCCTCCAGGTTTTTGCCCCGTAGGTGAGTACTGGTAAGACACAGCTATTATACACTTTTCTCTTTAGGGATAATGGCAACCTGCTGTTCAGTGACGTCACATATTGTGTGTGTGTAGCTTTTTTTTTTTTAATTTGTGGCCCGTGGTACGTCAGTAAAATCTGTGAAACTTGATACGCTCAGTTTGTGGCTCCTTTAGAATACGATGTCGTCCGTGTAAGGAAAGCGCGGGGTGAATTGCGTTTTTTTTTTAATTGAAATGTAGAAATGATAGATAACAAAAAATGAAAGTGAACGAAATGAACGAAAAAAAAAAAAAACCGGCCGCAGGTGGGCTATGGAGCCCCGTAGTCGCACTAGGCGTGCGATGGTTCATGCCATCCGAACAACAGCGGCACTGTTGTCCCATGTAGTTTCTTGGTTATCCACTTCCTCAAGAAAGTGGATGGAAAAACGGTGCTGCCGTTGCTGGATTGGTAAGAAGCACCGCACGCTTAATGCGACTACGGGGCCCCACAGCCCACCTGCGGCCGCTTTTCTTTTTCTTCACTTTCATTTTTCTTTATCCATCATTTCTACATTTCAATTAAAAAAAAAAGTAATTCACCCTGCGTTTTCCTCGGTGACATTGTCGGCTCCGTATGATGGCGTTGGGCACGTGTTGTTTACCGAAAGAAAGGCGGAAGTTAAAATGGTAACACTTGCTTTCGAGACGGATTGCTCCCTGCAGAGGAAATCAGCAGTGTTGACATTACGCCAGCGCACGGCCCACAAGGTCAGTGCGCACACACGGGGTCGGGGGCAAGAGTTCCGGCACGCGTGTGCATTCTACGCGTCGGTAAACAATCCGCGGTAATCGAAAAGGGGCTCCTAAAGTCATTTCTCTGCGTTGGGCGCTCCCTCTGTGTCTTGTCTGGCGTGCCGCTGAGGTATCTCGGGAGAGCGGCTTGTTGGCTCGCCAAAAAAAAAAAAAAGAAAGATCGAAATCTGCTCTTTACTGCCCCTCCTCCTCCTCCTCCCCGCGCGCGCCACTCTGCGGATCTGATAGACGTCCGCTGCTCACTTGCGTCTTATGTACGGGAACGAGCTCGTACAACGGCGCGTTATTGTTGGCTCAGCAGGGTGGAGAGGTTATAGGGTTATTGTGCTTCGCCGCCCCTCTCCCGTCCCACCACCTGCTTCGTTTATAGCGGGGCAGACGCGTTGGCGTGCTCATCGGAAGGACGTGCGCGCGTGTTTTTTTCGGAGCCGTTATCTGAGTCGGTGACGACGAGGGTTCCCAAATCGCGCCCCGAAAGAAGAGGGCAAGCGGCGCTCTTCTGAAGACGACGCCGAAGATTGTTTACTTTCGGATACCGGACGCGGACACGCTAACGAGCTTGGCGAGCCTTTGCACTGCGTTAGCCGGCTCGACCCCTGCTGGACTTGTTCCGTTATAATCTTCTGTTGCTTATTGGGCCAAAGGAGACGCAGAACGGAAGGCCGTTAGAATGCAGGGATTCCGTTTGCTCGAGCCTATTTTTTTCTTATCATTAGCCGTCCACCGCCGGCCGATCCCGCTGATAACATGGGAGGAGTGCACGCTATTCCGCAGCACGTGAATAAAATCATTACATTCGTTGTCCCGGCTCCACACTGTTAGAATATATATATATATATATATATATATATATATATATATATATATATATATATATATATAAGAAAGACGATTGATCGAGGGGCCCGATTTTTATCAGTCATATCATAAGAAGCCAACAAACACTGACACCAAGGACAACATAGGGGAAATTACTTGAGCTTAACAAATGAAATAAAGAAACGATAAATTAATGGAACCGAAATTGGATGAAAAAAACAACTTGGAAAAACAAAGTGGGGAACGATCCCACAACCTTCGCACTTGGCGGGATCATCTGTCTGATATCGCGTGTGCCCCTCAGTGGGCCTTAGAGTCAAACGGCAAGTTGGGCCAGTTGGTTGGGATTCATAAGAAGGTTTGTTACAGCGCAACACAAGACAAGGACAAAAGAGCGTATAAAACGACGACACGGCGCTTAGACAGGCCTTAGAGTGTAGTGAACGAGGCGCGTGACTGTCCGATGAAATGGTTGTTGCGCTTTATTGTCGCCTTTATCTCTGATTTTATTCATCTCTTTTTTCATTCTTCAAGGGCCAATTGCTACCGAGAACGGCTTCCTTCTAAGCTAGTTTCATCTCAACTGTGCAATGTGCTACCTCTCTCTCTCTCCCTTCCCCATCTTTCATCCCCCCATTCCGCTCCCATGTGTAGGGTAGCAAACCGGTTAAGCTATACTGGTTAACTTCCCTGACTTTCCTTCTCCACTCTTTCCTTCCATCCTTCCTTCAACTGGTTACTATATAATTACTGCAGCATGCTACCTTATGTATGATAATAGAGGAGCCAGAAAGGTTATATAGCCTTTCACTTTTGTGCCTCATCGCGGGCCGTAAGCTGTAATACCTACTACAGCTTACGGCCCGCAATGAGAATCGTGCAAGCTAGCTGCCCGTGAGCTAAAAATACCTGCAGTTTTTCTTTAACTGTTCTGCTTCAAGCTCTCCCAGAGGGTATCTCGCTGAGAAGAAAGCTCCCAAAGAATGTCTCGAGACCTCTTTCCGTGAGGAAGAAAGGGCTCCCTTCGACTCAGACAAGGCAGAAGTCCACGGGAAGACGCAGGCTTGATGTGGTTAACACGGGTCGATCAAGGAATGTCGCTTGTTGGAGCGTAACAGCCGAAGCTCCGTTGTAATTGTTCAGTGTCTCCTTAAAGGTGTCCAGTGGCCGGATCCAGAAACCGAAAAAAAATATGCTGTTTATATATAATGTCCAGAAACTATACAGTGGGCTGTACGAAGGCACTAGTCGAGAGTTTTCGGATTAACTTAGACCGCCTAGCACCCAAAGCGTGACTATGTTTTTTGCATTCCATCCCGAGTCGGAATCAGGCAGCCGTGTCCGGGATTCGAACACACGAGCTCGTGTTCAGCGGGAGAACGCCGTAGCTACACTGGGCCCGCCGCGGCGGCTACACCGAAAATGCCCCCGTCTTGCACTGCCACTTCTCACAGAGTGTCAAAAAGCCTTAAGCTCTTCTGCACGAGCCGATATGCGATCGGAAGTTGATCTCTTTAGCACAAGCAATGTTGGTGCCATCTGCACCACGGCGCGTCCAGTTGTGCCACCTTACAGTTGCTGGGGGTGGTTCACATACGTAAGAGAGAAATCGTACAGCCTCGCGCCCACATTCGTAAAACTTCACAGCACGCATATTCAAAAACTCAATCTCAGTGTCGAAACACTTCGAAAGCGCCTCAGTGGGAGCGGACGACACTGGATAGCCGAGACTCACGTTTAGCGTATAGGATAAAGTTATGCACCCCCGCCCCCTCTCCCCTCTTCTCGTCGTATGGCTTTGTGTCACGCGATTTTGTGACACGCGCCCCCAAATAGCCAGGTCGCAGAGAAACTATACGAATGAAGTCAGTCTGTCCCATCTGACAAGGGACCCGCCCTTTGCTTTTATTGTTTATTCATTTTTTTTATCTGCGTGCGCGCGGGGATGGAGGGCCATGCAAAAGTAAACGCACTGCAACACACTTTCGGGTGAGTGCCCGCGGACACGAACCCCGTCCGCCCGTCCCTACACACGAACCAGCCGCGGCACACAGAGCGGAGCTCCATTGATTTCCGCGGCGCCCTTGGCGGCTCGGGTCGCACGGGCTCCTGGCAGGCCGTCCTCTGGGCCCGTTACGATCGAGGGCTCGGCATACTGGCGCCAGGTAATTTTCGCGCATTGCTGCGGTCCACCGGAGAGTCCAAAACAGTCTCGAAAAATGGGCTTGACTCAGTCTACGCGCAGTTGATTTACGGGCAAGTGAAAGCTGAAAAAAAAAAAAAGAACGTGAATCGCTTCAAAATATAGAAACGTCTAGAAGGAAGCCCCGAAGTTGCGAGACGTTATCACTCGCAGTGTTGGCCCAGTGTTGACGGCGCCGCGCTGCTGAGCTCGAGTCGCGGGTTCGATCGCGGCGGTGACGGCCACATTCCGATGGACGCGGAATGGACGAGCGCTGGGGTGTGCCGTGCATTGAGTGCACCTTAGAGAACTCCAGCATCTTGAATTCCTGAAGGAATTTAAAGAAATTACCAAAGGAATTTAAGATCACAAGGCCAGCCGTCGGCTGGCTTACTGCCTTTACTCTGTTTACTCTTTTCGTTGTAAAGTAGCAACTGTAAGTCACTGATATTTGTAACGCGTTAAGAAAGCGGCAATAAAGAGAGAAAAAAAAAGGCGATCATGGGCTAATGGTTACAGAATCCGGCTGCTGTGCTCGAGGGTAGAGGTTCGACTCCCACGTCACTCGCGCATTATCGTATTTTAAAACGAGGCGAGACAGCAACCTACATACATACTTACCGCGAAGAGTAAAAAATGAGGCGAAGAATGCTTCGCATCAAAAAGATGACAGCTGTGCTGTCACAGAAGCGTAATAAAAAAAATTATGGGGTTTTACGTGCCAAAACCACTTTCTGATTATGAGGCACGCCGTAGTGGAGGACTCCGGATATTTTGACCACCTGGGGTAATTTAACGTGCACCTCAATCTAAGTACACGGGTGTTTTCGCATTTCGCCCCCATCGAAATGCGGCCGCCGTGGCCGGGATTCAATCCCGCGACCTCGTGCTCAGCAGCCCAACACCATAGCCACTGAGCAACCACGGCGGGTACAGAAGCGTAATAAACTAATACAGCTGCACCTGACGCTCGCGCTTATTGATGATTTATGATTACACGTATATGGAAAGAGAGATGGCAGCAAAAATGCAGGAGCTCCAGGAGCTCACAAACACACACACAGACACACACACACACACACACGCACACGCACACACACACACACACACACACACACGCACACGCACACGCACACACACGCACGCACGCACGCACTGATTACCTCGCTGAACCACTGAACCACACTGATTACGTTCCTCGGGCTTCTTTTTCTTCGAATAACACTTCGCGAACCCGATTCACCTTTATTGCTGCACAGGTCACATCAGATACATCCCTTACGATCAGCAGGGAAAGTCACTTGTGCCCAACTGAAATCACGAACGTCTTCGTAGACAAAGGCTCTCGGGCGATGGCCAAGTGCGTCGCAGACTCGCCAAAGCTTTGATGTCATGAAGTCGACGCGAACGGGTCGAGTCCGAAGGCGAGCTGACGCAGCCCGACCCGACCTCGTTTGCACGCCTTTGGCGAAGCGAGTTGGAAAAGTCAACCCACCCCTTGCAGGCGAATTGATTGAGCTCGCCTCGACACTCGCTCGATCCGACCCGCTATTGTTTACGTGAACCCGATGACCAATTGCTGGCCCGACAAGCCGACTCGACCCGATTTTGTGGGACTCGTGTACACGTACAAAAAAAGTAGCGCTGGCATCGCGGCTGTTGCTTAAAATGAGCTTCATTTTCTCTCTCTCTTTCTCTCTCTCTGTTTCCCTTCCGGCTATCGTCTTCATCATTCAACATATCCTTCCCCTGTCAAGGGCAGCAAACTGCATGCTTGCCTCGCCCCACACCTCTGTGTATTTCCACGCCCAAGAACACCTTGAGGAGACTGGGTGATTTGGCTCATTCATTTCATTCCTCGGGCGAAAGGCTAGGACCGGTGCTGACACTTCACTCCCAAATAAATAAATAAATAAATAAATAAATAAATAAATAAATAAATAAATAAATTAGAGCCCCGATCGATCTCGATTCTTACCGTGTCAATGAATGTGACCTGCGTTAGCTACACTTTCGTTGAGCCTGCCCACGCTACACCGCGGCGACGTGCCAGACGCTGGACAGACAGGACGATCGCTCGCTACGCGTCTGAGAACAGGAGGGGCTGACTCTACGAAGGTGACTGCACCTGACTACACCTGGTGTTTTTTGATATCATCTATACGGGCCTACAAATTACAGGAGGTCGCGTGCTTTATATACGCCGCGTTTTTCTTTCTTTTTTTTTTTTTTTGCTCACGCTTTGCGTTCTTCGTGAATACTCAGCTCCCTTCCTCCCCTCGTGCAGGCTAGTAGCCAACCAGAGCTCCCTCGGCTCAATCTCCCTGCAATTTTCTGTGCATCCTGTACTCTGCCTTTTGTGTACCCAACGTGCCGTTTAAGGCACGATCAATACTCACCCGGGGTCGATGAAATAAAATTTTCAGATAAGTTATTCATAAATTGATATGGCTCCACAGTGCGTACCGCTGTGATGGCGCCGGGTTAATTTCGTTCCTCTGGAGTTCTTTATCTTGCGGCGACAAGGTAGTGCATGGTCGATTTTTCTCATTCACATCCGAGACACGAGATAAGACCCCCGCTCCGTGCGGCGAAGAGGCCCACATTGCCTCGAAGAACTATTTGGGAGTCGCGTCTGCGGCACTACGTAACTGCCGAAGATCAATGGAACTTCGTCAAGCGCGGTGCCCTGCGCACGCACGTAGTATAGGTGCGACCCCGAGGGCGCCGGCGGCAGAGGACGGCCCCGCGCTGCGTCATGCGTCGATGCCTGATTGAAAGCCGCCCCCGGAACGATCTGCCGACCGGGATGGTGCGAGGGAAGGACGATTGAAACGGGGTGGCTGGGGGGGGGGGGGGGGGGGAGGGGAGAGCGCATGTACTGCTGCTATGTGTACCGAATGTCCTCGCGCATAGCTTTGTCCCCCCTCCCCCTCACATTTAAAGTGAAGCTTTCTTTGCCTCTTCCTTCGACTTTCCCACTGCTGTGGCTGCTGCTGTGGCTGCTGCTGTGGCTGCTGTGGCTGCTGCTGGCAGGCACATCACGTCGGAGGGGGGAGGGGTGGTTCAGAGCGTGTGTATACATGACACGGGCGAGTTAGAGAGGAAAGGCGACGCTAGAAACTCGTTTTCACCCTACAGCGTCGAATGTGCACAATGCCCTCTGGAGCTTCCTGGTAGTCGCCACGTTAGCCTCTTGACAGCTGTAATTATCCGTTACTCCGCTCAGAAGCATTGCAGGAACTGCAGCGCCCCCCATTCTATTAAGGTACGAGTCCAGAGGTGGCATACATAGAACTGTAGGAGGGAGGACAAGAGGCAGTTCCCATGCAAGGGAGGGGGGGGGGGGGGGTTCACGTGAGAAAGCAATCAAACCCTACTACTATAGGACGGCGGTTGCGGGGAAACTGGATAAGCTAAAGTTAAAGGTACGGAACGGTACGTTGCTGGTATTTCTGAAAAATAAACACCATGCGAATGTGTCAAGCAGACAACTTACGCAGGGCGTGCAGAAGCAGAGCCGCATTAATTAAAGCGCACGGCAGGGTCCAGGCGACACTACGGAAGCGGTCGACCGTCAAATCAGCCCTTCTGTGCCCGCCGCGTTAGTTTTGCGGCTATCGCATTGCTAGATGCCGCGGATTTGATCCCAATCGCGGCAGCTGCATTTCGATGGGGGCGAAATAGAAAACGCACGCGCACTTAGACTTCGGGACACGTTAAAGAACATCACGGTGTCAAAATTACTCCGGAGTCCGCCACTGCGGCGTGCTTCATAATCCGATTGTGATTTTGGCACGTACAGCCCCATAATCCAATTCAAGTTGAATACTTCTGCCACAATGCGATGTGCCATGTGAGGCAATGACTATGCTCAATGCTCTCACCGGTTATGAAATATGACGCACAACAACGCCTCAAGCAAACACCTCTCCCTGCGTGTTCTGTGTACCACGTAGACGGACAGCACTGGTGTCCGCAAGGTAACGTTTAACATAAACTCACCACTCTCATTTTAGACTAAACGTTGAAGAAATTGAGCTTAACCGTAAACATCACCGCTAATTATCGTCAATCAAAGCATCCAGTGCACGGAAAGATTAGCTTACATCGATTGCCACATTGCGTGGGGTCTGCACAATTTTTTTTTGTCTTCCTCCTCGTCTATTCCTCACGCGCAACTTCGACCGCGGTGATTCGGCAGCTGTGTGGCGTTCTGTTTCTCAGGTCAGGGGTTTTCATCAGGGTCAGGGGTTTCTCTCTCCGACCCCACTCGCGGCAGCTGAAGCTGCTTGCTAGTGGGGTCGGAGAGAGAGGGCGAGAGAGAGAGAAAATGCGAGATGTAACGCAGAGAGGAAAAAAAACCAGAGAAAATGTCCGGTTAACTACTCGGGACTGGGATATGGGTAAACGTAGAAAAGAAGGGAAGAACAGATTATTTGTATTTATGTATTATTGCATTTGCATATTATGTCTTATACTCTTTTTGTATTCTGTGATGAAGCTCACTTCTCACTGTCGTATCTCTGTGCGTGCATTATTTCATCGCTGTGTATTCCTCATATGTTCATCTGTTTACACCTGCCCATCGCAGACTAAATCGCGGCCTCGTTTGTGACTTTGTGGCTCTGTACACAGGCATATGTGTATGAACTCAGTGTGACGCGACTTGCCTTTGTCTTATATATATATATATATATATATATATATATATATATATATATATATATATATATATATATATAAAAGCTAATACGAATCTCTGCATTACCCGCAGAGGCGTCGGTCACTCCCGACGTGCGATTAAGGCGGGCACTTTCACTGTTCCTGCATCAGACTGGCTCGTACAGAAGCGACCCTGGCTGCGTACAGACGGCGCAGGCCGTCTGTGCGCAGCATTCCCTTCATAACGTTTCACCCATGCTTCTTCGATGCCCACCTGCGGGTAACACCTGAGAATATACGGGACCCCCAGCTTTACTCTCATTCGCCCCCCCCCCCCTCCCCTCCCTCGCTCTCATTGCCAGCCTGGCTGCGGTTCGATGCACTCGCAGGACAAAGGGGGACGAGGGAGAGGTTAACGGGAACAGACCTTGCCGCGCCCTCTCCAGTCTCCTCCTTCAGCAGCGTACGCGGACGTTGGATGGGCCGAGACGAGCACGTCGTCGCATTGTTTCCGCTGCAGCTGCTTGGTTCATATAGGAACTCGTAATTATATACCTCTAATTTAGCTATTATTCTCTTTCAAAGCTATCCTCGTGAGTGTCCGGAGGAGCTCGTAAACAGAGACAAGGTCAAGAAAGGGCAGGCGCTGTTATCGACGTTCGCAGTGTTGCTCACGCATACCGGTTCTGCTTTATTTGCGTATGCTGCATCCTTTGCGTGATTTTGAAGCTATTAGTGTTTGAAGAACGCGCAGGAAACTCGGACTAAATGGAAGGGACAATTTTAAGACTCGTAGGCAGTTAACTTCGGAGTAGAGCGGCAGAAAATGATCATTTGTCGCTATATGCGCATGTCATTGTCGTCGTCGTCGTCACCGTTATCATCATCGTCGTCATCATCAACATGATCGTCATAATCATCTTTATGTAAGTGCAGGACGAAGGCCTCTCCCAGAGATCTCCAATTACCTCTGCCTTTTGCAAGCTGACTCCACCTTATGCCTGAAAATTTCGTAATTTCAAAGCTTGGCCAATACTCGGCCGTCCATCACTGCGTTTCCCTTCTCTCGGCATCCATTCTGTAGCTGTTATACACTGCCGGTTATTCGCCTTAAGCATTACATGGCCTGCCCAGCTGCATATATTGTTTTTCTCTTAGTATGCCAACAAGAACATCGGCTAAAAACGCTTGCCAGAGTAGTAAGTGCTGTAACAATAAGGATGATGATGATGATGATGATGATGATGATGATGATACACTCGAAGCTGCATGGACGTGCAGTGGGTTAATCATTCGCGTAAGATACGTATGAGGGACTTCAAGTACAGCAAATGCACCCTGAGATTGACGCATGGACGATACAGCCAACCAAGTACGCACGTACACTGTAGAGAGTCAAATGTACCGCGTGTACATGGTCATGATTGCAGAAACACAAAGCAACACGCACTATAACGCTCAATATGAGTTGCAACATGAGCATACACCCGTCAGTTCCTTCAATAATAAAAATGACAAGCGCCATTTTTCTTGCAAACAGGGTGCTGCCAGTAAACGGTGTTGAGCAATTTCTTTGTGTAGGCAGTACGGCAGCGCCTACACGCACGAAAAAAGAAAAAAAAAGAAGAGAAAAGCTTTCGTGTTGCAACTTATATTTAGCACAACAGTACATCTTCTCTGAGAGTAGGACAAACATTATGAATAAAGAAGCCGAATTGCGTTTAAGTTAACGAGGGTGTAACTGGGGAGAGGGGGGGGGGGTGTCTTCGTGTATAAAAAAGCTCTTGGTCTCACGGCTAACAAATACTCTTCTGAAAGGGCCGCGCTCTGCTTTGATTCATTAGCTATGGCATCCTGCTGATGAGAACGAGGTCGCGGGTTCGATCCTAGGCCGTCGCGGTGGTGTTTATGCGAATGTGACATGATTCAAAGCTTGCGCATCGTACTTTGCGTGGGCGTAAAAGAAGCCCAGGCAGGCAATCTAAAAAGTCCGACACGGGTTTCTCAAGTCTCCCAGTTTTTCTTTTACTTTCTTCGATGTCGCAGCACAAATCACACAAAGCACAAATTTTCCCTGCGTTCGCACAATTCCAAAACCGGCAGCTTTAACTGCGGCAGCCGTACAAGCTCTTTTTTGACCTTCGCCGCACGCCAACACAACCTTGCTGAAAAAGAAAAAGAAAGAAAGAAAGAGGTGCATCAGCTCATTTAAACGAAGCTTGCCAACGCACAGAAGCTACATCTAAGAAAAGAAGGACTGAAAGGGGTAGGGAGGTTAGTCCTTTTGGGGACTAACTGATTTGCCACAACCATTAGTCCTTTTGGGGACTAACATGGGACTGACATGGGGACATGGGGACTAACTGACATGGGATGAACTGTTACTCCCCATGCGCTTACTCCTTCGAGGACTAACAGTTGCCCTTTTCCGATGCCCCTCAAGGGAGTAACGGCCATCCTTTCCGATGATCCGCAAAGGTAGAATTAATGAAATGAGGCATTTATACCCTGATAAAAAAATTACTGAGCTGAAAAAAAAAAAGAGGCACCCGAAAGTACGATTAGAACTCAAGTAATCGCGCTTACAAGACAGGTACTCTAACCGCTTCACCACAGTGGTTAATGTTAAGGTTCGGGACGAGGATAAGCAGCGGAACGCAAGTGCGGCAATATGAAAGCGACTCGGCATTTTGTGTATCTACACAAAATTCCGAGTCGCACATATGCACAATTGCCAAATAACTCAACGTTAGACTCTCCCTGCATAGCATATGCTATGCAGGGAGAGTCTAGCGTTGAGTGTACTTGCAACCATAAGCGACTGCGAAAATAAGTCAGCCTGATTATTCTTAGGGTGATTTAAACTGAGGCACTACGCCATGTATGCGTGTAGCGAGCTCAAGCGGGGCACCCAAGACGACAGAGGAGGCCGATTTCTCTGTCGCTTAGCGTGTCCCGTTTGAGCTATACATCGCTTCAGTTAAATTCGTAACCTCCTTCGAACGGAAGGAACTTAGGTGCTATCGACCAAGAAAATCTAGCTGTCTATCAATGACTTGCGCGTTTAATGTGTATCGCTCACTTATGGTGTGCGCACGAAGGGCATGGCTCTTCACATTCCAGCTTTTAAGTTTCACGCAATTTTCTCACGCAGAGGCAAGGTGGTGCTTTGCGTGTAGTTCAATAGACTGTGAACGAACTTCGAGCTATTCACGATTTATAGACAATACCGTTTTCGCCGCATCGCTCCATAACACGGACGAGAACAGCGAAGTGCATGGGGAGTAACTGTTAGGTTACACTTACTCTCCTAAATTTGCACATGGCACGCACATTCATGCAGTTACTCCTTTGAGGGACGCAAGCGCCCTTTTTAGGACTAACGGCACAGTTACTCCCGTTTTCCCCGGGAGTTTTCTTAGAGTGTATAAGTAAAGCCAGCTTTAATACGCCGGGGCTTTTCACAGCTGTCGCGGGGAATGTTGAATCATCTGGGCCACATCTGCACTGTTGTCCATTCTTAAAGCTAGCCAAGACAAGATCCATCACACACTGGAAACTGTGGTCCCCGCACTTGAGAGGCGAAACAGTGCCTCGTTTTCTCAAGTCTCCGAGTTCTTTTCTTTTTTTTTCCTTTCCTCGATGTCGCAGCACAAATCACACAAAGCACAAATCTTCCGTGCGTTCGCACAATTCCAAAACCGGCAGCTTTAACCGCGGATGCCATACAAGCTCCTTGTTGACCTTCGCCGCACGCCACCACAGCCTTGCTGAAAAAAAAAAAAAGAAAGAAAGAGGTGCATCAGCGCATGTACACGAAGCTTGCCAACGGCCAGATGCTATAAGCCAGCTTCAACACGTCGGGGCTTTTCACAGCTGTTGCATGGGATGTTGAGTCATCCGGGCCACATCTGCACTGTCGTCTATTCTTAAAGCTATAGCCGAGACAAGATCCATCACACACTGGAACCTGTGGTCCCCGCACTTGAGAGGTGAAACAGAGCGTCGCTATTTTTAACCTCTCTACACTTCGTCGCAAGTTGCTTTACAAAAAAAATGTGAAGTGTTTGCTTTCATACGTCCTGCTAAAGGCTCCGTACATGCATGTGGACTGCGTACAGTACCTACGCTGCTTACGACTTGTTACGAACGTTGGCTATATGGCCTAGCATCCAGCGCTAAGAAAGAAGCCATATGCATGTTACTAGTAAAGTCATCCTTTTCGATGGGTACACGAAACACATGCTTGCTCTATCCTTACCACTACACAAAACACGCTTGCGCTATCCTTACCATCGAGCGCATCAAACGCGTCGAGCGATCGCTCTTATCATACCCCGGATTACCTTATCGCCCACGGGGTTCGTCAAATCGAAGTACGCGAAAGTTCTCGCATATATAGTTTCGACTGGGAATGTGACCACTCCGGCCAGGATTTGTAATCGTGACCAAGCGCTGAGCAGCAAAAAATGCGCCAAACTGCCGCGCGCGGTTGTTTACCGTGCGTAACTATAGATAAGAGCGACGGATAGCGGAGATGAAGCGAAGAAGCGCGACGCACGCGAGAGGTTTTGAAGGGTCACGTTAATCCGTGCCCCTACGCCACGCTCGATTCCCGTTTTTCCCCCTTTCGATAAAGTTTATCACCACCACCACGCGCCTGACGGTGGTAAGGAAAACGGTGGCTTATATGCTTGTTTGTTTGTTTGGACTTGTACTTCTGCTGCGATCTTTTCATGTGCTCTTTCTTGTTCGTTTCTTTTCCTTGTGTTTTTTTTTGTTGACTCGCTTTTTTAGTAACGGTAAACCGCCACGTCGTCAAGAATTGTTTGAAATTACCAATTGACCTAATCGTTTTCCTGGGCACAATTGGGTGGAAAGCAGAGCGATATGGTATAACTGCATTGTGCCACATCAGCACAGAGAGACAACTCACAAATATAAATTAAATTATGGGGTTTTACGCGCCAAGAGCCCCGATCTGATTATCAGGCACGCCGTAGTGGGGGACGCCGGATTAATTTTACCCACCTGGGTTTCTCTCAAGCGCACCTAAATCTAAGTACACGGGTGCTCTTGCACTTCGCCCCCATCGAAATGCGGCCGCCGCGACAGGGATTCGATCCCGCGACGTCGTGCTTAGCAGCGCAACACCAAAGCCACTATGTAAGCAACCACGGCGGGTCGCACAGATTCAAAGAAGGTTACAGGAAGAGCGCTGACTCGCAACTAAGTGTTATTAGAACGCAACAGAGGTAATATGCGTGCACGCAACATCAAATCGACATGCTTTACATAAGCACAAGCGATAGCAGGAGCAAGTCTACCCCCTGCATGCCCTCCCAACAATGAGGTTATCAAAGCATATTGCGGGGCACAATTTGACGTGAGCCACTGTCTGCTCTCATCGTTGCCGCCATATAGTTCAGGTTTCTCATTTGCGGTTCCGCTGTGACCCGCGATCGACGTTAGTTCTTCTCGCTTCCAACAAACACGTCCTACGCTTTGTATAAACGGACAAGACGTGCACACAGCCTCTGGAATATATGAACAGTTAGGATGGATAGTTGGGCGGGTTGGTTAAGCATGATCTGAAGTGAAGGCGTGTGCGTGTGCGTTCCTTCTTCGTCGACCGTCATTGTCGCGCCTTCACTTCAGATCATATGAACAGAAGTTCGAGATGCGCAATCACCTTAGTCAAGAGTCAAAGTGGACACCGCGACCTTCTGCTACTATCACGTTTGCTTCGCTTTCAACGAAGGCACACGTCGCTAAGGCCTATTAGCCAAAAAAGGAAAGAGAAAGGAAGAAAGAAAGAAAGTCCGAACTCGTATCTGCACTGAATAGATGTGGCAACTTCTATTGTTAGCTGTTTCTTTCTCTTTTTATATATGTATCTACATTATTAAATATTTATATTTTCATAAGCAGGTGCCTAAGAAGGCAATTCATTAGGTGAGATTCCCTCAACCCGATACACTGCAGTGATCGACCAAGTGCACCTGCCTTGGCTGCTTAATGGCTATTGTGTCGGGCTGCTAAGCACGAGGTCACGGGATCGAATCCCGGCCGCGGCGGCCCCATTTCGATGGGGGCGAAATGCGAAAACAGCCGTGCACTTAGATTTAGGCGCACTTGAAAGAACCCCAGGTGGTTAAAATTAATCGGGCGTCCCCCACTACGGCGTGCCTCATAATCAGAAAGTGTTTTTGGCACGTTAAACCCCATAAATAAAAAAATAAAAAAACGATATCAACGAAGTGTCAAGTCGAGGGTCCGAACGCCGTTAAACGTTCGCTGACGTCACCTTGAACCGACAAGGAGTGTGGTGAAGGTGTCGGTAGAGGGCACGGGATCTTTCGCGTTTAATTCGCTTAGTACACCTCGACATCCTCGGCCGCAAGGAGATCGGGGTAAATATCGCTTACAGCTGCGCGCTCTATAAGCGCTTAGCTCGTTTATTCGAAACGTTCAAACCTGTTTCGGGCTCCCTTTGAAAGAGAAAGCGCCGCCTGGAAATGAGCCCACTTCCTTCCGGGGTCGAGACGAAAGGCCGTGCATATGTTTAAACGAGCTTCGGTGTCCGATGTATAGAGCCGCCGCGCAGAGCCGGTAATGCATCTTAGGCAACGCTATGTGGCGTGAACCGGTCGACAGGTCATGCGGGGCCACACAGGTATACCGATAGAGACAGTAATACAACGGCTCTCCAATGGAAACTGGATGGGCCAGCCAGACCACGAGCCTGCCGAGCAAAGCTGATTCAGATTGCCGGAACGAGATAGGAAGCGATGCATTCATTAACAGATGTGCGCTACTGCTACATGCAAGCACACAGACTGCTCGAAACGATACCTTACCTCAAAAGACCCGATCTAAATAAATTAATACTAAGAAATGGTTTTGCTCGGCATTCACTGCGCCGAATTTAATTATGAATGTTACGTTTAAAAGAAAAAAGTAAGAATCTATACCTATATCTTTAAATTAGGTCATTAATTAGTCTTTAGAAGAACATGCTGAAAATGTTAACATTTCGGGAAACTGAGGTATTGAGTTTACAACTCCGCAACTCAGCATTGGCAATTAAACGATATCATGATTAGGTGATCTGCAGCTAATACATCTAAAAGCGGACACAATTGATGTGCTACATACACCACTCGGTTATATATATCGCGAATCTTTGCGTGCGTTTATGCGAAACCTTCGCAAACATTGTGACAATTTCACTAAGGTGTGAACGCATATGTGACACTTGTCCGCATGAGACCCTGCACCAGATGCAGTTTACAGAACTGAGATGTCTGTTTTCGGTGAGGAGTTGCTGATTTGTAAACTTCGTGCTTAAACTTCTTTTATTCGTGCCTGTTTTCGGCGATCCCTGTAAAGTGTTTGAGGCCGTATATCAATATCCCACTTCCGTAATACAGCCGGTATAAGTGAGCTTTCTCTCTTAAATGTAACTAAATTCATTCAGCACGGTTCAGCGGTTGTCTATAGCGACATCGTTTCCAACGTTTCACTCATGTAGTGAAATAGGGCAAATAGCGGCGTCCATCTACAAGTTAAAGCTACTCCTTAAATGAAACTAGTATATTTAGGTAAAAGGCGTGAAAAAACCAGGACATGCCGATCGACCGACACACACAGGCGCTTTAGGCGTGTCGGTCTACCCGAGTGTCGTCACATTCACGCCCTTTATACTTGAATATGCAAAACAAACATGCCCAAATTTCCATCCTAAGCTGGTGCTTGCGAAGGACACACACACACACACACACACACACACACACACACACACACACACACACACACACACACACACACACACACGCACACGCACACGCACACGCACACGCACGCACACACACGCACACACACACACACACACACACACACACACACACACACACACGCACACGCACGCACACGCACACGCACGCACACACACACGCACACGCACGCACACGCACACACACACACACACACACACACGCACACGCACACGCACACGCACACGCACGCACACACACGCACACACACACACACACACACACACACACACACACACGCACACGCACGCACACGCACACGCACGCACACACACACGCACACGCACGCACACGCACACACACACACACACACACACACGCGCGCGCGCGCACGCACACGCACGCACACGCACACACGCGCGCACGCACACACACACACACACACACACAGGAAACAAAACAAAGAAAGTAAGAAATAGTTTTTCTGTTCACTTTCTTCCTTCACGCTCTGTACTAACTACGAAACCATATCAATTCGCCCACTTAAAGATTTTGTAAAGAAAAAGCACACACAGCTGGGTGACCTTTTTTTACGACAATGCGTCTTTCGTACAAAGCCAGGAAAGGCTTGGTACGCTAAAAAAGATGCAAGAAAGGAATGCGAGTGGCCAGTGCTATATACCACACGATTCACGCACTAGCTTGGCGTGACGATCGCGACTGAATGTTGACAGCGTTGGCGTGGTTTGGAGTTATTTGTTTGCTGTTAAAGGACTGGACTGTATTGTAACGGAACGTGAAAGTCAACCTGACATGTTTCGAAAACATCTTCCGCGTGTTAAACGACCAGAGAACACCTTTAAATCACTGAATGCGCACTCACGTGTATAGACGCCGAGGTATCAGCGCGAAATTAAAAAAATAATAATAAATGGGGCAAATTAGCATTATTTGTCTGCGCTACGTAATTAAGCCTTCGCTTCCACATTAATGAAGAGAGAGAGAGAGAGAGTAATGCATTACCTCGTTAAATTGGTTTAATGTTACTCTTTCGTGTTTCTTCAAGCGAATCTCGCAGGGTACGAGGCAGCTGCAAGCGCCATTTTTGTGCGTCACGCATTCTCTCGCTTAGTACACGCACAGAGCATCGACGTTCTTTCGAGGTGAACACTATAGTTAAGAGGTAGCACATTCAGTGGAACGTGCAGAGGTTAAGGAACTATACGTCTGAATAAGGTACGTTTGATGTCACGGCTTTCTGCCTCAGCTGAAGGCTGCGTGCAGGGTCGACCAACTGATCTCTCGGGGCAGACAAAGGTGGAGTTCTCGCTTACAGAGGCATTAATAATTTTGCCGTTCTGTTTGCGGACAATCGTGAAACAAGGCGACACAGTGGTGCACCTCTCTTTCTCTTAAGAGACAGCCTACACTCACCACTAGGGTAAAAAAAAGAAGAAAAGAGACAGAGAGAGAGACAGCTGCAGTACCTTTAAACGAAGTGCTTCGTTGTTTTTTCCGCTCACTCGCCATCGCCAAAACGTCGCATCCGGCACGCTGCATCATTTCCAACGCGTTCAGGATTGCTTGGGAAATTCGTACGATATATCATGAGGTGCCCTACACACAGTTCTGCTCGGCGATATGCCTGAAAGTGCGTTCTTTCAACCTACCTGAAATAAAAAGAAAAAAAAAAGAAGCAAGAGCACCTGACAGTATACTGGCTTTAATGTTCAGTGCATACGACCGGGCACTAAATCTTCGACGATGCATTACAGGCGACCGAACGACACGAAACAGCCAGGAGTGCTACATGGCCCCTCTGAGATCGTTCGGGCATTGTTTATCGTGCTCGCACTTTCTATTTACATTTCAACATTCTCAATGTGGCTTTCGCATTCGTATGGTCCCGCCATCATTTCGTTATTCCGGGCCATTATGCGGCTACTCTAATCAGCGACAAGGAGGAGGAGGAGGAAATAAAGAGAGACGGTAGGGAGGTTAACGAGAAATGCGTCTGGTTGGCGACCCTGCTCTGGGGGACGGGAAAGAGGGAAAATCGGCAACGAAGACGTCAGTGGACCACGCGTACTTCTCCGAAACAGAACGATGAGCATTCCTCTCGTCCGAGCTCGGAATGAAGAGCTGAGAAGCACACCGGTCTATGAGTGCTGCTTGGCTTTAGTGACTTCCAAGCTGCGCTGTTACTAATATAGACCATGAAAGAATTCGAGTTTCTCTACCGCAGTCGTGGCCCACACGTTTTCGTTTCCTAGTGTGCGTCCATCAAAATGTGTACGTCCACATAAAGTACCCGCTGGAGCACAGATGACCAGTCCGTCGTCATACTTAAAGGGGGCATAAAGGTCGACATCAAATCACTTCGTACAAGTAAACCGTTCTTTCCGGAGGCAGTTTCCATTCACCTGGTGTAAAAAAAAAAAAAAAAAAAAAAAAAAGAGAGAACACACAGCCTTTCCGTTTTGAAACCTCAGCGCTGAAACGTAAGCGTGGCGTCGCGGATCTCGAAGTATGTTGTGGTATTCTGGTGATTCTGGCGAGAGGGAAAAAGAAAACGCTTCCAAGTTTACCCACCGTGGTAGCACAGTGGCTATGTGGCACTTCGTTGATAAGCTCGAGGTCGCGGGTTCGATCCCGGATGGGGGCGGAATGCAAATAACACTCGTGTACTGCTCATTGGGTGAAGGTTAAGAAAAGCCCAGCCGGTGAAAATTAATGCGGACCTATCCCGTCCCCCCTCCACACACAATATACGGCGTGCCTCACATTAAATCGTGGTTTCTGCGCGTAAAACATTATTCTTTTCTTTAAAAAATTGTTATTTCCAATTAAAGAAAAGCGTAATTTACAAATACAGCCCAGCTATTGCCGCTTTATTTCTATGTCTCTTTAGCGAAGAGCGTCAAATGACGACAACGCGCACAGAGGGAACACAAGTCATGAACGCTACGACTTGTACAGCCTTTCAGCGAAACGCATTGCGCGGCACAAAATAGCCGACAGGGAAGGTAAACCCGTACAGACAGGGCCGGAGCCGTATAGTTCCGAGAAGCGATGGCCACGGGCGAGACGGCGCATCCTCGAAGAAAGTGGAAAGAGGAGGAAGGAAGAAGGCCCGTGCGCCTGCTTGGCATGCAGAGGACGCTCCCGCAAAAAATAGATCAGTTGGGCAGGCCACGCACTGGGACGCGAACCGACCCGCAAAGCGGGCGAGCACGCTTTTCTCCCCGCTGTGCCGCCGCCGACGCGCAAGGTCGCCGCCGACGGGGAAGAGGGCGAGGAGGCGGAGGAACGAGCACCCTGCCGGCAGGGGGGGGGGGCAACCGAGAGACCGGAAGGTGTACGGCTGCTGGTTGTCCAAACCACGGCACGCGTTCGACAGACTAGTCGACGTCTAACAGCGCCCAACCGGAGTGGGGCAACTCGCAGAGCAGAAAGGAACGAGCGAGATCATTTGCGTATCCGGAAGCAGCTGCGAAGACAAACCGGTTCTTTATTGCGTCACGCTGGCCTGATACGGCCAAGTCTCGAACGCATTCCTGCAGACCTGCGAGATTTAAGATTCGTAAAAAGTGCACGAACGTGCGGGGGGAGGGAAAGGGGGGGGGGTAGAATAATATGGCACGCATTCTGGAGAACATTGCCCTAAGCACACACACCCTTCCTTCAGAGGGAGCACACAAACATCAGCAAACTCGGAGCTGCAGAGAAGAAACACACTGTTATAAGATCGCGCCGACGTTTTCATCGACTTTGCGGTTGCCGGTTTCATCTCTTTCGGGAAGTGTATGCCGTATAAACTTGATGAAGGCAAGTACTCCAGTGGTGTAGGTCATTTTTGCACTGCCTCGCGTAGACGGCGCAGGTACCACATAATTGCTTTTCTGCGTGCATTTTCTATCGCAATTTTGCGTTGCCCCATTCATCGACACATTTAAAAGTTTCTTTCATAAACAGAATTTATTTTTCGTAAGAACATGATGCAACTTTCGTCAAATCGTAATACGAGCCCCAAATGGCAAACATTACGAAAAATTCGGTAGAGTTGGCGGGTTCCAAACATGTACACTACTCGGGAAAGAAAAGAAAGAAGTAGAAATCAAGATGAAAATAATAGATACCAAAATAATCAATCTAACGCTGCACACATATTCACAAGTTACAAGCACCGAAGTACCGTCATGACGGACATCATACCCCGAAGTGCGGCTATATGAAGAAAAAAAGAAAAGAAAAAAAGAAAACGAAAAGGACAGGACAGGACTAGTCGCTGACAACGCAGAATGTCCCAGCTAACTTTAGTCAGAATTTAAAAATATTCAAATGCCGCGGAGATGGACAGGAAAAAGGTAATGTTGTTTGCCGTCGCTTGGAGGTGCTCATAATGTTTTTTTTTTTTCATACCGCTAATTAGATAATCAGTCTTAACTGACTAGTCAACTTCTCAAATGTTGTACTTAGATGAAAAGTGTCGATCAGAAAATTGTAGAGCGAGTTGAAAAACTCCCGATACAGCTCTTTGTTCTTCAATACGTGCTACATAAAAGTGTTTCTCCTAGCGTGAAGGAAGCCCGCAAATTCACGCAAGGTTCCTCGAGCGGCCAGTCGCGCGGCAATGTTGCGTGTATTTCCGGGCTTCTCTCACGCGCGGAAAAACACTTTTATGTATCACGTATTGAAGAATAAAAAGCTGTATCGGGAGTTTTTGAAGTGGCTCTACAATTTTCTGATTGCACTTTTTATCTAAGTATAACATTTGAGAAGTTGATTAATTAGTTCAGACTAATTATCTATTTAAGCGGAATGAAAAATATAATCTGAACATCTCCAAGCGATGGCAGACAACATCACCTTCTTTTTTTCCGTGCCGCTACGCGTCATTTACATATTTTTAAACTCTGGCTAAAGTTAGCTGGGACAGCATGCATATACATTATGCCAGTGCGTTTAGTTTGCAGCCGCAAAATAAACGCCTGACTCGGTTACACATGTGACGGCTGTGTAATCCGTGATGCCAACGCTGACTTGAATGTAATATTCTCAGCGTGCGGGTTGTTTTCGCATTCATGCGAGTGTGTGACTGGCGTTTGTCAACGCATTAAAATCACGCCTGATGTGCATTTTCATCATTTGTATTCGCTCTACATTTAGTCCACCCTATAACGAGATTTGAGTCAACAGCATAAATAAATAAATAAATAAATAAATAAATAAATAAATAAATAAATAAATAAAATGAAAAGTCTGAAATTTCATGTCAGTGACATAATTTCACGTGGCGGTCACAGAAATTTCGCAAGGTTTCGTTGGCTTTCCGCACGATGACGTCTGCTCGTGACCTAAAGGATCGAGTTCTATGGCGTTTCAGGCGAACCAAGCTCTGTTTTGCTGGTGTTATGATTACCTGGGGCAAACAGAGTATTTTATTGGAGAGTGGAAATTCCGATGGTGCATTTTTTTTTTTTTTTACGTTTATGACACGGTAAAGAACCGACAGAGAACAAATGGAGAAGAAAAATAAACTGATTGGGCCGGCAACTGCAATTGTGCGGCGCCTTTTTGACCACCAGACACCTGCAACTGTACCACTTAAACGATATCCGTTTTCTCATAGACCGCTTCAATAATATAGAAGATTCCGGTTCAGGGGATGTTTCTGTAGGTCAGCGTTGCTGCATGGAACAAAAATTTTTATTCTTGAGCGCCAATACTGTAAGGCTGAAAATGTTGTCGTTTCGAGTTGAGCAATACTCACTTGCTCAAAAATACAGACATCGTGAATGACCACTCCGGGATCACTATTTGCTGCACGCAAGCGTAGGACAACGCTGTTCTTTGCAAGTTGTGGACAGCTAGAGCTGAAGTGGCTAAAGGTCTTGTTGGCTGAATGGCGCATTAAATGACATTGGAAGGGATTGCATTTGAAGTCATGCGGAATGCGTTTGAAATCCAGAACGAGTCATCCAAAGTCCACTTTTCGAGACGGATTGTTCAACGGTTTCTTGCGGCATGGTACCTAAAGTTTCCGTCAAGCCCGTCCGTGTCACCCAGTGAGAATAAAGCTGCTCATTATGCAAAGAAAACGCCCACGGAACCAGTTTCACTAGCCCGGTATCTAAAGGGCCAGGCGCGATCGACCTTCAGGAGCTTCACATTTACCGACTTTATCGTTTATGTCAATGGCGTCGCCTATTTTGTGTCTCGCATCACCAATCATTTCACCTCATCATAAGTTTTGCCCCGTTGCATGCGGTAATGGGAAATGTGTCTCGTACAGCTTGGCTGCATGCCATGTTGCCTTTGATTTTATGTGTGCATCTTTTGGCAGGCTGCTTCTTGGCCTATATACAGCGTTTCCGCAAATGTTTCGCTGAAGTGATTTCATGAAGGGACGGAAACGCAAAGTGAAGATGAAGGTCGACAGATAAAAACACACTGCAAATAAAAAAAAAAAAAAGAACAAACCCAGTTTTAGCCCGATTCCAGACAGACCCGTTTGCATGTGGGAATTCCCTAAATTCATAGAAGTTTTATTCTTGCTACGAGGAAGGGGTACGTTTGTCCCCAAATAAGAAACGTTCTTTCTCCCCCCAACTTCTTCTCAATTTTCGCGTTAAGTTTAGGGTAATCACACTTGAACTGACTTTCTGGCACAACCCAATTTTTCACCAGTCGATAATTTGACCAATTTTATAACAGTACTAGTGTCTACGACAACGTCAATAACGACAAAAACGACCATAAGTCCATATAAATATTTTGAAGTTTATTCTTAGTTATAAACTGGAATAATCGGTCCCTTTCTTGGCCAATCCCCCATAGTGGGTAGGAGCCACATGCTTAATTGGAAACAATAACAATTTCACGGTTGTGCCGGAATTGAATCTTGACATTCGCGATATTCAGTCTTTGGGATAACCTCCACGACATTATCGCAGGGACGTCGGTGCAGTTGCTATGAGGTTTACAATTCAATCAGGACGATTTCCTTGCTAAATTCGTAAATATTTATTTGACTTCATCCTTTCTTTTTTTCTTTAGCTATACAGCATTCTTAAATAATCTTTCTTTTTAGACTCAAGTAATTATTTTCCAACCTCCCCGGATTCCTGGCCAATCCCCGACAGCGGTTACGAGCCACACGCAGATGAGAACGAATCAACCCACCAACAACGACGATGACGAGGCGACGGCATTGGGAATAGTGAAACGACTGAGGGATTGTCACCTGCCGCGGTTGCTTAGTGGCTTTGGCGTTATGCGCTGCTAAGCGTGATGTCGCGGGTTCAAATCCCAGCCGCGGCGACCGCATTCCGATGAAACAAAATGCAAAGAAAGAACATCACCCTCTTGTGCCGCGCATTTTTTGCGCACGTTAAAAGCACCCCTGCAGGTGGCCGAAATACATCCGGAGTCCGCCACTACGGCATGCCTCGCAATCAGATCGTGTACTTTTTTTTTTTGGCCCGTGAAACTCCCGAACTTCATTGATTTTGAGGGATTTGTTGTAGGGGGAAGCAAGAGCAGCAGCTCGAGAATAAGTGGCGCAGCTCCTTTTATAACCACCTTGCAACATTTGACGCACCTTGCGTATACCTAAAGCATGCATGCTTCTTTATTCGCGCTCCACTATGCACCTGCACGGGGGGGCGCAGATCAACAGCGCTGGCGCCGACACTGTTTATACACTTCCACGCGACAATGCAATCTGGCTCCCGCGTTGTGGTTGCGACACACATTCTGTCAGATCGAAGAGCGGTCTGTCTGCCAGCGCTGTCACGGAAGGCATGGCCGTTATAAGGCTCCGCGTTGCGTGTGGTCTCCCTATTTATTTTTATTTTTTGGATTCGTTCTCTTTCGAGTGATAATGACACACGCTAGCGCGCTTCGAGCACGCGCGCAGCCGGTAGCACGGATCGCTTCCGGATTCGGGTTGTTTCTCAACGCGAGATATTTACAAACGTTGATGCGTAAATAAAAGCGGGTCTTTTTTTCTTACTATCTGGTGACTTTGTATTTGTATGTGCCCCGAGTGTCCTTCATAAATTCCAGGCTGACAATAAGGCGTTCGCGTGGACGCTGTAATGAGGTTTTGTTGTTGTTGTGTGTGGCAAAGCCAGTGTCAAGCAGACACCATTTATTATTTCATTTGCTGATTTGTTTTGTTTATACCAAGTTATACCTTATATTGTACTTTACGCTCATACCACAGTTGTAGGCTTGCCTACGGATGAATAAATTTCCTTGTAATTTCGTGAACGTTCCTTAACTTTTTGGGGGGGTAATGAGTGAAGGAGACGAAATATAGAAAGTAAGACGATCCGGCAACACTAGAAAAGAAGCTGGTCGATGCATACCAAATCTTATTTTTAATGTATATTTTCTTGCTTCAAACTGTTTTTTTTTTTATATATAGAAAAGTCGCATGAATGATATATTGCAAACCGGTCGGTTCAGGTGGACTGCACGAATAGGCAGAAAGTGCTGCCTGGAACTGGAACGTTACTGCATGTATCGACAGATATTGCATTTTGAAGATGTATTTCCCGAAACTGGTGTTAAGATCATGATTTCTACAAACTATATATTGCTTCGCTTTTGCCCGTATTCAGTTCAGCAGTACGGAGATGTGTCCCGTAATGAATAAATGCAAATGACCAACTGGCGAGACTTTATTGGTTCGCAACGTCACACAATGAGTCTTCTTGGAAGTATCCAGACAATTCCGTATTACTTATCACCTAGATAATGGTTATACCGATAATTCGGCCGGTGTGACGCTCTTTCCCTTGACTGCTCTATGGCTGACATTTTTTTATATCTTTTTTTTTCTTTCTTTAGAACTTCAGTTTGCAAAGATAGAGGCGCGGCTCCCACACAAGTGCGGCCCATAGTCGAGTGTATGCGGTATTACGACAAAGAATAAGACGAAAAACGTGACGGGCATGATGCACATAAAAAAAAGCAAAGAATCAACGTACATGCATGCATGAAGGCGTGAGTATCTCGCGTTGCTCTTTTTTACGAATTTGCGGAGTGGAGAATTTTCTTTTGTAAACGGCGTCGTTTGCCCTATACGCGCCACATCTTGAACCCCAATGTACGGCAGCGAAGCCTCATCTACGAGCCGCGTCTAGACCTTCATCAGCATACAGATTTGCATACGGTGTGCGCCGTCGGCAAGTTGTCTCAATTCGTTCTCGTCTTTTTACTCCCCTTTTGCTTCGTGGCAGGTGTATCGACTTGACAGCGGGTGCGTCCCTTTAGCGCCACGTCGGCAGCGCACGCTGCGATTGCAAACGGGCCGGCCCTTTGTTCCGAGCGGTGGACGAAATATTTTAGATTGTTTAGCGGAGCTTGCGCTTTTAGACGGGCAACATGCGCGTGTACCTTGGAACGTGCACAATGGGCCATCCTTCGCGTCCCGGCCACCTGGCCGGTCGCAGGGCTTCGCGCTATGTTTAGAGCATGCACGGTATAGCAGCGACAGCTCTGGCAGCGTTCGCATTTGTTTCGCAGGAAGCCCTACCTCGCATGATCGCTTCGCTGTAGTTTAAACGCGTGTGGTGACGTCGCCTACTGATTGACGTCATTCAGGCCGACGATGGCGACGCGATCAAGTCACCACAGTGACTTTCTCCCCCTTTCTCTCTCTCTTTGTGCGCGTGTGTTTGCGTTTGTGCCGTGTGCGTATGCTGGTGGCATGTTTTGATGAGCTTGCATGTGACCTTCTGTTCTCCGGCTTACGAACCTCTTCTAGAGTGACTGCGATGAGACTTTCAGTACCATCTGCATCTGCAAACTGTATTCGACACTGGCAGGCGGGCACACAATAAAGAGATACGCAAATATATGAAAGCAAGCATCTAAGAAGCTACATTTTTCGGTGCAGCCGCCGACATCTTGCTGGAGTGAAGAATACAGTAAAGAATACACGTTGAAGTGGCTATATCGGTATACCAAAAAGAAAAAAAAAATAATCCGTAAACATGCCCATTGAAATGAGTTTAAATTCCGCATGTGCAAGTCGAAGACGAAGCAAGTCGAGTCCCGGACCAGGAAGTAGCAATTGCTACGAAGTGGTAGATGTCTGATTTTCCCTTTATTAACGAAGCAAATAGTCATAGTTTGGGCATTATTGAGAACGCTGATTTTATTCTGAAACAGTAATATATTTTATATATATTTTATAATATATAATATTCTAATAATATATAATATATAATATTTTATATATATTTTATAATATAATATATATATTTATATAATATTTTATATTGAAAATGAAAAAAAAAAGAACACTCGGAATATTTTTTGCTAATACAGCAGGAAGTTCTCTCTTATTTGACAGTTTTGTCATTTTATAATTTGTTCGTGGCCTAGGAACAAACAGACGATTGAAGTTGTCGTCTGCGAATGAGCAGAAGATTGCCGTTTGTAAAAAAGTAGCGCTGAGGAGATTCGCAGCAACTGGATTGAACTCTGGGGTTTTACGCGCCAAAACCACGATTTGGTTGAGGCACGCTGTAGTGGGGGACTCCGGATTAATCTTGACTACCTGGGGCTCTTTAACGTGCCCCCCCCATGCGCGGGGCACGGGAATATTCCCAGTAGTGAGTCGTTCAAGAGCTGTGTCGGTGAAATAGGTTGTAGCGGAGCCTTACTTATAGTAATATCGTCGTAGAAAATAAAATCGGGAACCGTATGCCTATTATACATTACTGTCCCTCCAACCAGTAGAGCAGGGCGGCGTCAGACGATTCGGCAGCCTGCGTCCCGATTAACAATCGGTTTATTCTTTCGCGCCCGCTGATTCAAATTTTATTCTAAAGGGAGTGGCTTTCCTTGGCGCTTTCGACAGTTCTCGTGGCGGCCGGGCTCCGACTGCCGATACAAAGGTGCTAACGCAAGACGGCACGGTGTACAGCGCGTTCTTCGCCGAACAACTATAGCTCTTCGAGACGTGGCGTGCTGTGTCCAGCCTTGGAGCGTCCGAAGGTTTACGTGGAGCGGTGGAGTGCTCGCGATGGACAGTCCTCCATGTTCCTCCACCACACTCTCCCCCCTGTGACGGCTGCGGAAGAGGAGGATGGGAAGCGCCTCTGGAGACACAACACACGCACGACGAATCGGCTTGAGCGTGTATATAGCCGCCCACGGTATCGCTACAGATGTACTGGTTAAGCGGCTTAGCTGACTGCGGAATTACGCAACGAAACGGCAAACGGGGCATAAATATCAACGCTGCAACAAATACGCGCCTTCAACTAGACCAATCCTTTGACAAACCGAATAAGTTTCTAGAAGAGTTCGGCTATTCGCTTACAGTTTGGCAGTAATCGCCGATGGTTTTCTCCACAATATCTTAGCCTGAGTACGAGGCCATGAGCAGAGCGCAGACGACTCTTTAGACGCGCGCACGCGCTGGCGGGTTAAAGATACTGGAGGGACTTTTTTTTTATATATACGTGGTGAACTACGCTTACGCTTACTGTGCCTCCTCCCCGCACTGCTGACCGATCTCCGGACGCGCGAATGACCTTCAACACGCGATTGACCAGTACCACGTGGCTGAAGCGCGGACGACGGGGCAAGTGAACAGACCAGACGCGCTGTCCAGCTAGCTATAGCCCAGCGTAGGGCCCTCGTGCGAATGACCTGGTGCTTGCGAGACAATGCCGGCGCGAAATGGCACGCGTCCTCGAATTCACTAAAGAAATGCAGATAATTGGTTAAAAGGAGGAAAGGTAAGACAGGCAACCGCATTGTAATTACGTGGCGCGAGACCGAGGTCCGGGAGCATCGGCCAACAGGATATGGGGGAGGGTACGACGGATTGAACAGATGATGGCAAAGGAACGAGCAGGGAAAGAAAACATACAAAAAAAGATCAGATCCCCACGTGCCAAGTGAATATGAATGAGAGCAGATCCATTTTTTTTTTATTATTTGCTCTAGAACAAGAATATGCGAGTCGAGGGCGACAAATTGATTGACGAGATCAATAAGCTCGTCGGCAGTACGATGGGCTGCTTCGCGTATTTGGAGGTCTCTGCGAGCCGATTTATTAAGCTGATGACGATAGCGATCGCGGTGAAGATGCGGGCGCCTCTGCGTGTGACGGCAGTTGCTTTTTTGCCATCGAAGAAATGCACGACTCCTTGAGGTGCCCTGACCAGTTCGCGTCACGCAGCACAATACGTTAACCACGTAGAACTTACTATACGTGCGACGAGCGCCCTTTGCTAACGGACAGAACAACGTAGTAACGAGAACACGCTGAGATACGAGAGCAGTCCTTTTTTTTTTAAGCAAAGCTTTCCTTGTAAACTCTCCCGGACTTTCCTGACCGTCGCTGCTGGGTGCTGCCGCTGTCTTGGCCAATGCTTCACACTTAAAAAAGAAAATCGAATTACGTGCTGGATGGCTCTAACCATTAGGCCACCATAATTTGTTTCTTTTATTTTCCACTAGGCCAGACTCGCACGTGTGCTTATAACGTGTCAGCGCCAACAAGCTCTTTGAGCTTTATCGCCGCGTGTTACACTGCGTGCTGCGGGTGCGCGAGAGCGCATGCGCGCGTGCCGGTTTCCTTTACGCCAAGAACGCAGCAATGAAACGGGCAAAGTCATAGCATTTGATTAACCGCTTCACCAAAGTTTTGCTTCACATAGATTTCGACACGTGTGTTGGGTCTGTACTACTTTTTATTACGATACCAATTATATGGACACTCCAGGCGTATTTCTGCCGTCGGCGTCGCCCGTGAGGTTCCGTAGAAAGTTCAAGGGCGATAAAACCGTCGTCGCGCGCCGTATGCTGTATGTGCGAATGAAAGCGTGCGAGGGTGAGCCGACGATTGCGGTTCAATCTCGCGCACGCAAGCTAGGAAAGCGGGGAGCAAGCGCGCCGCCTTCCGTCGCGCGCAAGGCTCTGGGGGAAAGTACGAAAGGGGGGCGCGTTCTACTCCGGGCAGTCTGGAGTGGAACGCGCTGTATCTTAAAAGCCATGCGCTACGGGGACAGAGTCCACGGCGCTCTGTGCTTTCGCGGCTTAGATCGCGTTGATTCGAGACGCAGCACGAAGGTCAATTCGTTCGCTGCTGTCGCCGCGCTTCCTCACTCCAGCGTTCTGACAGCGAGTGTCCGCGGTCATCGAGTGAGATGTGTTCACCTCTGCTAGTGCGGGCGTGTTAATGCTTGGTAATTTAGTTACTATGCCTATGTTTACAAGCTTATGTGGCCGATAAAACTACTACTCTTACTTCGTATAGCTGTCCACTAATTTGCTATCGCAACCGATGCTTCACCTTTTGGGCGAAACTACGACTCAAAAAGAAAAACACAGATTAACGTGCGCCTAATTTTCCGCTTAATTCTGGGAAGACTCGTTTTGTGATCACTCATTCTAACATAACCCGTCATTCCGTGTATGCCAAAATTGCCGCGCGACTGGCCACTCGAGGCACTTTGCGTCTATTCGCGGGCTTCTTTCACGCTCGGAGGAACATCTTTATGTAGCACGTATTGAGCAACAAAAAGCTGTACCGGGAGTTTTTCATGTTTCTCGACAATCTTGTCATTTACGCTCTTATCTAATTATATTGTCAAAAGTTGATTAATTAATTAAGACTAATGATGTCATCAGGAGGAACGCAAAAAATAATAATGTGAGTATCTTCAAGCAACAGGAAACAACATTACCTTGGTTCTGTCCAGTTACGCGGCATTTGCATATTCTTAAAGCTTGGCTGAAGTTACGTGGGTCACCCCGTATAACAGGTGCATACAGTTTTCATCCGGGGTCCCGCGGTATACAGCGCGGCTTGGGCGAAGAACCCGATTTGTCGGGAGAATCGCAGCTGCGCGCGCGGAATTTCGGCCACCGAGGATTCTCTCCCATAACAAAAAGGATCATCACTTTATCGTTTCCGCGCCGACAACGAGATGAGCACCTCTGCTCGACGACCTTTGCGCGTCTCCGAGAACAGCGCTCCGAGCTGCGCGACATATTCTACTCCCGTCGCTGGCGGAGATGGGGGGGGGGGGGGGGGCTCATGCACCTGGAGACGAGGTCTGCACTTTGACGCCATTGACGCCATGCTTAACGACTTTCTCGTTTCGAGCGCCGATGTACGCCGGCCGCCTGGTATTCCGGCCTGCGCACGCAGCAACGTATATGCTGAACGCGGAATTCACGAGTGATTATTTGCACGAACCAAACAAAAAAATGTGACAAGCAACTACGTTTATCATCAATCTCACTACTTGTTCATTGAGCCCTGTACTCATTTTGACAATAATGAACTTCGCTGCTTCCAACTCAGTAGCGGGTTCCTTCGCAGTCTCGCAATACAATGCGACGAATAAGCGCCTTCCACCTGTCCTATAGACCATGACGTCGTATACAGATAGCTGCCTACGCTTGCCTGCACCGTGAACCTGCTGGTTCTGGCGGGCGCGTGGCTTTATCGGTCCTTAGTTATTTTTTTTTATCGTCTCGCAGAATAACAAGTCAAGCCGCAGAATAACGCGGCCATGAGGGTGTTAAAAGCTCCGCTGCATAAAGTGGTTCCAATGTTTTCGCAACCGAACCTTACATCAAAGGAGTTCACGGAAGAGTGCATTGTCACTGGCAACGTAGACAGAGCCGTCGTCAACGCACCGCCGAGGCCGTTGACAGATGGATTTCGTCATTTGGCTCCAGGTCATTGCAGCCTCCGCCGAGTTGACGACGTTCGGGTTCCGTGCGGGTTCCGAGTATTACACCGATGTGTTGCCGGCAAACGCACTCCTGCAAAGGGCAAGGCAGCCGGTGACAATGAACAACAGCTTCTCTGCAAGTGGCTTATGTGAAAAGCATGGCCAGAACAACGGATTTGAGACAGTTAATGACGTGCAGCGCAAACACTGTTTAAGCGTCAGTTAGGCGTGCTCGAAAACTTTGTAGCACCGAATTGCTTCTTTTCACCGTCACTGAGGTGCCAATGTTGTCGTTGCTCCAAGGTTGTACTAAAATTATGATTGTGTCATTTGCTTCTAAGCTGCTACAACAAGGGAGAAGAAATAAAACTGTGCACTTTGCGAGAGCGCTTGCCAGATACAACTGTGGTATGCTCGGGCTAGATAACCTGCATTACCATGTTATTCGAATTGCGTGTGTTGTACATTAGGCACAATGTGTAATCGCTATGGTTTACCAGAAAGTAGAGTTATTTGCGCCAGATGAATAGCCGGAGGCGATCAAGGTTTCTCTCACTATATTTTTGAGAAAAAAGAAAATGAGAGTCAACAAGTAAACAGGCGATATATGTTTGCATTTCCAAGATCGAGCTACCATTTGGGCCATAGTTGGTATAAGATACATGGTGGGAAATAACGCGACTTTACACGAACGAAGAAAGAAAGGTCATGTTTGAATAACCGATCACATTCATGGAATTGGTTTCAAGCCTCTTTGGTTAGACCGGTTGGTGACCGAGTCCAACCAGTTTCGTGAAATGTCTTTGGGGATTCGTAAGCCACGCACACAGTCCGACTCATGCTTGCTCATTTACGGTAACCACGGCTACATACCTTTCTCGCTGGTGGCGGGGATTTTTCGTGTCACCTGCAACGAACAAGTACTGCAGTGAAGTGGAAGACAGCGTAGAAACAGATCCCACCAAACTTCAAACGCAAGTGCTTCCACGAAAGACAGATGAAAGAATCGAAGCTGAGCTGCTACTTCCCTACCTTCCGTCTTTGGTTCTGGCTTGGGGCCACAAACATCGCCGGTCGTCGCTTTTCCTGTCAAGAGGTCGTGTCTTCCGCGCGCATAAAACTTGTGATCCTGCCAGAACTACCCATATCCGAAGGCTGTTTGTCGACATAAAGTTCACTGGGGAGAACTGGTTGTTAACTAACTATAGATGCTTCGCACGTTTTCACGTGCCTTAATTAGTGAGATACTTAACCTTCTTTTTTTGCCTTGTTTTCTTTACTGCGCGTTTTGCATTCACACGAGGGGAACTTGAAAAATGCAGCTGCTGTCATGGTACCACGCGCACGCAGTCAAGGCTTGTAGAGATACGAGATAGAAAAGGAAAGCTATGATAGGGTGGTTACCTAGAGGATATCTCCGGTTAGCTACCCTGTTGGCTACATTACGGACATAGCTGCAACAACCTGCGCTGTGATGGCAGAGTGCCTCCGGGATATTTTGACATAAATATGGCGTATTACAGCAGTATTACACACAATTATCAGTAATATCGATCCTTTCGTAAATTTGCCTATGCTTTCCTTCAGTCGTCGCCTAGCTATATTCTCAGGCTTATCTTACTATTTGTGGCTTTAGGTGTCTACCTTTTGGCTTGTTTTGTGCCTTCTGAGGCTACTCCTTAGAGTTTGGCACCCTAGAATCTTGTGACGTAGTGATAGGTGGCGCTTGCGCACGTTGTTTGGCGTCGGTGTATGCCTGTGTGAGCCCACCGGCGCCTCGCGATGCAGAACAGCGCCTTATCGGTCCGTCACGCATGGTTCATTATACGCGAAACGGCAGCGCATTGAAAGGGAACTGTCCTTTCTTGCTTCTACAACAGAAAAAAGAAAGAAAGAAAAGGAACTAGCATAACAGGCAGCGCTATAGTCTTCTGCCGCCCCTATGGCGGTCAGGCTTAGCCCTGCAGACGGCATTTGTTCTTCTCTGTGGGCTGTCTCGCAAATCTGTACGGCAACCGGGACATACGAAACCTTGTGACGTGGATTGGAGGAACATTTCCATCGCGTTTTCATTTACTGCTTGGATAACACGTCAACGTGTACGACATTGATGCACAATACTTTAACGGTGAATAGGACGCCCACAATTTTCTGTTTGCAGAGACCTCATGTGACGTTGTGTCTCACAACGCCGCTTTATGTGAAAATGCATTTTGCCCTCATGGCGTACGGGGACGTCCTGGAGGAGGTACATAAGATAAAGTTTGATTTCAGCTTTAAAAAAAAGTATGCAATTGAACTGGAGTAATTGGTGCCGCAGATAGGCATCAGCTCCTTTTTAAATGCAAATATATGTAGATATACATAAATGAGATGTAGAAGGCGGGGAGTCATTAAATACAGTTATTGAAGAAACATACACAAATCCTAATTCGTTCAAAAAGCTGTCACACAAACAGGCGTCTATATGCGCTTTTAGTGAAATAATTGGTGCGGACCCAGCATTGCCTTGTTACATACGTTGGAGGTGCTGACTGAGCATTACTGCGTATACTGCAAACTGACTGACCGACCAACCGATTCACTCTCTCACTACTCAATCACCCGCCCACCCAGCCATTCAACTCACTCACTCACCCACCCATCCACTCACTTTCTCACTCAGCTTACGCAGGAAACCAGTGAGTCTTTCTCCGTCAGTGCAGTATAGGTACACGACTTAGATAATTTCATCTGCTGCTTCGTCTAAATTAAGTGGCTTTATTCATAGCCAGTTCCATACACGCACTCCGCTTACCGAACAAAAGCTGCGTGTGGGTGAGTATTAAGGCGCCGATCGTTTTGTTGCGTAAATGCCAGCTCTTGAGTACGCGCTCGCTTTATTGTTGGACAGCAATTATATAAACACTCCAGGCGCATTTGTGCCATCGCCGTGATGTTCCGTATAAAGTCCAAGGTCGATAACATCGTCGGCGCGCGCCGTATGCTCCGTGTGCGAGTAAAGGCGTGCAAGAGCGAGCCGACGATGGCGGCTCCATCTAGCGCGCACCAAGTGCGGAAAACGGGGAGAAAGCGCGCCATCCTCCGTCGCGCGAGGCACCGGGGGGAGGGGATGGAGGGGGTGGGCGTTCTACTCCGGCGGCTGGCGCGTATGACGCGTCCGCCGCGGGCCCTATTCTGAAAGCGATCTGCGATGGGGACAGAGTGCGCCGAGGGCTGATAGCTTCGTGTGCGGTGTGCTTCCGCCGCTTAGTTCGCGTTGAAGTTAGGGGTAGGGTGAAGGACAATCCGCTCGAAGCGTTTCGACAGCGAGTTTCCCTGGTCATCGAGCGAGATGTGACCACGTTTGCTTGTACGCGAGTGACAGCATTCTTGTCAATTGAGTTAGTAAGCGAATATTTACAAGTTTATACAACCGGATAAAGCTACGATTCTCACTTGATATAGCTGTCTACTAATTTGCTATCGCAATCGATGATTCGCCTTTCGAGCGAAACTGCGACTTTCTTGCACCTCGCCGTTTTTATTCTTCTTTGCCGCTTAGACAAAAAAAAAATAGTGACCAGGAGGGTACTTATGCGGCTTTCCATAGTACGAACAGGCAAACGTCGAAGCCAACGCGACGCCATCTTTGAAGCGCTTGTCAGTCATTCGCGTGCGAAGATTAAAAACAACGTTAGTCATCGTGCGGTCGTGACGGCTGTAGTCTCTCGCTGGACGGTGTGTAAAGGTTACAGTACCAATGGAAGAATAAAGAAATAAAAGTGACTGACATATATTGCACGCGCAGAAATGCCATGTCCATGGGCAGCCGTGGCCTTTTCATTCCAAGTCAAAAGACCGGATGGAAAAGACAGCAAAACGGGGCTAAACTATAGAACCCGTTTCGTAAGCGACCGCGCTCGCCACATGCGGGCGCTGACACTCATTTAAGGGGGAAAAAAATCAAGAAGAACGAGGCCGTATTGTTTAACGAACACGGTTTTTCGCGCGCACTTCATAACGCGACATTTCGCGCTCCCCACTAAGTGCGGGTAATAATGGCAGCCGCAGCGTCAGAGGCATCAACACGTGCGCCCTCGGAAGTCATCATCCACTGGGAACCTCGCCACATCTGCGCGCCCTGTGGATGGCCTGTCGAGACCGTGAGCGAGACAGCTGCGTGCGCTGGCAACAGCGACGCGGTGGCCATTTTGACAGCGCCCATCTTTTTTCCATTGTCGTCACTGTCAGTGTCAAGATCGCGTCATTCGCCGCCTGCACTTCCAGAAGGTTGCCGGTTCAACGCTCTCTGTCGGAGCTTCTTGTCCCTATAACTCGGCCGTGGATGTGATGGGCTTCGTGAAACGTCGATATAACGAAGCCCAGTTAGAACCAAAAAACAAAAAAACAAAAAACAAAAATTATTTTTCGTTAAGTATACGGATGTGGTCGTTCGAGTAATGCAGTGTTATTTGCATTGTTATTCGGTGTTCTTTCTTTTCTTTTGTCCGGCACCAGCTAAATGTACGCGTGTACGTTTGTGCTGCATCCTTTCTTTGAACGTCCGTGTATGGGATACGTTCTCCCCTTTGGTGCATGTGGTTTGGGCTGCATATTTGGTTGTGTAGCGCCAAAAGTCTATAGTACGCACATTTTCGCAGTGTCATCCTTGCCATTATTAATTCTTTCTGTAGATATTTCAATGCGGAAATGAAAAAGAACAACACGTTAAGAAACATAGCCCTTCATCAAGACAAATTATTTGTCACTTTGTGCGTGCGCTTCCGACATCGTGTCATTCATGCGAAATAAAGAAATTTACTCATTGACACACGCGGATCATAAATGACGTTCAAGTATCCCTGCACCAACCATGTGGTCCGTCCTGCGTTTGTGTCCTTCTCACAAAGGTAAACCTCAATATAATGAAACCGTATTAGAGGCAAAGATTTGTATTTTAATTGCGATATTTGTCGTACAAGTACACATCGATACGTGGCGAGATCCCAAATTCTCAAGTGGGTGCATGCGAAATTGACACGAGGACAAGGGCCAATGAAGGCCAAAAAGCGCCATTTCTTTCACTCAAACAAACGAACCATTATCTGCCATTATCCGACACTTGCATTACATTCCGTGTCCAGTTATATATATAGCTCCACATTGTCTCAATCTCCAACCTGCCATCGGTAGTGCAGTAAATGTCACCTCTCGCGGCAGCGGACCATCCGCCTACAAGTTTTCGACCAACGGTTCGTCATACACGCCAAACGCGTCGACTGACAGCATCATATCGCCGTCGAAACACAATTGCCGCACGTCTGTAATCGTCCCGCCGAAAGTCAAACGAGGCGTCTTATTTTTCAGATTTTTTTTCTTTTAGCCCAACTACGCAGGAAGAGTTTCGAAAATCTCGGAACTATCGCAAGCAAGCCGGCGAGCCAGCTTTCCCTTCCCCCGAGAAAAAAAAAAAAAAAAACGAAGCGAACAGGTAAGGTCAACCGGCGCACTGCTGCCTTATAAAAACGCCAGCTCGGTGGTCATCGCGTTGCGAAGAAAGACTCGCACCTGTGCCGGAGCTCATCGTTTGCACTGCCAGGCGTGCCAGACGTTCGACCTTCATCGGAAATCAATGAGACGCACACGCCGACACCGGGATTGAGGGTCCATGACGGGCCACGCTCGGCCGGCCGTGCGTCAATAGAGCAGCGCGCACGACTGGTGGGCCCTATTAGACTATGGTATACTGAGCCGTGGAAAGAAAAGAAAAAAAGAAAACGTCATAACGTATGCACAAAAACGAGCGAAAGTACTGTTGTCGAAGGCTACGTGACTGCTCGTCTGCCCAGAATGTCCAGACGGCGTCGATCGACATTTGGCGGCTGCAGTGATTCCCTCGGACGTCCGTGTCTGACCGTATATGACGGCTCAGCAGGGAACATTTAGTCGAATTCAACTGTCTGTTCGTCACTTCATATCTGTTATTATGTTTATTAGCGGTCGGGCATTATTATCATTTGATTTGTAAAAACAAGTATAATAAGCAGACAGGTAAAGAAAAGAAGGGACAAAGCTGGCAACTGCCATCGGAAAAGGAACAACGCCTCTTCCGGGGGTAGTTCAGGAAGGAGGGGATAGGACTAGAAGCTATAAAAAAAGAAAGGAAATAAAAGAAAAGAGAAAAGAAAGAACAAGACGACAGATCGCAAAGACTAAAGCAAAAAGCGACAAAGAAGAGAGCATCTTACCAAGAACAGAAAAACGAAATCGCCGCAGTAGAAAAGAAACACAAAAGCTCCTCATTGGATGTTGCTATTTGAAAAGTTTTCCTGTTGTGAGCCCCCCCCCCCCCCCCCCCCCATATCAGCGCTGTACTATACTTTGAATGCAGCGATGCTAAACCTTGCTGCGTCATGATGGCTGATATAGGATCGGGAGCTTGAGCCTTATGTATATTTGAAGAGTAACAATCGAGCGAATGGCTGAATGCAAAGTGAAGGAAAACTTAATGGGAGACGGCACAGAATGAAATGCAGATGAACTGATAAGATTAGGTAAGTCGCAAGCAAGTGAAGCCGACGTTTGCACGGAACAGCGCCAGTTGGAGGGAGATAATTATGAAAGTATTCGTCCGCACACTGTGAGGCCCAAGTCGCGCCCGGTTTACTTATTCAAAATCAATTCAAAGCAAGCTCGTGATTACGCGTCGTGCAGGGTGCCCGCCGTGGTTGCTCAGTGGCTGTGGTGTTCGGCTGCTGAGTACGAGGTCGCGGGATCGAATCCCGGCCACAGCGGCCGCATTTCGATGGGCGCGAAACCACCCGTGTACGATTTAGGTGCACGTTAAATAACCCCAGGTGTTCGAAATTTCCGGAGTCCTCCTCTAACAGCGTGCCTCATAATCAGGAACTGGTTTTGGCACGTAAAACCCCATAATCTATTTTTTTTTTAATCGTGCAGGGTTCCCGCACAATGTGATTTCTCTATATGTAAAAAGCGAGTCGGTCTCCATGGCTTCATCTGATTAGGCTGCTAGGCGCTGCGATTCACGGTAAGAACCAATAACAAAGGAAAGGAGTCCCGTACACTACAGTAAATGGTTGAGGAACCGTAGCTGCGATTCCCGCTGGACGCATCTGTGTATGTTGACCTATCCACATTCCTGAAAATGGCAGCAAACTACTGGACCAGGGCAGGAAAGAGAGAGAGTGAGAAATAGAGAAAGAAAGCTCTTTACTGAAATGCAGAGAATTTTGCCGGCGTATGTGCAGACGCCTACGTGCTACTTTGCATAGGAAAGGGGATCAGGGGTAGCACACTTCAGACTACAATGCTGTCTTTGTTTCTGCTCAGATGTACCTATGATTTATACTTAAGTCCATCTCCGTAGAGAACGCTAACGCATGCAGACATTATTGCAGAAGTGTGCTAAGAATGCCTGACTTTCATAAAAATGAAATGGATAATATGCAAGCACTCTCGTCATACGGTAACCAATAAGAGCCAGAATACTCTAGTTTTTTGCGGTCAGAGTAATCTTCTACAAAGGAAATCGTGAAGTTACTGCACTGCAGCACAGGCTGAGGGAGAGAGATGAAATCAGGGACCCCTTGAGCATGCGGTTACTGCATTTCTGCCGGTGATTTGTGGAGGTGAAACACCATTATATCACATCGAGAACTAGGATTCGCTTCTTCACTGTTCTTTTTTTATCCCTTACCGTTTCTTCTGCTTTTCCTCCTCCCCCTACTACATATTGCGCGCATCTGTGCGCTTGCGAAGATGGTTGCAGAAGATAGTGCCAGCCTTTCCTCCTTTCCCACAAGAACCACTTATCTGCGAATATTACGGGGAATATAAGTAGGGTGTCCGCACTGCATACCAGTCGCCCAATTTCTGACGTCTCAAAATATAATTTATAGCCGCGCGTGTCTCCAGCTCAAGTGCGAGCAAATTTGCTGAAATTTCCTCGAGAATAAGTTATAGAATTGCTTTGACGATCGTCGTTATCAGCCCTTTTAGAGATACCCTAACTAAAATTTTCCCTGGCATCTATTTCTCTCACGGATACGAGTTGCAGATAGGTTAAGCAAATGTTTACAGTCTTCGAGCATATACTCGTTGACAAACGCCTTATCATTGTTGGAGAAGAATTACCCGTGTACCCTAGCGTTATCAAAAGCCAGGATACTACTGGAGCTGTGAGAGAGAGATAAAAAAAAGATAAATAATGGTAAATAAATGGTAAGGAAGCAGCGTTGCTGCGAAGACGTTACGACTCTTTCAGCGCGCCGCTATAAAATGCTACCGCGTTCTGGCACATCGTAAGTAGCTCAGCATCTGTACCTCGAAATGAGCGCTAAACTTGACTATAGTAAATCGCAGCTTGTCTTGCAGAAAACTCCTACACCCGCTCTGCGAGGCGGTGCGCAATGTTTCAGCTCCGGTTGCCAAGTTAAGCCATGGTATACACAGCCTGATATGTCAGAGCGATCCAATGAGTTGTCCCCCCCGCCCCCCATTCCCGCCCCCCCCAACCCCCTATCCATGTGTCCGCGGCCGCTGCACCGCGCTTCCCAACCGCCGACCGCGAGCGCCATCTAGGAGCAAACGCAGCTTTGACAGAACTGGCTCTCGTGGTGCCCATGCCATATTTAGTGGCGCTGCGTCATATAAGAAAATCGGCGTGATATAACACAGCGAAGCTTGTTGCAAAACGCCTGTACCTACAAAAAAGAGACAAAAAAGACACACTGGTCGATTTCTTTTTTCAGCGTTTGTTGACCCAACAGATAAAGTCAGTAAGTCGACCAAGCGAAGTCGCGTCGACGTTTCGCAATGGTGTCTACAAACAACGCAGAAATCCTACAAACAGATCAAGAAATTCAAGCAGTGCGTCGTTATTGATCTGTTTGGTCACGCCGGTACTTTTGCGTGACAGGCATCGTAATTCTCGGTGTGCGTCCAGTAGGGCGTCCTCAATATGCGTGCCGTGCTGCTAACGCATAAGAATTGGCCTGACATGTATAAAAGCACCTCGCTGTTTTGTTACACAGCATCCACGGAGAGGAAATTAGCTGCCGCCGTTGTTTTAATTAGTCTACTGGCGTTGAGAGAAAGAGAGAGAGAGAGATAAATAGACTAGAGGTAAGGCAGGGAGGTTAACCAGACGCACGCCCGGTTTGCTACCCTGCACTGGGGGAAGGGGGTATGGGGATGAAGAGAGAGAGACAGCACATTTTCGCGCACATTTGAAGCATCGCACCGAGTCTCCACACGGTGGCCAAGACCTGTCGACAACAGGTACCCCAACAACGCTTTCGGGGCTTTCTGTGCCATTGACGCGTACGGTCATGGTCCAAGGATCTTCATTTCCGAAAATGGTCTAGAGTCCAGCCGGTTCAATGCTGTCCGGAGAGTTTCACGCTCGACGTCGTACTAGGGACAGAGGCATAGGATGTGTTCAATCGCTTCTGTGGTTCCACAAGAGTCGCACATGGGCGTATCCCCCATTCCAATGCGGAACGAGTAGGCCTTCGTAAATGCCACCCCGAGTCAAAGGCGGTACAATGCTGTCGCCTCAGAGCGGCAAACTGTAGATGGCACTTGTAGTTTTAGGGGTGGGTCAAGTCTATGAAGATGACACTTCGGGAGGTTGGGAGAAGATCAGAATTTTTGTGTCATAGCTTTAGCCACGATATGAAGCTTCCTTGCAGTGTCGGTTCTGGATAAGGGGGTTGAAATTGGTCGGACTTCCAGACGGGCAGGCCGGGTGGCTTCGTCGGCGAGGCCACCTGGACATACCAGCAATGCCGGTATGTCCAGGTATTAAGACGGCAAGCTGGGCGAGTTGGTGATTGAACATGTTCCTATGGGTGGGTAGCGCAACCCGGACGAAGGACGAGAGGCAGAACACAACACCTGTTAGTCTGCGCTCGTGTTGTGTTCTGCCTCTCGTCCTTCGTCCGGGTTGCGCTACCCACCCATAGGAACATGTCCAGGTAGCCACAGAAATATAATTTCATACCCTTTAGTGATAGCTTGACGGTGGTCTTCTCTTATTTCATATGTCAGTTGCCCACGAGTGCTGTGATATTGGCCTCGTGCTCCACCACTGGAAAGGCTGGCGCCACTGTCGGCGTGACGTGCTAGGAGGGATCACGTGGACATAGCGGCCGCGTCGGCTGCTTCGGGCGCGCCGAAGCGAGCTGAAAACGAGTTTAAATTCCCTCGTACGCTGCGGTCCTCATTTTGTGGCGAAATTTTCCCGCTTCGAGTGTCTCCTTTACAACGCTTGAAAGCACTACAATGGGTAGTGGCTGCCTTTGAAGGCGCGCAACATGGTAGGCTACTGCTCGGTGCTGCAGGGCCGGACGCACGTAACGGAGGCCGGTGTCAGCCTTATTCGCACGTAGCCGCAGGACAAGAAGCTGCGTGAAGCTTGGCTGGCGAAACATAAAACCGGCAAACAGTCATCGGCTACAACTCGGGTATGCAGCAAGCACAGACGCGAGGAAGATTTCTGCTACGGCGCCCGGTCTGCGATGTTCAGAAAACGCGCACTGAGACGCTCGCCCGAGTCCGCTGCTCGACTAATGTTGTGACGGTTTGGTCTATGAACTTGTCGATGCTATAGATACTGGCAAGTTCAGTGGAGTGGAAAGGCAGCGGTAAGAAGCACATTTAAGGAAAGCATGGCATATGGTCATGTTTGTGTTATGAATTAATGCGCTAAATTACAAAAAAGGAGCAGCGGGAAATTGCACGCTGAGAACACCGATAAACATACAGTGCGACGCAACTCGAGAAATACTATTGAAAGGTCAAAGAATTTAGAAGAAAAAAAGATTGAATCGTCGCGACGGCACATCACAGTCCCCGTAGGCGTCGAAGTCTCTACAATGAAATTATTTTTGAACAGCTGTGATAGCGCCCACGCAACAATGGTTGCTTGTATACTGTCAAATGCTCATATTCTGCTGCCTAAATCTCATGGCACGGTGCGAAAACGCGCGCGCGGTGAAAACGAAACAGTGCGCGGACAAGCATGCAGACGCGCAGTCGGTCGCTGCGAATCTGTGCGCGATCGCTGCATTGAGGCTTCGTTCTATTACACTTCATTTAGTTATACAAACACTATAAGAACATATTTCACATAGTTTGCTCTCAGCGTTTACCTACCTTCACGCAAGAAGCCGGTTCGGGAGACTCCATCGCGGCGACCGCGCGCAGTGGCGTTCACTGTACGTATTTGGTAAAGAAATAGCGTCTGTAAACGATTGTGTGCTTTCAGTTTGTCCAAGATTATTATTTAGACAGTAATAAACTTCTCTCGTTTCGAAAGTACTTACAGAAATGTTCGGAAGAGCTCGCGCATGGTGTTTTCAGTGAGCACTGACAGCAAAACCTATGAGGAGCGCGCCACGTGATCCCTCATAATACACCAGCGAGGCGCTTCCGATAGATGGCGACTCCGTAACTCCTCGCCGCCAATAGGGCAAAATGCAGACTGAAGTGCTGCCTCGGAGTCGCAAAAGATGACCCATTTGTCAGGTGTCTCTTGCAGGAAGCGTTTGTCAGCAGCACGCAGGGCACCAGGCTCTGCTGCCGTTGATGTTGTCGTGCGTGTGACAATTTGAATTTCATTGTAGTATTCGTTGTCGCAATGACAACGGCACCTGAAAAGCTGGTCGGTGAGACCGAACCACCGGTATAGACGCGTATTCGGCCCCCGCATATCTCATTGATTAATAGCAGCGCCATGGGTTTCAGAGCTACTTTTGGGCGATTGGCCTTCTTCCTTACACGCGGAACATACGTTTCGTGGATTGTTTCAGGACGCATATCTGTCATCTTTCCCGCGTCCCCGATCATCACTTCGCGTTATTACCCCCGCAGACACCTCGTGCAACCTTTTCTGAGGTTATCATCACCCATGCAGATTGTCTTCGATCAGAATACACACCAGCCGCAAGGCCTTCATTCTCCTTGCGGTATCCCCGACAACCTCAGGTCCACTGGTGTTACTTCTCAGAAGACCCACGGTCTCGGTGTTTTTCCAGAGAAACAAACCGTACGGGTACTTAGCGCTCGTCCGATACGCGCCGTGCAAACACGTGGCGCGACGGGGAGGGGGGCCTTCCACTTTGCATTAGCCGCGAAGCGTCCGTGACCGGTCACGACTGCGAGTCAGAGATTGCGGTGGAAGCAAAGTACACGCGGACGAGACGAACAAATTAACAAGTGAGTCGAGAGAAAGCCAGTTTGTCGGCCGAAAGCGAGGGAATGGCGCCAGGAGTGGTCGACCTCGCCGGGTGCACACAGATTCCGAGTACGTAGACGCCCGATTCGCGGCGGCCACGCTTGGCGTCTCAAGCGCGTCCGGACAGCTCGCGCATGTTGAGCGCTCTGTACGCCGCAGCAGCGGACGACCGCGGGTCTCTTGTTTGGATGCCTCGCCGTTCGCGATACGAGACCGCTATACGGCCGCTGTGCAACAAGGAGATGGATGAGGGAAACGGGGTGCGGGAGGGGTGAGAGAGGCGTCCCGGCCGTCAGTCCCGTAGCCCGAACCGGGTCGCACCATTTCCATGGCAACGCGGTTTTGTCCCCGAGCTCGACCACTTCTGCGGGACACTTGACTCTGTTGGCGCCTGGTGACGACATCATTGCGGCGGACCGGGACAGCTTGAGTGCGCAGCTGGTCCTGTAATAATTTTTTTGCAGTTCGGAGAACGTGGGGTCAACGTTTTTTCCCTTTTTGTTCAAACGATAGAAGCAGATTACCGCAGCCGTCGTGGCCTCGCCATGGTCGTGCCACGTGATAGAGCTTTGAATTATAGCTGGCGTTAGATTTATTGGGGGGCACTCGTTAAATCACGTGGTGGTTGGACTAGCTAGTAAATGCATGAAAGGTCACCAGATCTAAAGCCGCTGTAGGAAAGATGACTGTTCGGATCGAAAAAAAAAAAAGGACTTCTGTATGCTGTTGAAACAGAGCGTTGGTTCTGAAAGTTTTGAGTCATACGATTGAACGTAAGGAATTATCATGTCAGAATTTTAAGCTCTCTGGCACCTTAAATTTTTTTTTATATAACATGATAACATAGAAGAGGTTAGCGCCTTCAGTTGGCACCGACTACTATCGGCGCATGTAGAACAAAATGAAATCGTAAAAAAGAACCAAAATATTCTGAATATAGTAAAAAAAGCATGAACATACAAAGTTATGCACGCGAGTTCAGGAAACCACAGTAGATATTCGCTAATTTATAACAGCTTACATTAGTTGTGGAAGCGAAGTTGATCATTGTTAAGGATGAGGTGGTCGTAATGATAAGGTGATCAGGCTCTTTACAGAGCTGTAATTGTTTATATTACGCTGCAAACTTTTTTTTTATGGCAGTGTGGATATGCCTATATATTAGCCTCACGGAATAGACTGAAATGAGACGGCGCGTAACATGCTTCGGAATGTTGCTCCACACATTTTCTCTGCGAAGAGATGCCTTACTCATGTTCGCGAGGCTGTTTTAATTTCGCTATGTTGGCGTCACTTACTGCTACACAGCTTTCTCCAGCGCACGTCCGATGAAGCCAACTTCATTAGTACGGTTTATATTTACCATTTTTGCGACATCATTAGGCCATCATAAAAGAGCGAGACAGACAGTAAATCCAGGGAAATAAGTTAGCCGCTCCTTTTATTTACATTCTTGGAGGCTCTAGAGATATTTCCAGAATATATAGATTGAGATATAGTTAGATCAAACATTTCTTCCCTCCACTAAGCTGGGGAGATCGATGCACTGGAGGTACAGATCGGCCAAATGGCTATTAAGCGTACAGTGATTTTAGCAGGGCCTTTTTTTTTCACCTGGGTGGGAAGGAGGGGAAGGGGGGGCTCACGCGCTCATAGATGTACAGGCAAACGCAGGAGCGAACGCCCATACACCCTGAGGCAATTGCGGCATTATGCACAGCGTCATTTGCCCAGGGCCCTCGTTACGACTGCCATTAAGCTGCCCACGTGTACTCTTTTCCGGGGTCACGAAATCGAGAACCTTTGTACCACGTGCCTCTTCACTGCTAGATATACTCTGCAAGAAGAGGAATATTAGCGGATAAACGAGGAAGAATTTAGAAGCGCGCCTTCACTTGCGTAATACTCGAACCGTGATCAACGGTCACTTGTAAAAGAAAGGCGAACATATTGGGAGAGATTTTGGTCGAGATACGCTAGAAGAATGTGCGTGATAAGTGACGTCTGTATAACTACGCATGCGGTCTCCTTTTTGTTTCTGTACTGTGCAAAGATGTTAAATTACCGTGGCTTGTATTTAGCTGCGTGTTTAATGAGACCTGTCGTCCTTGCATGTTAACACGTGGCGGACTCTGGCTCCAAGCTGCTACAGACTACAAAGTGTATCCCACACTGCAGCTTGCACGCGAGTTAAACGTTGATTGAACTCGCCGTCGTGGAATTCTTATTTTGATTACGAGTTTAATTATCTTGTGACAACGAAGACAGTGCGAGCAATCCTGCCACCGTTTGGCTCTTGAAATGACGAAAAAACAAACAAAAACAATCAAGCTCGGCGTCGCAGCGTCCGCATGCGAGTCACTAGGACGGTCCTGCACTGGACATTGCGTATAAATAGGCATGCCTTCACTGTCAATAAGGCCTGTCAAAATCGATTAATTACCAATTAATTGCTGTAAAACAGAGATAGATGTAACCAATGCATTTCCTACCTTAACCTCTCCAAACTGTAGTTCATAACGGAGCAGGAGAGTCGTTTTTTTTTTTTTTTTTGTGAAATAACAGCTCTATCAGGGGTCTTGGTACGGTGCCGAGTCCTTCCCCAGAGCAAGAACTTTTGCATAGCGTACGCTTTGGTTGGATTCATGGTATACAGAAAGGCATGGTAAACGCTAAATCAATTATAGAACGAGAATGACAACAAGAACACCCTTGTGTTGTTTATCTACTTGTTTCCGTGTCTTGCACGTCTGACATTATACGCACCACGAATATAACACCAACTTGCTCAACTTTCCATATAGTTATAAGCTTGGACTGGAATTCTATAGTTTTCGTCAATACTCGCTACATAACCCCAGCCGCACTTTCGTTGTAGCGTCACCGCGTCGTGAATGTAAGAGCCGCTACAAATATTCGCCGAGTACTCGAATGAACTTCCCGTCTCTCGTGGCGGCTGCCTACAGATATAAGCTGGCCAGCATCTCGCGTGGCAAGCATCTCGTGTGGCAAGCGAAATATCGTATTCTTCGCGCCATCAGCTCCTGCATTCGCGGTTCTTTCGCAATCACTCGTGATATGCTCCACGCCTTGTATAGTCGGTTTCATGTTTGTGCAGAGCGCAGGATTGGGAAGATCCGGAGTGCTAAGTGACGTTTGCATACAAATGATAGCCTTCAAATAGAGTTTGATCAACAGCGTAAAGGCACCAGGGAAGACAGAAGAGAGAACACCGCGCTGAACTTTGAGCGCTCTGTTTCCTCTTCTTTCCCCTCCGGTGTCCTGGCGCTGTTAATAAAACTTTAAAGCATATTTTACCGCCACGTTCAATCTTACACCCTTCACAGCTTCAAATAGATTTGTGCAAGAGGCAAGAAAGCCATTTCTCATGTTGCTTTGAACATGCTTAGCACGCGTATAAAGCCCGTACCGACGCGCTGCATGACATGACGTCTGTTGCCTGAGCCGTTCTTTCCAGGTTACACATAATTATTACTGCCCGTCATTTTAGCAGGACCGTACAGCGCACTTGTTCTTCGAGCCTTTTCACATCAGTAAAGTTGTATGTACGACTTGTTTTCGCCCCGTTCATAGCACAGACCCGCAAAGCCCGGAAGCGGGGTGCTGCAAAACACATTCGTGCCCTTTACCCGAGGATTTTCTCCTCACACAGCTCACATCTAAGCGTGTCCCGCTTTGCAGACGTGGCCCTCTCTGCTCGTCCTTGCAGCACGCAGCTGCGAAAGCGACTTATGTGGCTCGCAGAACACGGACGGCGATAAGGAACCGCTATCGTTTCGAAACCTGGCGAGTGCTGAAGCTACATCAGTGTCAATGTGCGAGGTCGTTAATAGCGTGAGCATGATGTATTGTACAGCGCGATAGACGTAACACGAGACAAAGTAAACACAAGAAGGTCTCTTTCATTTTGTTTCGCGTCTATTTCGCTAGAGTACATCCTGCTCAGTTAGTATGCGCGCAATAGCCCAACTTTCTGTTCTGCTATGCATTACCGGAAAGTGAGCAGAGCTAGGCACTGGTAGCTCGACTATGGGTCATTTCAGAGGTGGTTCTACCACTTCTTGACTGTGCATGAAAAAGAGTGAGCAACGGGATACCTTTATTCCATCTCGAGTCTTCTGAGATGAATGTTGCCTTAATTAAGAAACGTTTCTTTTAATTTAATGCCAACGACGCTCATGGGGTGGCAAAACAACGAAACATGCAGTCACGGCAAGAAATGCGTACACGTTAGTGGTTCTAACAGTGTATGCTGTACGAAGCGTTAACGCTTACACGCGTGCATTATCTGTGCGTGTGCCGTTATGCTTCACCAGTGTAGCACCGGAACTCGAAAGAGCGCAAGGCAGTTTGTAGCATCTAGAAAGCAGAAGGGATCTGCAAATTTCGAAACTCACGAACCGATGCAAGCTGTGTCGAAACAGCAGCGACAGCGCAAGAGTGCCTGGCAGCACGTTTTAACGCTTTAGGCCGAGGGGCCACCCGGAACTGCACTCGAGTGCGTACTCGGAAGCGTACGCCAGCGTACGATGACATGCGTTTTGCCAAAACGGAACCGGTGAAACAGCGTCATCACACGCATGACCGAGAGCATTTGTTCATTATGCACACAACTAAATGTGTGTACCTATCGAGCTTTGCAACCAGTCAGACAAAGGGAAGATCGCAGTAAAATGTCTTCACAGAAATGCAACTCGAAAAAAAAATTAATAACTGCTACATTCCCATGTGAAATTCTCGTGAAATTTATTTTAAAAGCCTGGCACCCTAATTTCTCGCGCGCTCTATACTTTTGGCAGCGCTCAGCGTTACGTGTCCACACGTGACTCTCACTGAAATGAAGGCAGGCTTTTTCTAGCTAGCTAGATGGCTGAAGGTCCCATCTTCGGATCGGATTGGCGTTTTGTTTTTGCCATTAGTGAGGCGCCTCTCCAGGAATCAATGCTTCACGTCACTTTAAAGGCCGTAATGCAACCCAATATTTTACTTAGATTTGTATTTGCCTCCGGGAGGCCATTAAAACGTTAACGATCACCGCTGAAATTTCTCGCCAAGGGACATGTTCGAACGGGCACGTTCTCATTCTTGACCTATAGTGATCGCGCAAATCAGGAACGAGCCCATTAAAGCATCACTACGTGGTGCACTGAAAGAGGCTGTTTATATTTAGTGCGCTTTCGCATTACAGTTACAAAAAGAGAAACAAATAAGCTGGCAGTGTTTCTACCACGCGAAGCTGCACTCTCCTAGAAAACCTAGTCGTATTGTGTCCGTAACGTCATTAGGTGTCTAAGATGTCCGTCAGCGAAGTGCCGTCGCCACTATGTGATCGTAGCACCCTAATCGTTGTCATATAGAGCCAACGATGTGACGCCACCGTTGTCGCCATAGGTGTCGTTGTTATGCCGCCGTTTCTTTCAATGGTGATACCATTATCATCGCACATCAGCGACATTGTTTAGGTATCGTTAGTTATTGTTCAATACACTGCAAAGGGTCTAGATACAAGATTAGTGTACATAACACTGATCGTAAATAATGTAACACGTTTCATCACTCATGGTCCTTAAGGAGATAATGGAGCCTATACATGTGGCGTCGGGTACTCGCATTCTTGGACATGATAATTGCGCTCATAGCGATGATAATAATAAAATACTACACTCTTCAACGACTGCTATCTACAAGCCCTCGCAAATATCTAGGCCCATTTCGCGCCTCTGCTGGCGCTTTCGTAATCGCTGAGACTCGCAAACCAGCTTCTCGTGCACCAATACTTGTAGATTTCTATCCTCTATTCAAAACTAAATGTTCATTGTGCCGCGAATATGAGGCGTTTCCCTTCGCTTGCATTTGAATGAAGCGAAAAGCAAAACAATTATAAGGGGTTAACTAATACGCAGATCGAATGGATGAGTTAGGGACGTTATGTCTAAAGACATCTGACGGCTATAGATGTACATCCATCTTTGTTGTATAAAAGTAGCGATAATAAATAAAGAATGAAAGAGAGCAAAAAAAAAAAAAAACGACTGGACACGAATGGGTTCCAAGCCTTGTCCGTGTTAAAAAGCGGCCCTCGTCTCGAATCGCTTTGTCGACTCGATTAGTGCAGTGGAGCCCGTCGTGGAACTGTAGACACCAAGATTCAGCATAACGCTCTTAACTGATTCCTGTGATGAGGAGTTGCTGACAGACATTGATTGATTGATTGATTGATTGATTGATTGATTGATTGATTGATTGATTGATTGATTGATTGATTGATTTGTTCGTTTACTGTGGTATTGAAAATGTTGGAAAGAAATGTATCCGGCTTGTCCACAACATTAAAATTGTTTGATGAATGACAGGATAATGTGAGGTGACACGGCTCCTCACATTCATAAACAGGTCACTACCACACACGAGGCCGTCATTTGCTTTCGCCAAGAGAAATATAGCACACTATCCGCATAGTCTGAAATAGCAACAAGGAATCGGTATTCTGGTATATACGCGGACAGTCACTTTCCCGAATGAAAGAAAGAGGTGGAGTGTAAGTGAAAGAAGGCAGGCGACCGGATTAGTCTGTACTTTTTTTGGAAATAATCTTTGCGTTTACCTTGACTTTCAAAATGGTTCCTCGGCCTATTACACTTTGCCGAAAGTCGCGCGAACCTCAAGTGTCCACGTTGCAGCGTCAACCGGGATGCCGTCCCTATCGAGCTGGCGCACCTCTGCGCAGTGGCTCATCGAAAAAGAGAGCCGCGCACAAAGAAAGCATTCGACGGCCAGGCTTGGCCAGCCAGCCGTGAACGGGGCACGTCACGTCAACAGAGAGGTCCGGCGCGCACGGCGATGCGTTCAAATGAATAGCGCCGGAACGAAGAAGAAAAATTAAGCACCCGACAAAGGAGAAGGGCATTCACATTAGTCGACATTAAAGCGGAGTGCGGTTTTATTTATTGGCTTAGTTTTTTTGGTTGCTTGGGAGTGTTTTTCCTTATTATTTATTCTCCTGCGATTTGTCAGGAATCGCTACACACGACTACATAAAGAATAAGAATGATGCGGCGAAAATTTTTACGTAAATTACTTTAAATTGATGGGCACGGCCATCCTTTACGCTTTCTAGCTGTCGCCACACGGCCGTGAACTATCACGACGCAGTGCATGCTAAATACTTCGCATTTAGTATGCACTCACTTGGGCCCTCTTTTGGGGTGAATTGGTAGGCACTTGGTGAAGCCGTTGTAGTGCCAACAAAACAGAAAGAACAGGAGGCCGGACACAACCGGCGTTACTTTATCTTCACGTTTTTTAGCACTTCGCTGTATTCTATAGGCGACGACCGTAACGGTGCCGCGTTGTATTCCAGCTTTCGCTCCGAGTGACTAACACAGCGAGTGCTGTGTGCGCTTACGTCGCAGAGTAGGCGGATACTCACTCATACTCACTCACCAATATTTTTGCAGGCTACGTAACTCACTCATCCTCATGTGCGTTCGTATCATCATCACTCGCGTTCGTATAGTTACGTTGATTCACACCTAACAGCAACCACTCGTGCTCGTTCTCGCGTCTATTCCCACTCGCAAGCGCTCGCTCGCAGGCATACTGCGGACGGCAACTCACGTTCGTACACTCGTCCGTTCAACCTCACGGGTACTCACTGTCGGGCACACTCACGTCCGCTAACGCCCTATCACACCGAAGCTGTTACTCTCTCGTTGGTCGTCATTTGTCGTGTCCGTGTCCGCGCGCAAAAAATGTGGGCCGATCCCCGAGGCAGTACAATGCCGGGCCGACCCGCGGCGGAGGCGAAGCAGGCTCCAAATGTTCAGCACAGTGAAGCGAAACGTGCGTATGCTCCTTGGAATCACGCATACAGCATATGGAACAGCGTTCGTTTCAATAATGAACAAACACAAAAGCATCAGAATCACATAATTGATGATAAGGCGCTCCCGATAACGATGTGAAGTCCATAGAGCTCCCCGCATACGTTTCCCTGTAAAGATTACTGTTGCGCAAGGTCGCGGCAACGGCAGCTTGCGACGTGGTGCATGACGTCTCTAGCCTTTCGCATATAAGATAACCAACCCAGCAACTGATTTCATTGTTGTTGCATCACGGCTATGGGATAGGCAACGCATAGTTAAGACTCCCGATGAGCAGGGTGAATACGAGGAGCGGCAAGAGGAAAGGGAAACGGCAATACGACCAGCGGCGGCGTGCTGTCAAAATGACCGTAACTCTCATTAAACTCTAAATTACCATTACTCTAAAGCAATAAAGCATTGCATATCTCCCTCAGCAGTTGTAGTGGTCGATTTCAACAGCTTCGCTGGACATCCGCTTTCGCGGGGCCGGTATGGCGAGTCAATTCCCCCCCCCCCCCTCGCTAACGCTATATACGTCACGTCTGTGAACTGAGCGTGAATGCGATGCATGAGTCACTGTACTCGTGCTTCAGTACGCCGACTTGCGTGTGGGCGAGACGAGTAAGGAAGCAAGTGCGAGTAGAGCCACGATACTGCTCTTCGCAAAGGCTCGCATTGAGCAAAAAGTACATCGACTGTGAACGAAAGCGCTGTCCTGCGCGGTAATTGCGTAGACTTTTTGCAACTGACATTTACAAATTCGGATGGCAAAGGGCATGCAACGGTTACAGTAGTGTCTTTTTTTCTGGGAAAGGTGAGCGTTTTACGCAAACAGATTGTCTAACTAATGCTCTAGTAGAATCTTTAATTTAGTTTATCACATTTTACATCTCGCTTGAGCCCGCGTAGCGCAGAGGTTTCGTTTTCCTAAATTTAATGGTATATACGAAATGATGCAGCCACCAGCAGTTTCACTTATTTACTAAAAAACAGAGGGCTCGCTATATAAGCACCTAATGAGTGAACTAATAAAAGCAAATTGTTACGTAAATAAAAGAGAGAGAATAAATGAAATAATGTAGATATGGAAGTTGCCGTGGTAAAAGCAGAGTGTTATTTTTTTTTTCGACCTTCGCGCGATGCGCGTTCCTAACCTATCACGTAGGTACGACGGTGCCTTATAGTTACAATGCCTGGGCTCTGAAGTGGCGTAAAATATTTTACTCTACAGGCCCAAGACACTGGGGTGACTGGTTTGGCATCGGGAGTCGAGCCATCTGCTACAACTGCCGCTGTTCCCGAAGCCACGACCATGCCTCCCACAACCACTACTACGACGGAAGCCCCGGCGACGATGGCGCCGACCACAACAACGACAACCACTACGGTGGCTCCGACAACGACGATGGCGCCAGCAACTACTGCCTCCTCCACGATGGCTACCAGCAGCACGAAGACGTCCCAACCCGGGGCCCAGAACCAGGTGGCCGAAAACACCACGACCGCAGCGCCGCCTACCACAACGGCCAAGCCAAGCGTGAGTGCATCTGCTCTCTTTTAGCGTGTCCGAAAACGTGTTAGCGTTGGCGGAACGCCGGGTTGCTCGCGAGTTATGCGGTAGCGACAGCGCTAGTAGCGACATGTGACGCACAGATACCAGACAGTACGCGAAGCTAATAATGCTCGTGAGTTACCGTATTTTACCTAACTGCTGATGTAAAGCATTCTTAGGGACATAATCGATAACGGGTAGTCGTGTTGTGTTATTTCTTCGACAAAGACACTCATGCGACATATTTTTTTTTCTAATTCATTGTAGTTGGACCAAGCGTCCAAAGATATCGCTACCAGCTTTGCTACTACTGTCCATGGTTTAAGAGAACTTCTTGCTGGGCAAGTTGGTATTGATTCATTGTGCCTATATTCCAGGCGCCAAAAAACAATACACAGCACACAAGAGAAGACAACGGGACAGAGCGCCTGTCCCGTTGTCCTCTCTTGTGTGCTGTGTGTTGTTTTTTGGCGCCTTAAATATAGGTACCGTCCATGGTTTTGATAACTCGGTAATTCGTAGACGTTAACAAGTTCACGGAGAAGTTAAAGCTACCTCTAGTATACTGAGTCTGGGCCAGCGGCATGAATCGACGGGAGTGGCAAAGAGTGCGTAGGCACCTGCGCTAGAAAAAGACCGGCGGGGGGGCTTTCTGCAAGTGCCTATTTAGTGAATACGTCCATTTCGTCTTCTGTTAACGTGCTGATTGGCTGACAGCGCCTGTCTCCTTCTGACGTTTACTCCAGTCCGGCCAATCAGAACGCTCACTAGGTGAACACTTGCAGAATAACTCTACGTATAGACACACTGCTTGCATATTGATAGTTGCACGTAGCTGTAGCTGGGCATGCGGTATCCCTGTGAAGCAGAAGAGATACAAGAAAAAGAAAAAAGATACAATAAGATTGAAAAGATACAAGAGAAAGCACAGGAGATACAAGAACGCCGTGGAGCAGGCAACCGCACACTAGAGCCTGCCCGCTTCTATTCCTCACTATGGCGGTCGAAAACCAACGTTGTCTGACTGCGCCACAGGGTTGCCGGCCTCATGCGAGTCTTCCAAATTGACTTTTTACTCCGAACAGAGTGTATTTTGCAAAAAAAGTGTGGTATTTATGGCTCATTTCAGAAAGCATGGTTAAGAATGTTTGGCAAGAAAATTTTTAAATGCGTTTTGTTTTATAGGGCTTCACGCGCATATGGATAATATTTTGCCATAGTGCTGCCCCTAACTTGGAAAAAGATTTCGAAAACAGTAACTGTTTACATTTGCTTCTGCACAAGATTGTGCTGCATTACCTATTTATTTGAAACGCAATTTACTTCGGTGTTAAGGGCTACTCCATGATGTGTTGTAAGCACCTTTACAACGCCGCGAGTGTATTGTTTAGCTTCGCAAAAAAAGAAAGAAATAAGTATTTTCACACATCATTGAAGCTTTAACAACAGAAAACCAACTTTTTTTCTTTTTGCATGAATAAGCAATTACATATGGCATTTCGCACTGGCCAAAAGACAGGATAAACTTTTACTTGGTATCGAAAAAAGTTGAAGAAAGGCTAGATCGTTTCGTATGGAATGATCCCTTACGCACCTTGGCAGCCATTTATTCTTTCAAGCGGCGCGCTCAACTCAATACACTTCTTTGCCGAGGCGTCTGTAGGTTGAAACAGCTCTAGCTACTTGAAATGAGCATGAGTTATGAGCAAAGTCAAGATGATCAGTAGCACCACCAACGATTATAAAACGGCACTATTACGTTGTTCAGTGCCACTACAGTATGGAGATGGCACGCTCAACAGTAAGCAAGGACGAAGGCGGTGGAACGTAGTGCCTTATGGCACGAGTGCGTTCGCTCACCACAGATTACAATAACCTGCGCACAAATTCAGCCTAGTGCAGCAAAGACTACTCTGAACCCTTAGTGTAAGTATAGCGTTCCTGCCGAAAGAATAGGACATACGTATTATGGCTTGTGCTTAACAATGTTACTTCTATATTTATTTCTTTTTTCTCACTTGCGTTACTTCGAAGTGATCGAAGCCTGACTGCTTAAGGATTCTCGCTGACACACTATGCCCGATTGTATCCCGTTCACCACCTATGTTTCGTTTACTCTTTACGAGTTCACGAATTTATGCCAGCATGTGTTTTCTATGTCTTACATCAGAACATATGCTAACATGCACTTTTCATTATCCGTTACCAGGGTGCCAGCATCGGTGCAGCGCTGTCGGTCGCAACGCTGGTGTTCGGGCTCTGCCTCGTCCACCTGTAATTCGATGGACAGAAGAGGGCGCTCGTCCGGTAAGTGAGCATGGCTAAATGCGAGGTCGTAGATAGTCGAACAGCGTGGTCTGAAACAGTTTCGCGTGTGACATTTTGGACGTACTCGAATGCGGAAGTCATACCAGTGCCCATAAGCAGCACCAGATATTTCTCGTCGGTATTTCTTTCGCAATGACGCACGCCAAAAAGAAAATTTATCATTAGCGGAGAGTGACTTCCAGAAGCTTATAAAAAGAAGTAAGGGAATTATCATGCACCCCGAATTATATTTGAGAAAGTTTGTGTGGCTAAAGCCTTTTAACTACAGCGATAGGCAAGAAGATTCACAGATATTCAACACAGTGCTAATGTTGTTAAATTCATAAAACCAGCTTAATTATTCCTGGATACTTGCCGTTTTCCACTATATTTCTCAACCTCGGTTTCAATGTTAGCAAATAATACGGCTGTCACATGGCGCACTTTTGATCGAGATCGAGCCCAATCTGTGTCGAATTTCTCGGTCGCGATTGGCTCTTTTGCGCAAGCTGCGAGATGGAGTCAATCGTGGGCGAGAATTTCGATCAGGATCGGCCTCGATCGCAATAGAAAGCGGCTGTGTGACACCGGCATAAGATGTGACCAATGTTTTGAAGGTAGGTTATCATTCACGTGTTATAGCCGGTTACCACTTCGCGTAGTCTCATCTACGGAGACCGCTGTGTAATGCATCAAACTTGCAAAATGTATCTGTGTGGCGATCCCGCGCTTCTGCTTTTTTAAAGTTTACTACTAGTATCAGAGAAAGGAGATATAAGTTTACATGAGGTAATTTTGTGGGGCTAGACGTCATGGACCAAGCTTATGCCACATTTATAAGATATCTGCGAGCGTCAATGTGTTGAAGATATTTATTCTAAAGCTATCGTGCCTACGGCAGGCGGCTACGTAAGGGCAGACTCTGACACGCAAGTTGGCAGATGCACGGCAAGAGACCCCCGTGTTTATTCTTGCCTTGCTTAGACATGGTGTCCCAAGTATCATGCACCAATCATACGACCCGCTTTAGGCACTCACCGACAGTTTCCGACAAGCGTAGGATTGGACGCTGTCAGCTCAGGCGCTTCAGAAGCATCATCCCAACCACATGTCCGCCCACAGGGCATCGCAGGCACTTTTCGTGCTTCATATAACCACAGGCCTCTACGAACGTCTTTGACAGCGTGGCGTGTCCACGTGCGGGCGCGCATTCACCGCGTGTTTCCTTCCTTCCCTTTTCTCTCTCGCCCTTAGATTTCCCATTTTCCTTCACACAGTGTTGGGTAGCCAACCATGCAGACGCATTTCTGGTTAAAATCCTCACCCCTTCTATTTTGCAATCCCTCTCTCTCCTTCTTGCTGCAGTTCTTCTTACTAGCTCCGCATACTGTACTCAAGTTGCCATATCTAGGCATTCCTCACGACTCGCTGTGGTAGCTTAGCGGCTATGGTGTCGCGCTTCGCAGCGCGACACCATATGTGTCACCACACCGAGGTCGCGGGATCAAAACACGGCTGCGGCGGTCGCATTTCGATGGGGGCGAAATGCGAAAAATCGCCCGTCTACCGTGCATAGGGGGCACGTCAATGAACCCCAGGTAGTCAAAATTAATCAAGAGTCAGCCACTATATACTGCGTGCCTCATAATCGGATCGTGGGTTTGGCCCGTAAAACCGCAGAAACGAAAATAAGTATTCTGAAAAAAAGGTCGGGTATAACAAATGCTGCCGAACAAAATCCGAAGCAGTGCGTTACTGACATGGTCGTCTTTTTCCATGATTTATTAAGTTGGCGGAGCGACATAAATTGAACAGAAAATAAAGGCGCAACGTACAGCATTTGTTACTAAACGAATTCACAAGAACCGTGCATGGTGCCCTGCTGAAAACAGAAAATTCCCTTAGGGCTAGCACGAAAGCTTAACTCACAGGTTCCAAAGCTTAGGAGTGCGGTCTTGTAAGTATGACTAAAGAACTCGTGTGAAAATTAGCAGGAAATTTTGTGTTACTTTGAAGCGTATGATGCTTTTGGTGCAGCCACCATACCAGCTCAGAAAGAGGACGTCATGAAACCATAAACGTTTTGGTCACCCAGTGTGGGGCCTTTTCCGCAAACGTTTAGGCATTGTAACGTCTGTATTACTTCCGTGTGAGCTACACGAGGCCTTTACTAACATCCATGCGGCCTTTAGCGCATGTAGTTACGTTTTTTAGCCTTTAACTAAACTGAGACGTAAATGAGCAAAAATGAGCATTTATTTCATGGTTACATCCTTAAGCAAGATTAAATAATTACATGGAAAACACAGCGCGCATCGGTTAGTGCTAGTGTCTTGTGTTAGTGTTTTGCTTTCCTGAGCGCTTATAACCATGTTTCATTAATGTCAGCTAGAACACAGCTCGGGCCCTGCCAGGGACCGTGATACCAAGCCCGGGCCCGGGCGTACATGAGTGAGCCCTGTCCGGCCTGGGCTCGCGGTTCCAAGCCCGGGCCCAGACATCACCCGCGTGTTCATTAATAAGCTTAGCCAAGGCCCGTGTGTCCATGAGCAAGCCCGACGTGCAAGTAAAAAAAAAAAAGATTACTTACAGATTGTATCGTATCTGTCAGCCTTACCTTCTCGGGGTCTATCAGCTGCAGTGTATAAGCAACAAAAGACCACAATTTTTGTTCCTCTCATGGGAACATCGCTGACCTGGCCCATTGCCTGTGCTGTTGTTCTTCCGCTGGTGCGCATGCATTTACCTTGATCGTGCGATTCGGTCCTATGAGGTCATTTAGCATGCCAAGATATACATGACAACGATGATAATGATAATATATACAAACAGGCGAATTTACGAGCATGCAGCATAATATAAACGCACAAGTAGACACAGATGCCCCTGGCGTTAGTGCTAAAATAACATGATAATATTGTGAGTTGTAATAGTCCAATCGCAATAGTGGTTCGATCTTGTGTAAAAGAAAAAAAAATTGTCTATTTTCTTTGCAAGGTAACTAAGAGCCAGCTCTTTGCACATGTCACTTCAGCTTGGCACAGAATGCCTTGGACCATGTATTATGCATAATGTTCGCGTGTGCTCGAAGACACTGCTCAGGCCCTTTAACGAGCGTGCTCGTGTCCGGCTCAGGCCCGTGGCTTCAAGCCCGAGCCCGGCCCCGGCCCGTAGGACAACGCTTCGGACGGCCGGGCCCGTGTAGCGCTCTTAATTGTCAGCAACCAACTTACCGAGCAACTCCATCATTTTGCTTTCTTCGCAGTTGCTGCTGGAGGCGGAATACATCCTCTCGGCCATCGACTCACTCCAGTGGCGATTGTCTCCGACCATCCAGCAGCAAGGGTCGAGATCCTCGGGGAAGTCCGCCTTGGTCCACGGGGGCGGACCAGCGCGCGCAGCACAGGAAAACGGGACCAAACATCACCTGCAAGAGAACGGGACGGGACGGGGGGGGGGGGAGGGGTCATGAAACGGTGCGACGACGGAGAGTACGGTGCCTCCGCAAGACGAAAGGCACCACGCCCAGCCATCATCTGCACGTGTCTGCACTACTTCGCGTGGTGATGAAGATGCATCACACACCACCGGGACCACGTTTGGACTCTCTTTTAGTGGCGCTTGTCGGCACTGGCCTACTGCCACGCGCGTTGTCTAGTTCACATTTTGTCGGAAAACTGGTCTCCGTGCCATTTCATTTGCTTTTTTCTCTTTTTCGTTGTGCACACGCCGAATATTTCAAGACTGAAAAAAGAAAGAGAAATCTGCGTTGAAATCGCATTTTCTCAGAGCGTAGAACTTGTCGCTGTCACTGTTAATCAGCCTGTTGCTTCTTCAGCTGTCACCTCAGTTTATTGGCGACGAGTGCGGTGCGGTTGTTAACGTCGTAGCATACGATCGCTGTCATCTCTGACGATTCCGTCCAACGATCGCGTAATACGCCCAGTGCCCTGTCCGCGGCCGGTGCCGAGTGAACTGGCAAGAGGTGTGCCGTTCTGCTCAGCCATGTTGTACGGTGGCGCCGAGAAACCTCAACGTTCACCTTGCTTTAACTTTCAGCAGTCATAAACACTGGTTACAGATTAAAATTAGCTTATTCTAGCTGACATTAAGCAGTGCCGGTGTTTAGCCTTGCGCTTTGTGGCAGCATATTTCGCATAAATATAGCTCCACGGCCTGTAATCGATTAGACTCCCCTTGCACCGTCGACTTCTGTAAGGAGGAGGAGGAGGAGGAGGAATGAACGTTAATTGTGAGGGCAAAGTGCCGCATAATTTCCCATTCTCGCTTATCTATAACCGAGCTGTTACGGGAGACGTGTGATCTGTTCTCGGCACTATGAATGGTATACTAAAGGGGATATCTTCTCCTATCGCTAAGCGAAGCACATCCAATGTATTTTACCTCTGAAGCGAAACTTGTACACCAATCTGTTGTATCAAGCTCTGGAAATGTAAAGAAAGAGAGACAGCATAGAACTGTTATTGAGTCGAAAGTAGGAAGGTCTTTGCTAAAAAGCACTACGTTTTATTGTTTCGGCACAATCAACCGATAGCTATGCTTTTGTTTTTGTTATTTCACATTGCAAAAAGGTTGTCGAATTCCGGCTCCACGTTGACCCGAAGCTGCCCGTTACCACACGAATTGTTCTTGTTCAAGTGATTTTGCAATACGGTGGAGTGCGTTGGCGTTTGGCAGGCCATTGGGTAAAGTGGGACAAAATTAAGCTTTTGTGCCACGTTATACAGCAGAAGCGGATTTAGCTAACTTTAATATGAGAAATTCTGTGCATCTCTCTACTAGAACATCAATGCAATTTAGGCCATTGGCTTCAGGCTACCTTTACTTCCAAATGGATACCCTCACATCACAATCTACTCGGGCACTTTAAGTTAAGAGCACATCGAGCTATAAAGTGCCTTTGATATTTGCACAAAAAGGCTTATATGTTGTATGAAATCACAGGATAAATTAAACGATAGCCATTAAGACAGGCCAGTGTCTCCATTCGAGCAGTTCCCGATAACAATGCGCGATTACTTTGGACCAAGCTTCGTGCGGGAGACGTTTGCGACGCACTGATGTGGTAACTTGTTCACTGACTTACGTTTAGTTGGCCTCAGTCTATCTGTATAAAGGCGTTTCTACCTACTACGTCCCGATTACTTACCTTGAGGAGCGAACGGCGCTTCTACAAAGGATGCCTTGCTTTTCTGTGGCTCTTCTTACGTCACGTTATCTTCATAATGTAGTCAAATCACTTCTTACTGGTCGAAAAAAAATGTCTTAAACTGTTGACCCCTCTGAAACAATTTCAAACCTTCGCGCTTGACACCTGGCCCCTCTTTGTCACGGAATGGATGGTGCCTGTTTTCTCGTTACAGAGTTGCCGGCCTAAATTTATTTATTGAAATTTTGGTAAGTCATATATAAGCCACGGCGCTGATTAAATACCTACGCTATTCATGAGCCGCTTGCTTTCTATCAGCGTTAGCTACAGCTGAGGAGACAAACTATAGGGCAGTGAGCACATGGTGTAAGTCATGCTAACCTTTATAATTACCACAATGGTGTTGCACATGTGCTGTAAAATGAGCAACATAGGAAAGTGTCGCTAATAATGTCAGTAAAACTGGCGTCTTCAGCCGCGATGTATTGTGTTTTTTTTGTTTAATAATATGTACTTTGTTTTTTCTTGTTTTTTGTTTTTTTGCTAGTCAAATGCAATACACCTGATGTTGGCACGTTTGAATCTTTGGTTGCGGTTTCTCGTTGGCTGTTCGTCTTTCATGTTAGAAAAGAGCTGTTTGCTGTTCTTGCTCGCTGTGCCGATGTGTTGCTGGGGAGTTGGAGCAACGTTGACAGTGTACATGTACAGCGACCGCGAAAATTGCACGCTCAAGAGCCCGCCTACCACGAGTGAATCGCTCGATTCACGCTGAATGTGCCTTGCTTCGTCATTCATTGCTCTATTAACGAAAAGCTCGACTGATGAAGAAATTCCGAAGAAATTATTTCGACCGGAATACGAATCGGTGCGAGATGGCAAAATAGACTGCTTTCCTAGCAAACAAAGAAGCTCCACGGCTGGCAAGGTAGCATTCTACCCCAAATATTCAATCTTTCTTGCCTTAAAAGGTTATGCGCTCTACCAACGTGCACAATGAATACACACTGTTTTATGAGGCACAGAAGAGTGCATTATGGCTACGTGAACGCTTGGCTAGTTTTAGTCTGGTGGCCGCATTTGTTTCACTTAGCAGATACTTTTAATATGGTCCGTACTTACAGGTGAATTTGTTTCTGCAAGGACGTCAGCGAAGTAACAGCTTAAAGTATTTCTCTTTGTATGATAGCTCTATGCTTGTACACAAATAGCTAGCTTCGATCGCCGCTGCTTTGAGGTAAGCAAAGCGAATAGGCCGGTATTACTACAGCTTTTTAGTAATTTCAAACAAAGCGTCACCTAGAGGGTCGTCCACATTTAGGGGAAACACCTCCTTAATGTCCAAGCCCTCCTAGCAGCCTAAATTTCGCGTGAAATCAAGATAACAAATTTTTCTAAGATAGATAACAGCATGAGTCGTCGTATAAGACGCATTTTTTCTGTAAAATAAAAGTATGGTAAGGCTATTCTGACATGAGGTGCTTCCCCACAAAGTCTATGACCCTGTAAGATAAACGTTTCTGAAAAAAAAAAAACAGCAACAGACGCACTTCATTTAGGTGCAATACTGTTTGGTTATCTGCTTGCTGTTTCTTGTACTGGTGCGTGTGCTTTTCTTTGTTTACTTTTTTTATTTGTACATGTGTATAGGCGTCTCTTCATAGTTTATTTTCGTTCCTCTATATACTGCCGGATCGGATTATGCTTTTGGGCCATGTGACCGCAGTGCTGTTCATTTTGTGTGCTCTGTTAAAAAAGCACTTGCACGTTGCACTTCCTTAACAGCGGCTGATGTCGGTTGGGCTGCTCGAGGAAACCTTTTCTCCTTTTTTTTTGTCACTGCTGTCGGTTGTTGAGATAATAAAATACATTTACTCAATTTTATTGGAGCACGTGCTTGGTTTTATCCATACATGCTTCCTGAGACGCCTCAAAAGCAGCCCCCTCCGCCGCGTAATCCAGTGGAATTAAGCCAAACAGAATTGTGCATAAACGGTCGTTCATCAGGGCAAGGCATCGTCTGCGTCCTTTCCTTTCTAGCATATGACAGTTGCAAGACAGAATCTTGAATTGAAAGCAGATTACACCACAATATGGGCTGTCGGAAACATCACAGTGCTCATTTTTGCGTTTCACGGCATCATCTATATAGGACACGATTCGGACGGAAAGCGCAAATAACTTGTCCTTCTTTTTGTATTCCAGTGAGCATGAACTCCAAGGTAAGCACAAGTTTGAATTGTTGGAGACCACTAGCATGCAATCGTAACGGCGAGAATGCATTTGTTCTTTAATTATTTTCTGCATAATTTTAGTCCAAATAGAAAAATGAAGATGATGGAGGTAGGGGGACAGCGCAACATTGACGGAACACAAGATGAAGAAAGCACGAACATGGCGCTGACTTACAACTGATATTTTCGACATGTAGGCATGTATACATCTTTCCAGCAAATATGAATAACATGATACACTTATCCCTACCTCCCGCCAGCCTACATCGTCGACTTGCATCACAAACACGTGGTGTGTTATCTGAGTCAAAAAACCGAGTTTTTTTGTGGGGGAGAGGGTAAGACAAGGGATACTAACGCAATTTTCTTTTAGGCATGCTATTTCAGCGACTTCGGTTATTTCTCTAGTTCTTGTTTCTTTGTTTCTTGCTATACCGTTTGTTCTTGAAAAGATTGAAGTGCAACCACAATCCCTGCAGTGGAAATCTAGGTGGCCACTAATCACTTCGTGTACGTTGTAGTTATTCTCTTTTTATCTCTGATTTATGCACCTGCCTGTCTGTCCCAGATATTTCTTTCCATGGTACAGCGGGACCCAACAGAGAACACCCTCAATACATTTTTTTTGCAAAGCGGTTTTCACGCCCTACGGAGCAGAACTGCGAATTCCATGCTGTTTTCTGTACTTTCAAACACATTGCGTAAAGTTTTTAGGAGCACAAAATACAATATTGACGTTGGTGCGTGTTCCTATCTTTTTTCAATTTATGCGCTTATCGATGCATGTAAGGCATCTTTTTTTTCTTTTCTATTACTTATTAACGCTGCTAGTCGGTCCTGTGGTTTCCTTTTTAAGTTCTTTAGAACCGATTCCGTTACGAATATTAGAAGCTGCTTCAGATGCCCCGCTCTATGAAAACGGTCTGTCTGCTTGCGGAATCTACCTGTCGTGGAGTGAAAACATGATTTGCTTAAGGCATTCGTGAAACACGTTGTTGCTGTAACCCTTTTTAACGAGTTTTGAATTAGCTGACTTGAATGGAAGAATCGGCTTGCTGGCGCGTGGCTCGTACGCTCAGCAAATGTGAGTTTTCAAAAGTTTAAGCATCAGACTCAAAAAAATCTGATGGACCTTTCAACGGGTAATTCAAAATGTCAATTATGGGGTTTTACGTGCCAAAAGCACGATCTGATTATGAGGCTCGCCGTAGTGGGGGACTCCGGAAACCTGAACCACCTGGGGTTCTTTACCGTGCACCTAAATCTAAGTGCACCGGTGTGTTCGCATTTCGCCCGCATCTAAATGCGGCCGCAGTGGCCGGGATTCGATCCCGCGACCTCGTGCTCGGCAGTCCAACACCATAGCCAATGAGCAACCATGGCGGGTGGTAATTCGAAAATTAAATTGAGCGGTTTAAAACATTCGCGGTATCGGGCCAGAACCTGAATCATTAGTGGTTCGAGGCCCACTTCATCAGTGTTAAAAATTACTAGACAATCATCAACGTAACGGAAAATGTTGGTTAGCTTTGAAATTTGCAGTTTGTCATGCAGCCAGCTATCAAGACGTGCAAAGTAAGGGTAGCTTAGAATTGGTGCGCACAATTTGAAAAAGTTACAAAAACGCGCCAATGTAAATGTATTTTCTGCTCTAAAATAACTTTAATTAAATTATGGAGTTTTACGTGCCAGAACCGAAAAACGAGAAAGCTTTCCGCGATGTGTTTGAAGGTAAACAGAACAGCAAGGAAGCCATAGTCCTGCTCCATAGGTCATGAAAACCGCTTGTAAAAACTGTATTGAGGGTGTTGCCTATTCGGCCCGCTGTCCCGTGGAAAGAAGTATGTGGGACAGACAGGTCGGTGCATAAATGATAGATTACAAGAGCATAACTACAACGCACACAAAGCGATTAGTGGGTACCTAGGTCTCCACTGCAGGGATTGTAGTTGCACTCCACTCTTCTCAGGAACAAACTTTATAGCAAAAAAAAAGAAGAAAGAACTAGAGAAATGATTGAAGCCGAGGAAAGAGCTCGTCTAAAACAAAATTGTGTTAGTATGCCTTCCCTCTAACCTTCTCACAAGAAGAACTCGATTTTTTTACACAGTGTATACAGCACGTGCTTGTGATGCAAGTCGATGATGTAGGTTATATGGATAAGCGTATCACCTTATGGTAGCGTTATCTTGCTTCATGTATTTTTTTTTTTACTGTAAAGGTATATATGTGCCATCGTGTCAAAACATAATAATAAAATCACTTGGAAGTCAGCGCCGCGTTCGTCCTTTCTTCGTCGTGTGTTCCGTGAATTTTGCGCTGTTCCCCTACTTTCCCGCCCTGAACCAACTAGCCCATGCCGCAACCCCAGCCAGAGGAAGGAAGCGTGTACAAGGAGGGGGGGGGGGGGGTGGGGGTGAAGGAGAGGCTGAGATAAACAAGGTTTTTTTTTTCTTGCTTTTTTCGGGAACATAGTTGGAGAAATTATCGGTTTACATAGTAAAGGAAGTTGCTACCCGGCAAAATTTCTCCACGAAGGTCTTTCTTTCTTTTTTTCTTTTTTCCCCGAAGCAAAGTATACATGCATATTCAAGCGATATGTTTGTCTCTTTACTTCTCCCGCTTTTTCGCCGTCGTTCTGGCCTGCTATCAGTAAACGCTTGGAAAGTGGCAGCGCAGTAGGGGGAGGAAGGGTCGGAGTGGAGAGAGCAGCGCATAGGTGGCGTCATTGCGGAGGAGAACTCCACGCCAGGATTGGTCAGTGCACGCGATGACGTAGCGCCAGCCGTGACATGAGCGCCGGTGCTGTTCGTCTTGCAGTGAAATTACTCCAGTTGTCGGTGACGTCATCGACGCCACATGAGGCAGCTGTCAGCGTGCTCATTCGGCACTGGGTTCCCCTCCAGAGCATATGCAAAACAGAAACATGACTATGTAATACCCTCATCTCAGGGTCTCCAGGGGTGTTCCTGAATAAATAAACATATAAATAAACTACAAGATTGTGTGTGACGTGAAGCAAGAAAAAGATGAAGCGGAACCTCCCTGAACGAGAGCTGTCTACGATATGCGCAGCATTTTATGGCGGTCGGTGGGGTGCGGAATGTGTTATGCGTGAAAGTGATGTTTCTGTGGGTTATGTTGATGTAGCATGCGTTATTTATTTATATTGGGTGCTGATTACGAGCAGAGAGATGCGCATATTTACATCGGCGAACATATACACTCCGCACCACGCCGACCGCCATAGAATGCTACGAATATCTTCGACCGTTCTCGTTCAGGGAGGCTTCACTTAATTTGTTTGCGCGATGCCCCCTGCGGCATAACCAAAGCGTGCATGACATCATTGACAGCGGAGGGGGGACAGCTTCGCGTGCACACGCAATTAATGCATGAGTGGGTCGTTTGTTACTGTACTCCGGATGGCAGCTATCAAATGCGCATTTTCGCCCTGTATTGGGAAAGCGGTTTGCTTGCTTCACACAGAATTTTTACAGCGACTCGCGATACAATGCTACGCAATAAAATGGACCTAAAGCTAACCTTCACGCCCCATGAAGTCGAACGGAGCAAACGACGCCGTGCTAAATTGTGAACCACAGCTGCGCTGCGAAACAAAAGGCAGAAAGGGAGCACCGACTGCAACAAATAAAATCCGTCCGCAAGCGACATGACGCCACCATTAGTAGCGAAGAAAACGAGCAGAGGCTACGACGCATATGTGAGCCGTCTCGTCAGCATGCTTCGAAACGACATTTAATGGCAGTTGCAGACACATATTCACCGAACATTTTATTTTGGACCGATATTCCAGTTGCTTGAACATTGTGCGGCCGCTTATGGTGACACAAGCTGCCGCTGACAATAACTTCTGGAGGTTTCTGCAGAATATTTAGCTGGTCCTTTCAGAGCGCCGGGGAAGTGTGCTGCTAAAGCAGTGCAGCGCACCTTTAGAGCTGTTTTGCGAGAATGAGTGGGTCAAGCAGTGTTTCTCTGGCCCTATTACTACTTTATTAGCTGATTTCCGCCAGCAGTAACGCTTCAACAGAGTGCTAACTTGGGTCGGATAGTACACAATGGAACGAAGGCACAAAGATCTTGAACGAGTCAAGATGAGACGACAGACACAAGCGCTGTCTTGTTTCTGCTCAGCACTAGTGTTTGTCGTCTCCTCTTGTCCTGTTCAAAAGGGATGTTGATTCGTCCCACTAAAGCCTAGTTGCCGTCTTATCTAACCTTTGAATCTGTACCGAAGCACTTTCAAAGGACTGGTCGCATATATGCCACGTGACAATGAACTCTTCCCGGTGTGTTACAAGTACCTTCATTGGCAGACGCCACTTTTGGGATGGGAAGAGGAGAATACACGGCGGAGAGCCGAGACCCTGCAATTCTCACATTCTGATATTGCCCGCACCACCGGATTTACAGGCGATTCATAGGCGGTTGCCCACAATAAGCATATCCCACAGCCTCTAAGGTCGTCGTCATCATCATCATCACAAACCACCATCAATATCATCATAAATTATATTTGAAGACGTCTAGGACTCGCAAGGACCTTCCATAAGTGTCTACGACCTCAGACATGCCGAAAGGACGCGTTGCCGGGCAACCTTGCAAAAAACTAGCTGCCTTTCTGGAGAATAACGTGGTAGTTGAAACCGTTCGAGTCTTAAAAGTGAAAATTTAATTCAACCCCCGACCTGACAAATATCCGCCGGACATATTCTGGACCTTCACTGCAAAGTTACCGTTTGGACTTGCTGAATACATCCGCTGAACGTTCGTGGTATTGTCCCGTTGTAGCGACGGTAAACAACCACAGTAGCACGAAGCAAGTAACGGGACTGAGTGTTTATTGGGCGAACCTGCACCCAGTGAAACAAGTAACACTCAGAACAAGGACAGCGGTGAGCACGCTGGTCGATCGTCGAAATCAGATCTGTGGATCCGGCGCATCAGCTTTGTATACATGGCCCATTGACCGTTCCACAGAGATGGTTGGTGCAGGAGTAAAATCCAGACTGCACACCGCTATTCGTGTCGCGCACGCACTCTGATTGCATAAAGCGCTTCGAAAAATATAGCCAAACAGACAGAACCTGCGACACCATTCGAGAAGCTTCCGATACAGAAAGGTGCATCTTGCGCTGATCGATGAGACTTAACATTTGTTAGTCGATGAAATGCTGTGAACAGAGAAAGACAAGTATGCGTGTCTGTAAGAGCGTTCGGTCGCACTTTTCGCCTCTGGACGTCTCTTGCATGTGCGTGAAGTACATCGTGGGGACACGCTGGGACACTTCGCGGACATGTCAGTGTCTTCAGCATTGCGTTTGAAAGAACGAACATTACGTTCTCAGCCAATTCTGGGTGGCAGTGCCATACAGTATCTTACATTGCCGTGGGTAGAACGATAAGTGCAGACAGCTTAGGGAAATCATGTATTTGAAATTTCGCACTTGGTTAGCTGAGCTACTGTACAATTTAATGCGAGCTTTGAAAAGTACCTTGCACACTGCATTACCTTTGCAAATGCCTCACGCAAAGCTGCGCTCACCTCCAGATATTCTTGGCTCGTTTTTCACAGCAAACGAACTGATTTCGATGTGCCTATGATTCGCCTTTGAGTTTACAGCGATCTTCCAACCAGCTTCCGCACTACGCACTTATATTCACACTGCATTTAAGCGGTCCGCCTGGCTTAGCTTTGATGCATCCGCTTGGCCGCACCGCTACCTTGCCATTAAACACTGGAGTCAGTGTTCAGCGTGAAGCGTGCAAAGCGCCCGTTCTTTAACGGGGCATGCTTGAGATTATTCAAGCTGAGTATAGCGATAAATTGGGCTAGATGGTGTTCGTTCATAGTGAATAACTCTGAAGGTTACCGACAACCACGGAAGGATACACCAGACAAGGGCGCTGGAGGACAACATCTCATGTAAGGGAAACGTTCCAGCAATAATAAACAATTGGTAGTTTGCTCTCCGCCGCCATATACTGGTGGGTTCTTCCGTGGTTGCCAATGTAACACTCAGCGCATTGTAAGAGGATGAATTACCCAAGGGCTGGCGGGTCCGCGATTGATGTAACCGGCTGAGCGGCAGGTAGCACAAAAGTGGAAGCCCTTATATATCGTCTACATCAGTCCACACGCGTTTAGGTATCACGCATGTTCACGCGCGACGATATTTTCACTACCAATGTGAGTTTCTCATTTATCAATGAACATAGCTACCGGGGCTTAGCGGAGAGACGAGAACTAAGAGGATATAGGATATAGCTGGTAACATACAGGAATTCTATAGCATTAACGAGAGGGTGGCAGGTCTTGTGAAACATAATAAAAGGTACGATTTGAAGGCCGTACAGGTTTACGCGCCTACCTCCGATCATAATGACCAGGATGTTGAAAGCTTCTATGAAGACGTGGAATCGGCGATGGGTAGAGTGAAAACAAAATACACTATGCTGATGGGCGACTTCAATGCCAAGGTAGGCAAGAAGCAGGCTGGAGACAAGGCAGTGGGGGAATATGGCATAGGCACTATGAATAGCAGGGGAGAGTTATTAGTAGAGTTTGCAGAACAGAATAATATGCGGATAATGAATACCTTCTTCCGCAAGCGGCATAACCGAAAGCGGACGTGGAGGAGCCCGAACGGCGAGACTAGAAATGAAATAGACCTCATACTTCGCGCTAACCCTGGCATCATACAAGATGTGGACGTGCTCGGCAAGGTGCGCTTCAGTGACCATAGGATGGTAAGAACTCGAATTAGCCTAGAATTGAGGAGGGAACGGAAGAAATTGGCACGTAAGAAGCGAATCAATGAGTTAGCGGTAAGAGGGAAAATAGAGGAAGCTTTCCCTCAGGAAGAGGACCTTAGTGTTGAAGCAATGAACGACAATCTTATGGGCAACATTAAGGAGTGTGCAATAGAAGTCGGTGGTAACTTCGTTAGACAGGACACCGATAATCTATCGCAGGAGACGAAAGATCTGATTAAGAAAAGCCAATATATGAAAGGTTCTAACCCTACAGCTAGAATAGAACAGGCCGAACTTTCCAAGTTAATCAACAACGTAACATAGCTGATATGAGGAAGTATCATATGGATAGAATCGAGCATGCTCTCAGGAACGGAGGAAGCCTAAAAGCAGTGATGAAGAAACTAAATATAGCAAGAATCAGATGTATGCATTAAGAGAGAAAGCTGGCAATGGGTCATTACTAATATGGATAAGATAGTTCGAGTGGCTGAGGAGTTTTATAAAGATTTATACCGTACCAGTGGCAACCACGACGATAATGGAAGAGGGAATAATCTAGAGGAATTTAACATCCCACAAGTAACGCCGGAAGAAGTAAAGAAAGCCTTGGGAGCTTTGCAAAGGCGGAAAGCCGCTGGGGAGGATCAGGTATCAGCAGATTTGTTGAAGGATGGTGGGCAGATTGTTCTAGAAAAACTGGCCACCCTGTATACGCAATGCCTCATGACCTCGAGCGTACCGGAATCTTGGAAGAACGCTAACATAATCTTGATCCGTAAGAAAGGGGACGCCAAGACTTGAAAAATTATAGACCGATCAGCTTACTTTCCGCTGCCTACAAAGTATTTACTAAGGTAATCGCAAACAGAACCAGGAACACCTTAGACTTCTGTCAACCAAAAGAGCAGGCAGGATTTCGTAACGGCTACTCAACAATAGACAGTATTCACATATCAATGAGGTGATAGAGAAATGTGCGGAATATAACCAACCCTTATATATAGCTTTCATTGATTACGAGAAAGCGTTTGATTCAGTCGAAACCTCAGCAGTCATGCAGGCATTACGGAATCAGGGTGTAGACGAGCCGTATGCAAAAATACTGAAAGATATCTATAGTGGCTCCACCCCAGCCACCGTAGTCCTCCATAAAGAAAGTAGCAAAATCCCAATAAAGAAGGGCGTCAGGCAGGGAGATACGATCTCTCCAGGGCATTCACAGCATGTTTACAGGAGGTATTCAGAGACCTGGAGTGAGAAGAATTGGGGATAAAAGTCGATGGAGAATATCTTAGCAACTTGAGATTCGCTGATGATATTGCCTTGCTTAGTAACTCAGGAGACCAATTGCAATGCATGCTCACTTACCTGGAGAGAAGGGTGGGTCTGGAGCAGAAGGGTGGGTCTGAAAATTAATCTGCAGAAAACTAAAGTAATGTTTAACAGTCTCGGAAGAGAACAGCAGTTTACGATAGGTAGCGAGGCACTGGAAGTGGTAAGGGAATACACCTACTTAGGGCAGGTAGTGACCACGGATCCGGATCATGAGAGTGAAATAACCAGAAGAATAAGAATGGGCTGGGGGGCGTTTGGCAGGCATTCTCAAATCATGAATAGCAGGTTGCCATTATCCCTCAAGAGAAAAGTGTATAACAGCTGTGTCCTACCAGTACTCACATAAGAGGCAGATGATGATGATGATAGCAACTTTATTGTACCGCCGGATAAGGAGGCCCCTACTCCCCGTCCCCGGCACACAGGCCTTGGGGACGGGGGCCGGAACCTCCGCGATTAGAAGCAAGCAAAGAGGTCTTGACTCTTCGCGGCTTCTTCCGCCAGGCGGATGGCGTGTTGCTGTGGAGTAGGGTCCTCGCTCCACAGCAGGGCTTCCCAGGCCTCTCTACAATTTATATTTGCTTTAGCCCCTGGTGAGCTAGCGCATTCCCAGATTATGTGATCGAGAGTCCCTCTCGCCCCACAGTGTTTGCACTCATCGTTTTCTCTATCATGCATAACATGGTATGCCCAGACCGGGTTTACGAAGTTCCCAGCTTGCAGGCGCCGCCATGCGACTGCCTCTCTATTGTTTAGACTTTTATCCGGTGGTGGCACCAGTCTCCTGCGTAGCCGATAATTTTCGAGGCAGAAACCTGGAGGCTTACGAAAAGGGTTCTACTTAAATTGAGGACGACGCAACAAGCTATGGAAAGAAGAATGGTGGGTGTAACGTTAAGGGATAAGAAGAGAGCAGACTGGGTGAGGGAACAAACGCGAGTTAATGACATCTTAGTTGAGATCAAAAAAAAGAAATGGGCTTGGGCAGGGCATGTAATGAGGAGGGAAGATAATCGATGGTCAGTAAGGGTTACAGACTGGATTCCAAGTGAAGGGAGCAGGGGTCGGCAGAAAGTTAGGTGGACGGATGAGATTAAGAAGGTTGCAGGGACAACATGGTCACAATTAGCACATGACCGGGGTAGTTGGAGAAGTATGGGAGAGGCCTTTGCCCCGCAGTGGGCGTAGCCAGGCTGTTGCTGCTGCTGCTGATGATGATGATAATAGATATATCGAACATAGTTGCCACCACTAGAAAACTTACGCAATAGGAATAAAAAGGTAGCTTCTCCCTACAACTCCCTATATTGCAGAGAAGCTAGAATTCAAGGCCCTATACGTTGAGGTCATAACTAACCTGTTTAATATACCCCGCGAGGCTTCCGTCTAGACGAGTTTGTCACGTGATCTTCGGGTACACGCGGTAGCGTTTGGTGGGCACAAATCGCGCCGCACGCGCGTTGGCATGCGCTGACAGCTTCGTGTATCGCAGGTATTCTTTCTTTAACCACCGTGGTCGCTCAGTGGCTAGGGCGTTACGCTGTTAAGCACGAGGTCGAGGTATGAAAGCCCAGCCGCAGCGGATGCATTCAGAGTACCTCATGCAGTCGTGTAGATCGTGGTTTCGGCACGTAAAACCCCAGAAATTCTTGTGTGCGCGTGCGTGCGTGCGGGCGTGTGCGTGCGCGCGCGTGTGTGTGTGTGTGTGAGCGTGCGTGTGCGTGTGCGTGTGTGTGTGTGTGTGTGTGTGTGTGTGTGTGTGTGTGTGTGTGTGTGTGTGTGTGTGTGTGTGTGTGTGTGTGTGTGTGTGTGTGTGTGTGTGTGTGTGTGTGTGTGTGTGTGTGTGTGTGTTCTACTTTCTACTTGACATATTGCATTGGATCAGTGTGAACTACGTGAGCAGCGATTTGCTACTGTAGCGAACAATAATTTAAACCTCCTGCCGCGATTTTCCTCGATGCAGATGCATTCAATGATGATCGACCTTCTTGATCGCGATCGCAGTTGTCAATCGTCCGCAGTGTCAATGCTTAGTGAGCTCCACTAAGTGTGCGCACATTTCCTCCATGTCAAGACCGTACACCTTAAACGAGCGGTACGATTTCATTGCTCCCGCATTCATTCATTCATTCATTCATTCATTCATTCATTCATTCATTCATTCATTCATTCATTCATTCATTCATTCAGTTAGTCAGTTAGTTAGCATAGGGTAAGGAGGGCAAACATAGATATACCGGTAGAACAAAGTGCAAACTGTGCAACTACATATTTAAGTACAGCATAACAACAAAGACGACGACGACGACGACAACAACAACAACAACAACATCAATAATAATAATAATAATAATAATAATAATAATAATAATGTAAGGAAGATGAGGAACGTGCGTGCAGTCAGCAGCATCGGCAGCATCAAGCGCGCAGCAGAGGCTCGAGCTCGGGGAATGTGCTCGGTGCATCGTAGAACCGGCGGTCGCTACGAACCCCAACAAACCTCCTTTATAAGTGGTGGAGCCGTGCGGGGTAACGTTCCACTCTACCATCCTGGAACTCCGTTCTCGGACGCTACCCTCTGTCATGCCGGACGCCGACCAGCAGACTCTTCCATCGCCACCCGTCCCTTGCGCTGGCACCGTTCGCCAGCGGGAGCCTCCCATCTTCAGCGGAACCGACGACAACGACGTTGAAGAGTGGCTGTCGTCCTACGAACGGGTGAGCGTTCACAACAAATGGAATGACTCGGACAAGCTGGCTTACATGTCATTCTACCTCGCGGGCGTGGCCAGTCTCTGGTTCAGAAATCACGAGAGGGATATCCGAACGTGGTCGGCGTTCAAGACGTCGATTACCGAAGTATTTGACCGACCCGCCGTCAGGAAACTCCGAGCCGAGCAGCGTTTGCGTACACGCGCACAGGACACGGGTGAGACATTCACCAGCTATATAGAAGACGTTCTCGATTTGTGCAGGCGCGTGAACGCTGCCATGACGGAAGCGGAAAAGATCAAGCACGTCATGAAGGGAATCGGCGATGACGCGTTCCAAATGCTTCTGGCCAAGGACCCGCGCACTGTTGGCGACGTCATCAGCTTGTGCCAGAGCTATGATGAATTGCGTAAGCAGCGAGCTCTGACAAGGCGACATCCCACACCAAATGCGGCATCACTCTGCAGCCTTACCACCGGCCCAGAACAAGCCTCCCTGATAACGCAAATAAAGGATTTCGTCCGCGAAGAAGTCGCACGACAGCTATCTCTGGTGTCCGTCACTCAGGAGTCTGCCAGCACTTTGCCGTCTCATATCCGTAACGTGATCCATGAAGAGGTCGCGGAAGCGCTGCCGGCTGTTCACCAGCAGGATGTCGTGGCTACACCAGTCACTTATGCTACGGTTGCTGCAATGGCCCCTCGCACTGTGCCCGTGCGTCGCTTCCAGCAGCCTGTACACCGCCCTCCACCTCCCGTCCCCTGGACCACCACTGCCGTCGCTAACCCGTGGATTACGCCGCACAATCGCCCTATATGCTTCGTATGTAGGTGTCCCGGTCATGTCGCAAGGTACTGCCGTCGCCGCTCGCAGGCGTTCGATGACGATCGCCGAGCGCCCTATGTGCCGCCTGATTCAAATGCGCCTTACGGAACTTTCGACCCATCACCAGCTCGCTCCCAGACTGATCGCCGTCCTCGCTTCGAACGCCTCCGGTCACCCTCCCCACGTCGTCGATCGCTTTCCCCTATGCGTCGACGACCCGTCTCTAACGAAGAGGGAAACTAGACGATGCAGTTCCTGAGGCAAGAACTGCGCAAGTGTCGACATGCCGAAGTCCTCCTCCTTTATCTGCCAATGTCATTGATGTGCTTATCGAAGATGTCGCTACAGTCGCCTTAGTCGATACCGGTGCCGCTATTTCAGTTATGGATGCCAGGTTTTGCCGTTCGCTTCGTAAAGTGACGACGTCTATGTCTGGATTGTCGCTCCGAACGGCGAGTGCTCAACCCATTCACCCTACCGCTGCTTGTACTGCCCGTGTGATCATACAGGACGTTTTGTACACGATTGAATTCATAGTTCTTTCATCGTGCTCCCACGCCGTTATTCTAGGATGGGATTTTCTGTCACGTCACAATGCCATCATCAATTGCGCTCGGGCTGAGATTGAACTTTTCCACCTTGGTGACCTGGCCTCGGTCGATGCTCACACTGCCGCTAAAATTGTCGTGAAAGAAGACACCTGTATCCCCCCGTGCTCGTCAGCATTCGTACCAGTCTTCTGTAGTACCATATCCGATGGGACGGTCTTCTTCATGCCCTCTCATCACTTTGTTACCCGAAAAGCGCTTCCTTGCTTCCTTTGCCCTTTGCAGCTCTTGACCTTGCCGCCGGTGTGAGCACGATGCCCATTTACAATCATCTTTCATCGCCGCTATCACTGCTCCGCCGCGAATGCCTTGGTTACGTCGAGTCGGTCGATTCAACACGAATTGTCTCCGTCCTCGACGAAGTGTCTTCTACTGCCGCCCATGAACTGAGTGCCCTCTCCGTACCAGACTCAACATCGACTGGTGTGTTCAGCCCATTCATCGCTGAAGATCTGACGCCTTCGCAGCGATCTCAACTTGTCGCAATCCTTCAGCACTTCCGCCTTTCTTTAGACGTTGCGCAAACCTCTCTTGGCCGTGCATCGACAGTCAAGCATCACATCGACACTGGCACTCACTCACCCCTGCGACAAAGACCATATCGCGTGTCCGCTACGGAACGTCGCGTCATTGCAGACCAGGTCGATGACATGCTCCGTCGAGGCGTCATTCAACCTTCCTAAAGCCCATGGGCCTCTCCCGTGGTCCTCGTCACAAAGAAAGACGGTTCCATCCGCTTCTGTGTTGACTTTCGGCGGTCGAACAAGATCACGCTGAAGGACGTCTACCCATTACCACGCATCGATGATGCTCTGGACTGTTTGCAGGGAGCCGAGTTCTTTTCTTCGCTGGATTTGCGGTCAGGCTACTGGCAGGTTCCGATGGCAGAGGCCGATCGCCCGAAAACTGCCTTTGTTACACAGACGGCTTGTATGAATTCACCGTCATGCCTTTCGGACTTTGCAACGCACCTGCTACGTTCGGAAGAATGATGGATAATGTTCTGCGTGGCCTCAAATGGAAAATATGTCTTTGCTATCTTGACGACATCGTGGTGTTCGCCCCTGATTTTCCAACACACCTGCTCCGCCTCCAGCACGTACTCACTTGCTTGACCAACACCGGATTGCAACTTAACTTGAAGAAGTGCAGATTTGCTGTTCGTAAGCTAACAATTTTAGGCCATGTCGTGTCAAAGGAGGGCATTCGCCCGGATCCCGAGAAGCTACGTGCTGTTACTGCGTTCCCAAAACCTACTACTATGAAAGAGCTACGCAGTTTTATCGGCCTATGCTCTTACTTCCGACGATTCGTTCGAAACTTTGCGTCAATTATATCGCCTCTCACGCAGCTCCTTGGCGGCGCTAGAGATCTCTCATCATGGTCTCCAGAGTGTGACGACGCCTTCACAACCTTGCGCCGTCTTCTCACGACGCCACCCATTCTTCGCCATTTTGACCCACAAGCGCCAACCGAAATCCATACCGATGCAAGCGGTGTAGGCCTTGGCGCTGTGTTGGCACAGCGTCAACCTGGCCACCCAGAATACGTCGTCGCATACGCGAGTCGCACGTTAACCAAGGCGGAGACCAATTACAGCGTTACAGAAAAGGAGTGTTTGGCCATTGTGTGGGCGCTTGGAAAGTTTCGCCCATATTTATACGGCCGATCTTTTGACGTAGTGACCGACCACCATGCACTATGTTGGCTGTCGACGCTCAAAGATCCATCGGGCCGCCTTGCCCGCTGGGCATTGCGAATCCAAGAATACGACATCCGCGTGGTGTACCATTCCGGGCGAAAGCACTCCGACGCTGACGCGCTATCCCGATCACCGCTTCCCCCGGAGGCCAGTGACGACTCCCCCTGCGAGTGCACATTATCCTCTCTGGACGTTGACACTATCGCTGCTGCACAGCGTAATGATCCCTGGACTGCATCTCTGCTCGACCTTCTCTCGGATACGTCGAAAGTTCCAGCGTCACGCACGCTTCGGCGCCAAGTGCCTCATTTTGCGATTCGCGACCAGCTACTGTATCGACGCAACTATGCCCCAGAGGGACGCACCTGGTTACTCGTCATACCGCGAATCTTGCGAGCAGAGCTCTGCTCCTCGTTCCACGTCGACCCTCAGTGTGGCCATGCGGGAGTGTTCAAGACCTACGAAAGACTTCGCCACCGCTATTACTGGCGGGGAATGTATAATTTCGTTCGAAAGTTCGTCCGCTCTTGTCATGAGTGCCAACGCCGGAAAGCGCCACCGCACAATACCGCCGGTGAACTCCAGCCTTTACAATGCCCATCCCGACCCTTTGATCGCGTGGGCATAGATCTCTACGGGCCGCTTCCGTTGACTCCTACCGGCAACAGGTGGATAATCGTTGCGGTAGACCACTTAACCCGTTATTCGGAGACTGCTGCTCTACCAAATGCTACAGCGCAGGAGGTCGCCAATTTCCTACTTCGTCGTTTTCTCCTTCGTCATGGAGGTCCACGTGAACTTTTAAGCGATCGAGGCCGCGCCTTCTTATCTGAAGCCATCGAACAACTGCTTGCTGAATGCGCTATTGTTCATCGTAAATGCACTGCTTATCATCCACAGACTAACGGTACCACGGAACGCTTTAATCGAACACTTGGTGACATGCTCGCCATGTATGTCTCACCTGATCACTCTAATTGGGACCTAGTTCTTCCGTTTGTCACCTACGCCTACAACACCACGACTCAGGCCGCTACCGGATTCTCACCCTTTTACCTTCTTTACGGCCGTCATCCTTCGCACACCATCGACACCATTCTGCCCTACCGGCCGGACCCATCTGAATGCCTGCCGATTTCGGAAGCCGCCAGACAAGCAGAGGATTGTCGCCAGCTTGCCCGCCGATTCACCTCGGACGACCAGAACCGCCAAAAAGCCGTTCACGATGCCGAGAACTCGACTCCCACTTTTCTCCCGGTCGCTCTCGTCTGGTTGTTAGTGCCACACCGCGCGCCTGGGCTCGCTTCAAAGCTCCTTCCGAAGTACGACGGTCCATACCGCGTTCTCGAGAGAACATCACCCGTTAATTATCTGGTTGAGCCGCTAACGCCACCGTCCGACATGCGACGTCGTAACCGCGAAGTCGTTCACGTTCAGCGTCTCAAGCCGTATCACAATTCTACCATCCTTCCAGAAAACTAAGTCGCCAGGATGGCTCCTTTATTTCCGCGGGGCCATTGTAAGGAAGATGAGGAACGTGCGCGCAGTCAGCAGCATCGGCAGCATCAAGCGCGCAGCAGAGGCTCGAGCTCGGGGACTGTGCTCGGTGCATCGTAGAACCGGCGGTCGCTACGAACCCCAATAAACCTCCTTTATAATAATAATAATAATAATAATAATAATAATAATAATAATAATAATAATAATAATAATAATAATAATATTAATAATAATAATAATAATAATAATAATAATAATAATAATAATAATAAATTTCATGAATGACACGGTCACTCACACAATAGACATCGTTTTTTGGAAGTGCGTAATGAAATGATCCTAAGCGCAATGAGAATGTAGTTGCCAGCGGAGCTTATCGTGGTTGGAAACCACTTCGCAAGGTCGTGCTTGCTTGCTGGCCAGAAGAAGCTCGGAGTTGGATCTCCACCCCGGTGTGCCCAAGCTGGAACTTACTTGGTGGTTTGGCTGAGTTTTGGGTGGATTTGACCTAGTTATCTTACTTATCTTATTTTCGTAGGACTTATCCGTGATTGAAACAACGCTGATGTCTCAAAACTCTCCTGGGCAAGGGCCCAGCCCTTGGTCAGCCTCCCTTTCTCCTGATGATTTGCCTTTGCAATCTTTCTTCCGCAGCGGTGTTAGCAGCATCCCTGTCGCGCTGGTGCCCTCGAACGGTGGATTCATCCGGCTGAACAACCCACAAGCTGTTCAGGCCGAGCGCCAGGCCATGACGCGTCATTTCCAATTGATAAGCGATATCCGACAATTTGGACCGCTGTAACCGACTGGTAAACGGAGAAAAAGTTGCCACAGAATCAGTTATTGCTACGTTTGCTGGCATGTCCTGCCCTTCTGAACTGAAAGTGTGGCCACTTATTTTTAGAGTGGAACCTCTCGCTTCCCGTCCACTTCAGTGTCGGAACTGTTGGCGTTTTGGCCATAGTGCAGGAGGCTGCAAATCAAATGGACGCTGTCGCGCCTGTGGCGACGATCATTATCCCAATGAGTGCACAGCTGAAGCCATGCCAAAACCATGCGGCTGACTATGGAAACTGCTCGGCTAGAGCTAACGAAATACAGGAACTCGAGGTAATTGACAGGCGACGATGTTCGCGGCGAGAAGCTATTGCAGTCGTCAAGGAAAGAGCCTTTGGAGACGCTGGCGTCACTGCGAGGCAATCTACTTTACAGGAAGACAACTTGTCGACACTCATTGAGTCGGCCGTAGAAAAAGCAATGACAAAGGCTATGCAACATATTGTCACAAGTGTTACCGAATGTCTTTCCCAAGTGTTTACTGCGCAGATGACACAGCCGTTGCAAACAGCTGCAACACCAATCACCAAATCGATTGCTTGTGCTGCAGAACAGGTGGGCAGTTCAGTCCTAGTGCCGAGTACCACATCGGACCCAACATTTCTAGGATCCGATCCTTGTTCTTCGCGTCAGTCAGACTCGCAGGTCGACATGGAAACAGGTCATGATACCAGGCCGCAAAAATGAACTGGGTCTCCAGTAACTGCTTTTTGTCCATATACCAAAAACAAAAAGGGTAATCCAATTTCTCATTCTGGCATCCAAGAAAGTTCATTGCGACGGTAGTCGCTGAAGTAACTATATCAATTAGATCATCACCATAGCTTCTTTAAAAGTGCTACAGTGGAACTGTCGTTCCCTGTTTTGTGCTTCAACAGACTTATACTGCTTAACAACTCTTCTTAATCCTGACGTCATAATCTTACAAGAAACCTGGCTTACTCCTGAAAAAAATATTTCATTTTAAAGATTTTCGATCTTTTCGATTAGATCGCCTTTCGCAAGGAGGTGGCTTAATGATCTTGTTGTCATCTAAATTCTGTCATAAGGCGAAAATGGCTTTCAAGTTAATGTCTCCGTAATGTGAAATTTTGGCAGTGCACCTTAGCATCCCAGGCTACCGTTCATTTTCAATTATAGATGCTTATTTCCCTACTGGCGTGCACAGTACATACCAATTGGATAGTGCGCTTGCCAGCTGCAAAAATGAAGTCATTCTTACTGGTGACTTCAACTCGCATCACGTGTCATGGGGTTACAAAACAGATTCCGGTGGGACACGTCTGTAGAACTGGACCATAGATAAAAATATTTCATGCCTTAATATCAGAGGACCTACATTTGTCCGCGAACAATCTCGCTCAGTGTTAGACTTGACGTTTTCTAGCACAAGTGTCGCTGTAACATCTTGGACAACGATTGATTTCTGTACAAACAGTGATCATCTCCCGGTATACTATGAAGTTGCATGCCCTTTAACATCAGTTGAACGACAAGGCAGAATATTTGTGAATTGCAAAAAATTTAACGACTGCTTGCGGTCCACCATTGCGTCACTAATAGTAATGACGAAGAAATTGGCTTGAATATTTGTTCAGCGTTACAGACGTCCCGACAAAAGTCTGAATTTGTAATTCAGACAGCTAAGCGTTCCTCATCTAGTCCCCGATGGAACAGCGAGTGCACACGAGTTTATAGAAGAAGGAAAGCTGCTTGGAAAAAAACTTCTATATAATCAGAGCCCACAACATTGGAAAGATTATCAAATTATTTCGGCAACCTTTAAACGTACTATTAAACATGCAAAAGATGAGTACAATAAAAACCATTTTGATTATCTATCTAAATCCAAAAACAAACGTGCTTTATTTAATTACCTTCGTTTTAGAAACAAACTCCCAATGAGCATTAATGTAGACTCAATCGTCTATTCCTCACAGGAAATGCAGGAGTCCTTAGAACTACTGGCTAAAGGACTGGAGAGCCGGTTCGCAACGCGCCTTCAAACTTCTGTTTTTTCTCCTGCATTCTCGGGCTACAAGGAGATATCCTATTCGGAAGTAGCAAATGTTATGTTACAGTTACCAACTACAGCGCCTGGCCCGGACGGCATAACAAATGCAATGTTAAAGATTTTCTTTCAAGAAGCTCCATGTGAGCTTCCGTAGTTGCTAAACTACTCTGTTAGTAACGCATGGATGCCACAAGAATGGAAGATCGCCAGAATTATTCCGTTAATCAAAAAACAAGGGGCAGGGTATACTATCGACAACATCAGACCAATTGCGTTGACATCAAACATAGTGACACTTATTGAAAGAGTGCTTCTCGGACATATAATAGAGTTTATTGACGACAATCGATTGTTGAGTCGGTGTCAAATTGGATTTCGATCTGGCTATTCAATATGGCACGCGCATGTAGACCTTGAAAGTCGCATTAACATCGCCAGACAGAAAAAACACAATACGCGGATCTAGTTACCTTAGATATATGTAAAGCCTATGACAGCATTGAACATACAATTTTAACGAATCGGTTACAGAGCCATTGCTTTCCAGGCTATATTGTAGCATGGGTGCATGAACTTTTAAAAGACAGGGAATTCTATTGTTTTCGAAGCGGCTATTCTTCCAGTAAATATAAGCAAACAAGAGGTGTGCCTCAGGGATCGGTACTTTCACCAGTATTATTTAATATTTTACTGAGCAGAATCCCCGTTCACCCAGGTGTCAGTACATACGTTTATGTTGATGACATTGCCTTTTTTGATATGGATAGCGACATCTACTCTCTTTACGAAATACTGCAGTCGTTTCTAAGGGAACTGGAAGGCTGGCTGGATAACTTACACTTAAACCTGAATGCTAATAAGTGTGCTATCCTTGTTTTTCCCGTTAAAGACCCAGTATACATATCGCTTAACTATCATCTCGAAGATATCCCACAAGTAGAGTCACTAAAATACCTTGAAGTTATTTACAACGGAAATCTTAACTGGCGGCCGCATATTGAATATATTGCGACAAAAGGAGCTCGTTCAATGGGCATTTTGCGGAAGTTGAGCAACCGAAGAACAGGTATGCGAAGAAAATCCCTCTTGATGGTATATAATATGTATGTTCTTCCGGTGTTAGAATTTGGATGCGTTTTATTCTCAGGTGTTCCAGCATACAAGCTTCGGCTGCTAGTTTTGTTGGAACGAGAGGCGCTACGTCTGTGCTTAGGCCTCCCAAAATACGTTTCGAATGCCGTATTATATCTGGAGGCAAGAATACCACCCATAATATTTCACCTTCTGACCGTTCAGACTTTCTTAAGGCTGTATGAATCCCCATTAAACCGCCTTCAAATTATTTTCCTCTATGATCCAGAATTAGTTTTTCCTATTCATTGGCCCAGGTTTCATAGACCACAGATTATATTTGTGCAAACATTACTTGAACCACTAAATGTGCAAATTCGCGAGGTGCTTCATGATAATACGCATTCAAATTACCCAGAGATCAGGTTCGATGACATTTTCCCAAACCACGCGAAACTACTCCCTTACGGCATCTTAAACGCCATGTTGCAAGACCACCTAAGCACCCTACAAAGAAACGTTATCATTGCAACAGATGCCTCACAGTGCGAGGAAAAAGCTGGCATTGGAATATTTTGTCCTGCACTCGACTGGTCTTTTTCTTTAAGGTTGCCTGATTTTGTGCCTATTTTTCTGGCCGAGTTGTTAGCAGTAATCCAATCTTTATGTAAATTAGACCCAATGATTACAACGGCTGCCATTCTGACTGACTCCCTCTCTGTATGCCTTTGCCTTACCGCTACTAATGAGTCACCCATGCTAAAACTCTTCCACTTACTAGTTCCAGCCTATGTGCAATGTGTTCATTTGATTTGGGTGCCAGGGCATAAAGGTTTGTTTTTTAATGAAACTGCTGATTCACTGGCAAATGCATCACTATCCGGCCCTGTTCTTCCTGTTCTACCAGTGACAGCACAGATCACGGCGGCAAGATTTCGGGTGCGATCAATAAGATTAGCCTTATCAAACCCACATTTGACTGCTTCTCCAGAGTATAAGCACCTGGCATTTCCCTGGCATAGCGAATCCTGTGACACAAAGAGCACCTGGCATTTCCCTGGCATAGCGAATCCTGTGACACAAAGATGCTTGAGCTCTGCCTCACCAAATTACGCTGCCGCATACCCTCGCTGAATTTCTATTTACACAGGTCGGGTTTGGCTCCCTCCCCCCTCTGTTCTTTTTGTAACGAGGAAGAGACGATACACCACTTTCTTCTATCTTGTCGCCACTTTACTTCGGTGAGAAAAAGATGGTTGGCAATACCTTTTCGAAGAATTGGCCTGGACTTGACAGAACCTGCAATTCTTTCGTTCGGAGCGTCCACTTTGGGATTTAGCCACAGGGATGCATGCTTCGCTGTCCGAACATTCCTTACGGAATCTAAACGAATGCCCTGCTAAATTCCTTTCTTTTTGTATTTACTTTTAAATTAATTATTACTCATTCAATATGACCTTCCTGATCTTATTTAACAGGTAATTCTGCGCTATTCAATGCTATTTCAATAGCTATTAGGAAATTTATGCTCCATAATAATTTCAAATAATCCACCCATTTCTTGGCCAATCCCCCATCGTGGTTAGGAGCCACACGCATCTCAGGCTACAACAACAACAACAACAACAACAAACGTCAGCAACCACGTCGAGAAGATCATTCCACAGTGAGATTGCTCGTGGGAAAGCACACAAATTGAATGCGCGTGTCTTACCAAAAATGAGCATGCAGCTGCGCTGATTTCGCAAGCGTGCCGACATGCAATCCGGTGCGTGCAAAGCAAAATTGTATAGTTGTGGGCATCGAACGTACTTGTGAAACAAGACAAAATAATTTATCTTGAGGCGGGATTTTGATGGCCGTAGGCTAACATCACGTTTAATTTTTTGTAACACGGCAACGACATCGGCAGTTAGTTGTGAAACAGGCTTCTCTGTCTTGAATTGCTTCCATCGTCTGCATTAAATAGTATTGATAAGGTGACCATACTGGCGAGGCGTATTCTAGTTGTGGACGTACGAAAGTTAAATAGGCTCATTTTCGAATGCTGATTAAGGAATGATGATGATTTCGACGCAAGCACCCTCGTAATTTAGACGTTTTTGAACAAACGGCAGTCATGTGGGAGGACCAAGAATTTTTTAGGCTTGTAGCGCTGCTCAGAACGAGCAAAAAGGAAGGTGGAGGGGGTAATGAAAAATAACGCAGAAGAGAGTGAGCGCTCACTTTCTTCTGCGTTCTTTTTCATTACCCCTTCCACCTTCCTTTTTGCTCATTCTGAGCTCCGCTGCAAGCCTAAAAAATTCATGACGTACCAACTCGCCCAAACTGCCACGCTAAGGACCAAGAAACATTACTATCAGTAACAACACCTAAGTATCTGTATGCCGTAGTTCGGGACACTTTACTATTGTTTATATTTGGTACGAAAAGATAGAACTACAACGCTTTCGGGAGACAGACAATACCTTACATTTTTAGTTCAACTTCACTAACTCCTTAACTTGATTCCTTAACTTCATTAATTTGTTCCAAGTGAATTCGCCTCAAGGACTCCACGGCTACAATTTATAAACTGGAATATGTGCCATAAGGGAATTTGATAGAAAATTAATTAGTGAATTTCTGTTAGTTAGTCGATCACGCATTTCAATATCTTGTGCAAGTAATGTCTGCTTCTTCGAGTAGACCAGCTGATGGACTAGAATTGCGCTTTCTGCTACAAGTAAGTATTAAAAGATTTGAAAGTGTTCACGGCAACACCCGGTATATGGCTGTTGCCCTTCTGCCTCATAGTGTTTAGCGGGCTTGGCTTATGCCTACGCCTGATCATGTTGCTTAGTAGCCTTGTAGAAGTTGATGTAATTTGCATGGATGTCATAGGCCGGTTATGACAGTGCTTGAATTATTGGTGATCGCGCTGCCTTTTGAAGCAGGCGCGAGCTTGTGCGCGAGAAACTGCACGAATTTCAGTGTAAGCAATGTGGAAGTCTCGAAATGTTAGCTGAAAAATCGACCAGCATCAATTCAAGCCTGCGTTTTGAGGTTGTGCGTGGGACCAGCAACATGCAAGAGCCCGTTGCATATAATGCCTGTTTCCCAAGCAGATTTACCGCAATACAGTCATGTCATGCAATGAAGCGTAAACAGTATATTGCGGTAAAGAAGACCCAAAGTGGTCAGGGCACTAAGTTACTATGGCGACTCAGCCCCTTATTCCGGATCCATTACCGCGCGCTTTTACAAGGCGCGAGCCGAGAAAAAGCGCGGTCGCAGAGCATGGTACGAACTCTGCCTATGCACTACATGGAAAAAAAAAAAGATTCGTCAGAGTTTCTTAAGACTGCTTACGTGTGGGAATGCCGTTTGCAGAGTTCGGAACATCATGAACGCGCTCATTTTATACCCTCAATACGTGGCGCCACCTCCTCCCCATTGGCTGCGCCGTCACGTACCCAATGACGCACGCACTAGACCACATGTTTAGTCAGCCAGACGACTGCGATGTGACGTGTGCTATGAGACACGAAATAGGCACACCTTTAGTCAGTCAGAACCGAGGAGCCGGCGTGGCGTCGGCCGCTCCACGGCGGCTCCATATATATTGTAGTGGGGAAGAGTCAGGATCCCTTGAGAGGAGATGACGAGGTCCGGCAGCACGGAGAGGCGCGAGATATAGCGACTGACGCTCCTGGGCCAAGGCTGTTGTTGCGTAGCCCTGCTTGTAAATAAACCCCCTTACAATTTCTCTCTCTCTCTCTCTATATATATATATATATATACATATATATATATATATATATATATGTATATATATATATATATATATATATATATATATATGGTAGCTTCTGTATGTAGCGTATACATATGGTAGGTGGCGTCCGTATTAACAATTTAATAAATTAATTAATAAGTAACTCTTTGTGGTCTGAATTCTGGCGCACAGGTGCAGTAACAAATATTAAGTGCTACCAGAAAATGTAATAAAAGAAAAACCAGGAAAAATGGAGGGAGCGCCAGAATATAGCATGGCGCTGGCGCGATGAGAGGGGCACTGATAGATTAAGCAAAAGGAAATAGGCGAAATGAGCTTCACCAGTGGTTCTAAACGGGTGTTCTAGCGCTTTCCCATTTAATTATATTTTATCATAAAATCATTCACTCCCATTTGTCTATTTTGATTCTAACGTAGCTACGTAAATAAACATATTATTTTCTTATTTCTTACATTTCTTATTTCTTATTGTATCTTGAACTACCCGGTTCCTGGCCAATGGCCTAGGGTGGATCATCATCATCATCATCATCATCATCATCATCATTATCATCCTATCTCTTTGTCCCCTGTCATTACCCTTCTCTTGAGCTTATTTCAAATCGTGCCGGCAAATTTCCTAATTTATTCACACAATCTAGTTTTCCGCCGTCCTTGACTGCGATTCCCTTGCAATGACATTCATTCTGCAAGTTCCATACGCCTTACATAACCTATCCAGCTCCCTTTTAAAGCATTAGCTTGTCTTTGCTCGTAACTTGGTGCTGCGCCAGTGGCGGCGTCCGGAGTACGAGTCGATCCCGGAGATGTGCAGTTCCCATGGGTATGGACCTCTGGGTATGTTCCACCGAGTATGTCTTCATGCCGCTGGGTATGTGCCACCACCATCACGGCGTCCTCGTCGTACAGTCGTCTTCACGTCATCACGATATCGTCGTCATGGGACACTCGACATACAGTCCTCGCTACCCGATCGTCGTCACAAAGACGTGGACACGCTGTCATTGTCACGCCATTGTCGTCGTACAGTCGTCGTTGTACAGTCGTCGTCATGCAGTCCTCGTCACGTCATCGTCGTCATTCCATTGTAGTAATGTCGTCGTCGTCATACCACCTTCATCGTTCAACCGACGTTATTCCTGCTTCGTCATGCAATCGTCACCGCTACGTCATCGTCATACACTAGTAGTCACCCCATTGTGATCGCGGCAGCGTCGTCAAGCCATCGTCGTTTCCTATCCTCATCATTTCTAAATTTTCATCGCATTGTCTACATGCCGTCGTCATCCTACCACCCTCGAACGGATGGATTATGGGATTTAACATGCCGAAACCACGATTTGACTATGAGGCACGCCACAGTGGGGGACTTCCGAGTTAATTTTGACCATCAGGGGATCTTTAACGTGCTCCAAATGCATGGGACACGGGAGTTCTTGCATCGCCCCTATCGAAATGTGGCCACCGCAGCAGGGATTTGATCCCGAGACCTTGTACTTAGCAGCGCTACACCATAGCCGCTAAGCCAACGTATGCTTCGAAAGCCGGCGAGCGCTCAAGAATCGGGGAAGAGCGCAGTAGTTTAAACGAGAACGCTGTGAAAGGTCATTTACATTCAAATGTCGTAGAAGAACCAGGACCTTCAGACACCCAAGCGATACGGCGTACTCGAGATCGGGAGAGAAAAAGCTCAGCACACACTACAACGAATGACTCAACAATCGCGTTACAAGCTCCTTAGTGCCCTGTGACTTTTTTTAGAGCGCAGTTCTTAGGCGTCCGTTCCTGCGTTGAGCGTCGGCGTCGGCGTAACCGAGCGAACGAGCACAGCGAAGGATGAAAGAGCGAACGCGGAACGCAGTGGGGGGATGAAAGGCGTCGATAGTGAAGTGAGCGCGAGAAGGAAAGTGGAAGAGAGGTTATGGCGATAGCGTGAAAACAAACGCGCAGTGCCGCGCAAGAGCGGCTTTGCGCTGACGACTGCTACGAGATGGCGCCAGAGTAGAAAAATTGTCCCTATTCTGCTATCGCGAAGTTTGCTGCTGTGCAGATAACGTTCTGGTATTTTAATCGCGCGGATCAGAAAACCTCTTCGAGTAGAAAGCTTCTAGTAGAAACATATTTAGGCCACCGGGCAAACTAACCTATTAAAAATAATTTAGAAAATGCGGGATTTTGTTATATCGTATTATTAGTGTAAATTATTTTTGGCCACTTCACAAACTAGACTTATAGTAGGGCTCACGTCAACCGAGGTCGACGTAACGGGGGGGGGGGGGGGGGGGAGGGGGGGCGGCAAGCAATCCACTGTCATCTCCCCGATGCTCTTCAATCTCGTCTTGATGGGACTCCCCGAAAAACTAAATCCAATAGAGTCCTTCAATCACACAATCTACGTGGACGATAAAACTATGTGCGTCTGTGATGGTAGCGACGGATCAATAGAACAACGACTCCGGACCTCGATAAACGTAGCAGAGGAACACATCATAGGAACAGGCCTCACATGCTCTGCAGAGAAATAGGAAATACAGCCCCACACTTAGGGGCAGGCCTCCCAAAGGATACAACAGAAACGAGGCTCATGAGGAAATCAAGCTACACACCAAGATCGGGCGGAATATCCCAATAGTCAACCAGCTCAAGGTGCTGGGTCTAGTAAGCGGGAACAAGAGTACAAACGGGGAAGCCATAAAGAAGTTAGACACAAAGGTAACAAACACAATCATATTGTCACTGTGACGAACACAGTAGCAAAACTGTAAATGGCGAAACTAAATCTATTGGGCGAACTTGTGCAGTCAAAAGCAAGTTACACTTCAACACAGCGATAGCGGCGAACACAGCCGGCGATCGCCGAAATCTGATCAGCGGGTCGAGCGCGTGGGCTTTTATAGATCAGTCGTCGAATGTTCCGGACTAATCGCTGGGACCCGCGTGCCTTCCACAAAGTTCTACGCCATTCGCGTCGCGCATGCACGCAATCAGATTACACAAGGTTCGGTGACAACAGACAGCGGGTGGAACCATCGATAACTTTCGAGAAACTTCCGATACATGCAGGCGCGGCCTGCGCTGTGCGATAACAATTGTTAGGCGGTGAAACGTGCCCACCCGATAAAGATAAACAGGTACATGTGTCAATATCAATCAAATGAATTATTAACAAGCACTAGGGTATGAAGGGAGAAAGTATCATACGGCTGATACAATCATTCGTAATCAGTCGATCGCGTACAAAGCAGCCTTCCACAATTGGTTTGCAATTGAAAAGAGCAAAATTAACAACCTGATAAAAAAAGCATACAAGCTAGCACTACGGATTCCCATCATTACGACTACGGATCTTTTACTAAAGTTAGGAGTCCACAACACACTGGACGAACTCATAGCAGAACAAACATCTCAGGCGGAACGACGAACCAAAATCAAAACGGCAAGGCATATACTACGCAGAGTAGGAATTAATTACCACACTCTACACGGCGAAAAGAGGACGATAACGAGATAAATTCGCCACAAACTCCTAGTACGAAATATACCGAAGAACATGCGTCCAGTTTACAAAATGGGCAGACGCACTAGTTGAGCAGAGAAAATGATCCAAAGCTATGGTTCAGACGACAGAGAAACCGTTGTAGACGCGGCTGAATACCCACACAGAAATAGCTACGTGGCAATAGTCGTAAATCACACCCAAAAATACCTTACAAATGTGTCGGTGAATACCAAGCATTCCGAGACAGCAGATAAAGTAGCCACTGCAGTAGCATTGGTCTCCACGAATGCTGAATACATGATTAGCGATTATCAGGCGGCCATTAGAAATTATGCTACAGGTAGGATCTCTTCTGAGGCGTGGCACATCATCAGAGTCAATGAAGCAATATCATCCAACGCAGAGAAGAATGGCATGCTCTGGTTCCCAGCGCATACGACTCCAGGCATTCCGGCAATCAACCCCAACGAGGAAGCACACCGCGAAGCTCGAGGTCTTACTTGCCGAGCTGAGCAAGGAGCGACTTCCATCAGTCAGGAGAACGCGGAGGAGGAGATATGGAGAGAGAAAGACAGATTAACAAGATTTGGCCATATTACCAAATTTTATCAAAGCCTGAAGCCTCACACTATACTGAAAAGAGCCGAGTCCGTTTGGAGGCGATTACAAACAGAAACCTATGCGAGCCCCGTGCAATTAAAGACTTTCTACGCCGAGATATACGAGAGAGATATATATGCAAGCTATGCAAGTCTGCTAGAGCCATCCTTCAACACACGTTGTGGGGCTGTAAAATATATCAAGATAAAATGGCAGTCTCTCCAGAAAATCTACGGGCATGGTGGCCGGCCGCGCTGCTCGGCTCACAACTCCAAGACCAACCTTGGGCCGCCCAGCGAGCCATAGAGGCCGCACGGGAGAAACAGCTCCCAGTGACCATCTAGGCGGACCCAGACTCGCGCCTGCCAATCGCCGGATTCAGATTCAAATAAAGTTGTCTGACTCACTCACTCACTTCATAAAATGGTCAATCAAATTCGAATTCATTCTAACACCGCCATGTTTCCTGTCCATAATTAAATCATACGTTTTTTTTTTCTTTTCTTTTTTTTTTACGCGCAAGCTTACACGCTGCCTCTGTGAAATCGGCGAGATTACGTGCGTCGCCGCGCGGGAAGCGAGCGGCGGAGGAGGAAGGCGCCTGGAGGTGGAGAAGAGAATCGCGCGCCGGTCAAAGCACGGCGGAGCGGGCTGAGTGCTCGGCAAAGCAACGTCACCTATAGAGGAAAACCTAGAGGTTGACCGCCTCCGGCAGTTGCTGCGGGTTCTTTGTGCGCTGTGGACGTACCGGGTCCGTCTCGTGATCGAGAGGCCGAGCGAGAAGGACGGAGCAGCGACGCAAGCGGCGGCAACCCGAGCGCGTGTCGACCGACCCTGGCGTCATCAGCTAGCGCTGGGCAGGAGCTCAAAAAGCCCGGCAAAAGGAGCGGGCTTGGCGTGCACAGGAGACTCCAGAAGAGGAAGAAGGAGAAGAAGGGGAGAATGAATAGTGTGAATAGTACATTACCAAACTGCCTGAAATAATAAAGACTGCGCTTTTCCTTACAGTGCCTTACCATTTTTCCTAACGGCACTTACACTTTATAAAAAATTGAAAAAAAAATTATGGAGTTTTACATGCCAAAACCACTTTCTGATTATGAGGCACGCCGTAGTGAAGGCCTCCGGTAATTTCGACCACCTGGGGATCTTTAGCTTGCACCTAAGTCTAAGTACTATATAAAATCGAGAAATGGACACAAAACAAACAAAATAACAAATAATCCTTGAGGAAATCGCAACACTTTCACACCGTGAAAGCATTTTTAAAACATTCTACGCGCAATGCACGAAAAGTGGAATAGCACCCATACGCTCGCGCGTAACCTTGCGTTCACCAAGTGAAACGTCACTGTAACTTTCTTTTTTGAGTCTTACTAAATTTCGTACACTTGCACATTACTCGTACGATTCAACCCTTACCTTCCCTCCCTTTCTTTTCTAAATTTTCCCTTCCCCGTTCCTTTAAACCTCCGGCCTCTTGGCGATGTTCCGTAGCGGATAAGGCGCCATGGGGCAAGGAGTAAGCAAGCAATCCAGTGCAGCTTTGAGAAGAAGAAGAAGATCAATGGAGACCCCACGGCGTAAGCTCATTTCTTCCGACCTTATGTTATTTTGAACTTACACTGTAAAGCTCTGAGCAGCTTTTAGCGACGTATTGTAATTTATTCTGGCTAAGCGTTAAAATATCCAAACGTCTCCGTTTTTGGTGTAGATCTAAAGATTCCTGCGATAAAAGATATTGTCCAGGCATACCGAGCAACGTTCGTGAGAGCTTAGCTATAAGAATGAAGCCACTGATTTCACTTGAACAGACCGTACACAGCGTTTGAAGCACTGAATATTGAGTCCATATTGAGCAGGCAGGTTAGGCAATACTTGCTTGGCCGAGCACGGCAGTTTTTTATCGTCGTTTCAGACTAAACGATCAAATGACTTGGATCCCCATGATTCAATTCAGTGGTTTACGCATGTAGCTTCAACTCGTACATAGTATAAAGCAACCAAGTTAAGAGTCAGCGTCTTTACTGTTCTTGTAATCCTAATTGCTGCAGCCGCTTTAAATGTACTATTAAAGCAGCAACCGCTTTAAATGATTTTAAATGAGTGATTAGAAACGAAACGATCGCTTTTGCTACTCAATACACATCAAAGGCGAATAGAAAGAATTGCATATGCTAATCGCCAATAATTAGGCTCTTTAAGTACTAAAGTAGCCCTACGCTCCATTTCACAAGCACTATGGAAAATGCGGGGCTCCTTAGCCAATAGGAAGGCTATATGCTCCTCTACGTGTGTTCATCCGCGCAGCGTCGTCTGTTCATCGTCACAGTGGTTCGCGGTATAAGCGTGCATACCAAAGGTCCTAACATGTTCCGTGTAGCTGTAACGTATCACCTACCAAGCAAACATTAAAGATCCGTAATACCGCCAATAATCAGACAGTTATGCGCAGAACTATTTTCCACTGCAAAATGATATTGCCTGTGCACGCCTCGTACCTTCGGCGTGCTGCAAACGACTTGTGACTTATATGTATAGTGTACAGTGTATATATATGTATATGTATATATGTATCTGTATATATGTATATGTATAGTGTATATATAGTGTATATATTGTATATAGTGCACCTTTTTTTTTTAATCTGGAACTGTATAGCGCTCATATTGCAGTTGCGGGATTGAATTCGCCCAGTTTCCCAGGCTCGGTCAATTAGTATGAATCCAGACACTCTACAGGGTGTCCCAATTATCATGATGATTATGATGATGATGTCGTTAGTGATAGCGGGGCCACCTTTTACGTGTTACTGGTGTGCTTGATTTCGATATTGCCTGGATTTACTGTTGAGATATCTTAATTGTTAGAAATATCTCTAATTAGGTGCCACTTTCAAGAACTTTTAAAATAAGAAGGTGCACAAAGATGTGACTGCCGTCAAATCCACCATTTAAACAAATGACAGGCAGCAGTAAAAAAAAAAAACTAATTATCGAATTTTTGTTAATTAGTCTTTTGAAGCTCATGTTATTAGTGGAAAAGCATGTTGCCCTCACCTGGGAACTCCTCTGCAAGAACGCCACGTTTGCTTTACTTGAAGCCTGATACGATTAAATCTGCATGATTCGTATCCTCCCCTTCAACAGTGTGTAACGTCAATCCGTATGCGGTTACAATAGCTCTTGGAAGTTTTGTCAAACATGGGACAATGATTTACTCACGTTAAATAAGTGGCATGCACTTACCGAAGCACTTGAGGTTAAGCTGTCGTTTTTCTTGTATGATTAACACAGCCGCTAAGAGGAAATATTTTTTTTCGCAATACTGCAAGCGTTCAACAATTAAAGTTAGTGCTTATCGCAATGTGTTAGGCTAACTTTGGTGTAATTGTTCTTTTGTTTATTTCTTTGTACGTAAACAACAAATAGCTAAAAATCCTGCACCGCACGTCTTTCAACACTTGTGAATACTAAAGCGGAACTTTTTTCTACGTGCTTGACAATGCCCGATCATTTATAACCTTTACTTTCGCACATGTTCTTTTTGTCCTTAGGCATGACTTCAGAGAAGTCCCTGTGAGTATTACTACCTCATGTAACAGAGAGAAAAAGGAATGTTTTGGCAATTCGGTGACGATTCATCATGCGGGAATCACTAATCACATCAGTAAGCTTGATCTAGCCGGATTCATGCATTTCAACTTTCAGTGAACGCTGAGGATCCTGTCGGTGAATCTGGAAAAAAAAAAAAACTCAAAGAAGGGCTCGCAGTTTTCTCGGGGCAGTCGCGAAGAACCTAGTTTGCGCCGGTCCGCGAGACATTTGCGTATGCGCACGCACTACACGCGTGGTGCGCGTGAGTGGGGGTTGGCGGTGTCAGCTCATGAATCAATATGAGGTTGTTTTCCATCATCATTAGCTTTAGGGATTTGCGTAGCTTTCGCACGCCACCATTCACCAGGATAAGAGGAGGGCCGTCGCAGCCTCGGAAGTCAACTCCTTGAACCCGCCACTTTTGCTTCTGTGCCCGATATATGTTGATTAATCTATCCAGTGGCACTGTTTAACCTCCCGAAGCAAACACGAGAGCTGTATAGAGACGCGGTAGAGAAGGGTACCGGACTAATTTCGATCGCGTTACGTTTTAATGCGCGCTCAACTCTAACCACACGGGCGACTTCCCTTATCCTGTCGATCATGCATCGTGTTGACGAGGGTTGTTAAATGAACGACCTCGGTGTGCTTTACTTTTTTTTTTGATAATACGTCGGACTTATCCGGCCACTCTGAGCGCGTAGCAACGAGGCCTGCGCGCGCTTGGTCTCGTTTGCAGAACTGCAAGAAATTTCCGAGCCCCATTTCCCTTACTCAAATTGTTTGCATTAACGGGTCTCTCATTACTTGAATTTGTCTCACTGGCGTGAAGTGGCACAAGCAATTTGAATGGCATTTGAATTGAGCGCGAGCAAAAAAAAAAAGTTTGCGAGTATATTTGAACACCGTTTTCTAACCTAACCTAAACTAACCTAACAAGTCTGGATAATCATCCTACGCTTCCTACACTCTACACAATAATCATCCTACAGTTAGCTGCATGCGTAGTTGTACCGACGTCTTCTTTTTATACAGAATCATTCATTGAATTATCACATGTCCCGATCTACTATAGCTTCTTTTTCACGGCGGGTGCCGCAGAAGGCTGCTACGGAACATAAACCCTTTCCCCGTTCCTGCCTCTTTCAGCAGACAATCGCCTCTCCAAAGAATGCAAAATGTTTACAGCTGACATTTTCTCCATCTTGATATCTTTCAAAACGTGCTGCCTTCTCTCTGTTCCGAGCTTCGCCCTCTGTGTTGCACCTCCCTTCTACCTGCGCTCCTCGTAGTTTCTCTCCTCTCCTGTACATGTTCTCCATATTCAGTTGCGTGTTATTACTGTATTGTTGTTCGTTATGTACCTGTTTATTTCGCTATTTCCTTTCTTTTATTTCATTGTTTTTTGATCCCATAACTTCTGGCCGTAGTTGTTTTATATTATTACTTTTTTATGTTCCCTTTTTTTTTCTATGCACGAGCACCCAGACCACAGTGTCGTTGCTGGGCACGTTAAATAACTTATTGCTTGATTGATCGATCATTATTGCATTCTTGGAATATTGTCATTAATCTATAAGCAATAATGCAATAATATTACGTTATTGATTCCTTTCCACTGGCGCCATAATGAAAGTGACACGAATGTTTGTCACAGAGGCTAGCCGTATCAGAGAGCGAGGTAGAGGGAGAGAGAGAAATCGGCTGTCAGAGAAGAGGAAAGCTGCGTTTAGGCCTGACGGCCTATGCGTTTTCCTTTCTCAGCTTGAGTGACTGCCGCAGTGTCGTCCTGGTATCTCGTCGCGAATGACACCCTTTCCCTGTATACGAAGCCTAACTTTCGTATGCGCATGCGCCGCTGCAGAAACGACGACGACGCCGAGCGCAGCGCACAGCACATGATCCTGGCGCTCATCATCGTCGTGGTGCCAATCTTGGTCATGGTCGCGGTCGGCGTCTGGCTGGGCCTCTCTCTCTCCGACTCTAGTGAGTTTGTTCGCCGCTCGCTCGATCCAACAGAGTCGCAGAGCACAGTAACGAAGAGACTCTCGGCGTCGCATACCCGTTTCATGCGTATAGCCTTCAGAACCGCGGAAACCGAAGTCAAGGACGACTGAAAGCCTTACGGAGAAGTGCCAATCGAAACACCGCATGCCCGGTATATTACTAGCGCGAAGCCTCTTTCTTTTTTTTTTTTTTTTCTGCAGAACCCCCAGAAATTTCCTAACCGGGAACGGCTACTGTGTGCTGATGTTGGCTTTTAAGTATAGAGCTCACACTAAAAAAAAAAAAAAAAAAAGAAAGAAAAAAAGAGAGTTCCGTACCCGGCAGAGGGATCGTACCTTGCTTGGACCCCCGACCCATGTTCGAAATGCTTTGTCCCTTGCTCGATATGGTGACCGAGGAATCGATGCCTGGGAATCGGGTGCAGCAGTGGTGGGAGTTAGACAGTTTCGCCTTTGCCTTCTGAACGAAAAAGGCCGAACTGACGTTGTGCTGTGTGTGCAATAACTTGAATCGTGTTTCGCATGCGTGTATGCTTTTCACGTCCTCGAGAGCTATTCTGAAGAGAGCTTTACATTCCGATGGCAGCGTTTTTGATCTGCACCATGTACGTGGGCTTTGCAGCATTACTCACATGGTGCCCCTTGCGAAACGATGGTGCCCCTATACTTGTTCCTCTGAACCTTAACATTCAACAGACGCTCTAGCTACTTCTCACAGTGCGTGTTTTCGTGTATGGTGTTTATGTTTGCTATGCATAAATGGGCCCCTTCATGTACAACCCTTGTCAGCTGAAGTAGAAAGCTAGGCGCACTGCAAGGGAAACAGAATCGAAATCCATTGAATATGTCTTTTTCTCGCTCCAAGCTCAAGTTCTCGGAGACCATGGCACTGAGAACTACATTTGCGGTGCACCTTAAGTGTTCCTCTCGGACGCAACATTTCTGGTGGCGAAAAGCACCTCGTCCTCTCCACTCTCTTCGCTCTCGTCTTTGTGCGCTTTTACACTTTTAAGATGCAAGTAAACCACTTCGCCCAGTTGTCTGTTCTGTTACTGATGACTAAACTGGCTCAAAACTTTTCCTTTGCAGGCGGCGCCTCTACTCTTCCAACTTTCTCGAGCATGCGAGACACCCCATCGACCAGTAAGTGACGACGTACTGGCGCGGGCTCGCGTCACCGCCTTCGCGCTAATGCAACTATTGCGTCCCGATATACGTATCCGCCAAACAGACCAAGTACGACAAATTTTCAGAGAGCGGGTGGCACGCTCTTTTCCGAGCGCTCGCGGCACGCGTTCGTGCAGGTGGTTATTGTCGCGATCTTTGTCGGGCTACATCACCAAATGTACCGCGTGCACGCTTCGGTAACGAACGACCGCATCAGAGTGCTAAACATATAGGATTCGGCACGAACTGCATGACGAACTTCGTAGCAACTGTGGGGGTGTGGATATCAAAATTTGTGCGATGATTTCCGAGCAGCATTATTAACTGACATTATTACGCATTATTTTATCGATTAAGGAGTAGTAGGGGTACGATTTATTAACCTACATTTTTCAAATACTGCAGCCACGTTCAGAGCTATGGAAGGGATGGGTGCAAGTACGAAATGATAAAAAAAAAGGCACTTTCGAAGCTTTGACAGTGACAGCAATGCTTAGCGTATCGCTGTAACTCCTCGGGCGATGTTCTAACTATACTCAGATACGACAAGGGGTGGTGCTGCCCGCAAGGCGGCTGCAGCTGGGTGTAAGTAAGAGCATCGCGGCAGCTACCAGGGGACGTATTCTCGGACGATCACCTTTGGCGATAGTGTTCGCCAACCAGCCAATCAACTCACAGGGTTTTTCTCGACCAGCCAATAAGCGCGCACTGAAAGTGATATCGCCGAAAGCGGCGCGTCTGAGAATACGTCCCCCAGACGTCTCACTATACGCTTGCGGCGTGGGGAGACCCGCCACTGGCTCTGCAGGCGTCGTGCCCAAAACTCCTCGGTCCCACCTCGATGGTGGGACTATCGAGCTGTGCACGCGCCGTCGTTAGTGGGACAGCACGGCGACGGCGGCGGCGGCGGCGGCGGCGAAAAGTGACCCTCGAGCTTCCTTGTAGATGCCGTAGCAAGAAAAAATAACCTGCACAGCGAAATTAAATACTGGGCGGTACATTTCAGTGGGATGACTGGAAATCCCACAGTCAGCAGTTCGCGGGAAGAACTGGGCATCCAGTTGCGATATACGATAACGCCTGAAATATAATGCCTTCGAATTTGTTGGCGCGCTAAAAGAAAGGGTTGATGCTGTTGCATCTTTCTTTAGTTTAGAAAATGCAATAGAAAAAGCGGGGTAAGTATCGGCAAATAGACAAGGTGAATGAATAAAACTAATCGAATCAAGGTGTTTTACGTGTCAAAAATCACAACTCGATCGTGAGGCATGCTTAGTAGGAGATTCTAGATTAATTTTGGCCACGGATGCACGGTAAACGAGTGCAACCTTTTTCATTCTGTCACTGTTGGAATGCGTACGCCATTGCTGGTACCGAACCCGCGACCTCGTGCTTAGCAGCGCCACGCCGCAGCCACTGAGCTCCCGTGAAGGAAGATGAATGAGCTTTTTCTCACTTCTGCTGCAATCCTATAATAAGGCCACAGTATGTATAAATACATAAAATAAGTAAATGTAAAATTAAATAATACAGCGTAATAGTCCACTAGACTCAACGTGTCGCCACGAATGTTTAGTAGAGGAAAATTCAAGGATCACAGGGCGGGCGATCGAGGAACAAATCCCTATCGCCGCTATCACAAATGAAACTTGATAACGTCGGAATATGGGTTCGTTGGGTGATCATCTTGACTTTATAACATCGCAACACGGTACGAGGACACAAGGGTACGCACATAGCGTCCGCCGTCTTGCAACTCCTTTATTCTGAAGTAGTAGACGTACATAAAGAGACCGAATTCATAACAACACGCGAGAAAAAAAAATGATGTGTAATCACGTCATGTTACTCGCGTCATTGACACCCAGATAGCGTAACTTATTATCGGAAAATACCGATGACGTCACATTAACGGATGACGCTCCTAAGCGACTAATTTCACTTGCTTCGATGATTCAAACTGATTGCAATGCCCGTGAGGAGTCTTTGTGTGCCTGAAATCTACGCTACAGCCACACTCCTGACAATGACGTAACGATGTACTATCTTCTCTCGTTCTGAGGTTCTTTTGATGTTCATTTCAGCCTGTCATAAATATACCTTTTGGCGCAAGAAGGGGACGCACACAGCGCTGTGTACGCCCTCCTATGAAACCGAAAGATTTGTCAAGAGGATATCTATCATAATATATAAACTCCACAGAATAATGTCTAAGGAATGTAGATGCCCGCAAATGAGGTTTTCTGTAGTCGATGGAAAATAAAATCCACCATGTGTGTATGCAGCATAAATGACGCTTCGCTTTGGTTGTGTGCCGTCGTTCAATAGTGAAAATAACTGCAGTTGTAGCGCTGCCACTACACGCTATACTATTCTACTTTTGCAGGTGCTACACCTGATGTGGCTCTTAATGAGACAGCAACAGATGAGCAAACTACAACCTGATGTACCGCCTCAATGTGCAAGCCTATACAACGAAGCGGATCTTCTGGTGAGTACTACAGCATCGGCTGTTCGAGAGAAAAAATTCAGTTGTGATTTAGCGGTAATGCGCACTTCTTTGAGGTCCTCGATCCGTTATTTAAACCGCGTTCACCACGTTGCAAAGTGCTGTTCAGGAGCTCAATCGAGACATGTCCTGTCTCTTCAACAAGAGAAGTGCAATTGACGGTCTGGAGCAACCCACCGTCAGTTGCAGTACACACACACACACACACACACACACACACACACACACACACACACACACACACACACACACACACACACACACACACACACACACACACACACACACACCCACACACACACACACACACACACACACACACACACACACACACACACGCACGCACGCACGCACGCACGCACGCATGCACGCTCGCACGCACGCACGCACACACACACACACACACACACGCACGCACGCACGCACGCACGCACGCTTTTCCCACTTCGACTATCCTCATGCGCACGCATTAAAAAAGTAGCAGGTGCAACCGAAAGGCGAAACATCGATTGCGATAGCAAATTATTAGGTATTATTAGGTATACGAAGTAAGGATAGTAGTTGTATCGGCCGTATAAACTTGCAAACATTCGCTTACTAAGTGAATTAGCAAGCATAGCGTCACCCGCGCACAAGCAAACATGAACACGTCTTACTCGATGGCCGCACATCCTCGCTGTCAAAGCGCTGGCGTTGAAAAGCGCGGCAGCAGCAGTGTGCGAATTCACCTTCGCGCTGCCTCTCGCTTCAACGCGAACTAAGCGGCGAGAACACAGCGTACACGAAACTATCAGCACAGATCGCTTTCAACATAGGACCCGCGCGGCCGCGCCAGACGCAGCCGACGCCGTACTAGAACGGCCTCCCCCCTCCCCCGGTGCCTTGCGCGCGACGAAAGACGGCGCGCTTCCTGCCCGCTCAAGCGGGGAGGAAGCACGCAATCTCGCCGGCGCAAGGGAGGAAATTTCCTCCCTTGGCGAGATTGAGATCGTCGGCTTACCCTCGCACGTACAGCACACGGCGCGAGGTGACGATCTCATCGCACTTGGACTTTATACGGAACATCGCTGCAACCCCGACGACGATGGCAGAAAGGCGCCCGGAATGTCCGTATAATTGCAGTAAAAATGATTCACGTTCAACTCGTGCTGGATGGTTGGAACAGGGCTATCTTCAAGCGTCTTGCCCCGCGTTGTTATCCTACGTACGCTGTGGCATCGCTGCATGGTTCTGCCACGACCAGCCTGGAGAGCGCGCCTCGCGTTTGGAATTTCCAACGTCAGACGAGCGCTCTCGACCGGCGCTCGATCGGCATGCGCGCTGCTTCTTCTGCGCCTCCTCCTGCAGCAGCACAGTTTATCGCCTTGGAGACATGGAAGAAACTAGCGCTCGAGTAGCTTGTCTCGCTTAGAGAGAGAGAGAGCGAGAGTGATTTTGAAGAGAAAGAGGCACTCTCGCTTACATAAGCAAACATTATTATTATTATTATTATTATTATTATTATTATTATTATTATTATTATACTATTACTAATATTATTATTATTATTATTTCCTATAGTGCCAGTCTCAGTGAGGCTAAAGGAGGTGGTCACTGTATTAGACCGTCTTAGAAAGGAAACAAACAGCTCATGCTAGATAGTACAGTAAAAAACAAAAAAAAAAACAAGAAAAGCTACTTGAAGTATTGCAAAATATGTAGTGGTAGGAGAGTAGCAAGTTTGACAATTAGTCCTTCGTTCGGTGTATTTTAGTCTAATGGATCGAACAAAAATTAAGCGCCGTACCCAAACGCCAGTCCGCGGCACCGTAATGATGACTATACATACTATATGGTTAGCGATAGGCCAAAAATGCAGCGGAAAGTGCCTTGTTAGGCCAATGAATCACCTAGTGTATGGCACCTCCTCTCCATTCTTGAAGTTTGTATCTTTGTCCCCGTCTTGACGCTTCCTTGTCGCGCAAATCCTAAACCTGCTGGGGTATCTTTTTCTGCGTCAGGCGCGAGCGATACTCATTGTGTCTGGAGGGATCGATCGGTCTATCATCTATCATCAAATGATCAATCAATCGGTATATTACGATAATGGCGCGCACCCACGCATAATCTGAGGGGACGGAGGGTTGGCAAGGAGGTACTTTGTGCACGAGGAAGGTGAAATAATTATTCTTATCTATCTATCTATCTATCTATCTATCTATCTATCTATCTATCTATCTATCTATCTATCTATCTATCTATCTATCTATCTATCTATCTATCTGTCTGTCTGTCTGTCTGTCTGTCTGTCTGTCTGTCTGTCTGTCTGTCTGTCTGTCTGTCTGTCTGTCTGTCTGTCTATCTATCTATCTATCTATCTATCTATCTATCTATCTATCTATCTATCTATCTATCTATCTATCTATCTATCTATCTATCTATCTATCTATCTATCTATCTATCTATCTATCTATCTATCTATCTATCTGTTTTTAATTAATACAACAACAGTAATTCATTAGGAAACATGCGAAAAGGAATCCCAAGGTTACAAACAGCAGGTGCTACCTCGTGTGCAAGTACACTGAAACAGTATTATAGCAAACGAATAACAAAAACTAAAATCAGGAGGTTAACAGTTACGACAACAGCATAACACATTGGTAGTTTCGTCCGGAGACGAGGCATTGAAAGGTTCCATAGCAGAGTTTAGCACGGCGCTGAAGACGTCTGAGAACGCCGTTGGGACGAGGAGCGCCTCCAGCGGCGTTGCAGACGTCGCACTTCGGTGGTGCATGAGCTGCCTCCCCTTCTCACGTGTACAACCCGCTCAGCCAATCAAAACTTCAGCATCAGACGCAATGGAGATGTCCACTAGCTAATGGACGCTCACAGTATAGCCTCCTCCTGCCCCCTAGCCCTTGGTGTCGTAGCTGTTTCAGCCAAACGCAACGCGGGTTTCTGGAGACCTCCTATGCCACCCCGCACGGACGGCGTGAAGCCTCCTGATCGCTCTTGAGCAGTCGTGCTATCCTGTTGTCGATAGCGAATGCGCGGCCCTGAAGCCCCTCCCTCGATGACGTTTTGCGCCTACCTGTTCGGAAGGGCGCCGACCAAGGGGCGTTACGCCTTGAGCATCCGTACAAGTGCTCTTGCAATAAAAGTTCCGAGGTTAGCACGCAAACCCTGATGAGCTGCTTGGGAGAGTCATCTTCGTGCCAGTGAAATTTTAAAGCGCTGAGCTTTCTTTTGTGTTCCTTTTTGCGAGAGGCCTCTCATGCTATCTTGACTTCTGACTGACCATAGTGACTGCAAAGCTTGCTATGCAGTGTCCGGGCACGGCTGCTGTTTGCCTCATGGGCAGACATCAACCACGGACAAGTTTATGCCTGTATATAGTGGGACAAAAAGAAGCAACATCGAGTCACGTATACCTAATTTTGTGAAATATGACTAATTGTTAACAGTTTTATTTCGCAGCGTATAAAGTAGACGGATCAAGGACGATTAATAAAGCCTGTGAACAGAAACGGGCACTTGCTTATAAACACCCCAACGCCAACCTGCTACGCCTTGCATTCCGCCCGTATATAAAGTATGCGTACGCTGCTATACGGCAACCGATAAGTCAACATTACAGTCGAAGAGGGAATTCGAAAGCGGCTGAACTCGTAATCATGTGCCTCATTTTCTACTACTTTCAGGTCACTCGGCTGGTTGAGAAGCTGTCTCGGACCAAGCTCAGTGATGCATCTACATAAACTGCGTGTGCATTTTTGCGCGCTGTTTCGAGGATACTCGAGTTTTCGATAGGGTAACAGACTCTTCTTTGCAAAATAGGGCGAACTGGCTTGCCCGTCATGAGGAGCATTGTGGATTGCACGCGGCAAAGCAGGGCCGCTATTTTGTAGCGATGCCTTTTGCCTTATTCTATGCTATTCTTATCATCCACCACGCACGGCCACCTGATCCCGTTGATAATGTGGTGAGACCGTCGCTCTGACCACTGGCCAAGCGCAAAAAGTCTGAAAAAGCGTAGAATCGGAAAAGGCATCGCTACAAAATACCGGCCCAACTGCGTTCGGAAGGCCCGCCCCATGCTCGCTACTTTCTCCCCAAGCAGCCAATGAGAACCAATTGTGCGGAAACACGCCTTCTTCCGCAGCGTAGCGCGAAGGCAGTGTGGTTTTTGGTTGACATTAACAAACGCGTGCTGTGTTTTTTTTTTTAATTGTTGCTATCGCATGTCGCGAATACCTTATTTTATTTGTTTTTAATCATGTTGAAGCATGTGTACGCATGCCATTCTTCGCGGCACGTGGCTAATTGCAGCGTCGGTGCTACGACGAGTAGCAACTCTGAATATTGCCGTCAGCTAAAATGTCAGAGTGCTGCTATTACGGTCGAAGCTATACTGTAAAATTATGGACATTTACTATCGCAAAAAAAAAGTGATGCTTCTGACAGCACTTCTGGAATCGTGGATTTTGCCTTTCATCAGATTTTTTTTCCACTCGATAATATACGAATAGCAGACCGACAAGAACCGACACACGACGTGCGTGCGTGCGCGTACGGTGAAAATAAGAGGACATTTGATCAACACGTATTGCGGGGATAGCTGGTTCATAACGGCAGCAAACAGCACCAGAGAGCCCCATAGGCAATATGGTGGATAGTTGAGCTAGTTGGTATTGGAGTCTTGGGTAAAAAATCCAGAGCGTATATAGAACTACGAGACATGAAGAAGTGTCGTGTTCTGTGTCACCTTGTTCGGGGAGGTCTCACCTTTCCTCCGCTCAAGGCTTTTCCGAGAGACAAGCAAGCAGCGTGATCGACTCGGTCTCGTTGCTTGTCCGCTGTGTTCGCTGGCGCCGTGCGCAGAACAGTTGAGGACCCTTACACTATGCTGCAACTAAGCTTTCGCTGGTGTATAATTTCACTTGTACAAGTGTAAGCGAAACCATCTAAACACACGAACAAAGGGGGAGGGGGGGGGGGGGGGGGCAAGGGAAGCGGCCACCTGCCTGCTACCGTATCGCACATTTTTTTTCTTGTAACGGAAAATAAAAAGGAAAATGAGTCGTTATAGGCAACGAGTAATAGCATTTTCTCTGTGAACAATCTAGGAACAAGAGAAGTTGTTGCCCTGCGATTCAGCTCATTAGAAAACGGTGAAGTGGGCAGTGGTCACCGAGTGCATCAGGTCAGCCTTATGAAGAAATCATGCACACACAAAGGATCGTTTTGACAAGCAGATTGCAAGGTTGGAAGAAGCTGGTTTCCCGCAATCACTCATTTCAGCAGTAGCCGATGCAGTGCTCAAGAATATAAAAACGGAAATAATAGTGGAAGATGCAAGGGGACGCAAAGACGAAAAACATGATGTTGTGCCTTATGTTCACAAGACGTCCCAAAAAAGGTTGTGAATCGATATGGAGTTGAGATTGTGTCCTCGGCTCCCGGCAAGCTCGCAGGAATACGCTCGCGCATAGGAAGTGGAGATAGGTTGCAAGGGTGCGGGGAAAAGAACACCAATTCCTACGTAGATTGCAGTGTTGGGATAGCCTATCAGATACCTATATCATGTGGCAAAGTCTGCGTAGGCCAAACAGGAAAGTGCTTGAATGTGCGCTCGCGTGAGCATGGGTTGTCAATTGGGAATAACGCAAGTGGGCACCTTCCTATCGACTGCTTGGCGCACACGTGTAAGCCGATCCCGAAAGAAGTAAAGATTTTGTGTAAGACAGCCGAGCCACAGAGATACGCGAGGCGTGCCATATAAGAATGAAGGGACATGATTGTGTCAGCGATGCCCCAGTTTATCCGCGCTACAGTGAGGTTAGGCTTATTGAAGAGCGTGGTCAGGTTCCGTGTTGTATGTACAGAGTTTTTTTTTTTTTTTTTTGTGATCTTGTTTTTGCTATGCACGCGCAGTGGTGCATTTCTGAGATTTAGTAATATGTGGCCTTTGTGAAATAAAAGTTTGCTGCAAGTCTGCGCCTGTCCCTGTTTCATGCTCTCTCTGTGGTCGTCAGTTCACGCAGTCAAAAAACAAAACAAAAAAAATGTTTGCTAGATCTGCTTCTTTCGGGGGCGCTGCCAGCCCTGCTGCTCATGCTGGTGGTTGTGCTTCCAAATCCTGGGAATTCTTCGCCGCCTGAGCTCCACCGACTTTCTCTCGCTTTGAGCGTGTCCATGCGTATGTTGAATGGCGGCGGGGTGGATTTCAGTTTTCCTCGCAATCTCTGCTTGCAGTTTTATGTCCTTCTCGGCATAAATTACTGGTGGGTTCGCACTTATGGTCCGGTAGTTGGTCGGTTTTGCCACATTTATAGCAGAAGGTTGGTAGTGGTCTTGGGCGGACATCTTGGTGGTGTCCCGTGTTGCCGCAGGTTCTGTAGTACTGCACCGACTTGCGGTAGGATGGGCATCGCAAGCCGAGACTCTGGAGGCGGACGTAATAGGGCACGTACGGTGCTTGGAAGAAAGATCACCGCGGACGGTTGCCCGAGCATACGGCAGACGGATAGGTATTATTTAATGGTAGAAAGGTGGAAAGGTCGGCCTGCAGAGTGAAGTGCCTCTAGCCTGCTACTCCACGCTGGGGAAGTGGGTCGGGGAATAAGAGAGGTAGGATGTGAAGAGGAAGGAGGGTGGGGGTATGGTGAATATGAGGAGGGCTGCACAGTATGCTGTTTCTGTACAATGCATACGTGTTCACTTCACAGCACAGCACAGCCATCTTCGCGGGCAGAGGTAGAAGTTACTGCAGTGTAGCCAGGAGGCTGTGTATAGCGTTCATAAATTTTGCCGCTGTTAGCACCACTGGCGTATTTAAACAGGACACTAGCAGCTGCAGGCAATCGATTATCTGTCGCAGCATGACTTTGAGGGCAGAGTCCGATGGTGATATCTGAGTGCACAGTCCTTGCTCGCGCTGACAGTCTAAGACCCGTGTGCGCGGCGGCAAGCGTGGTCATACATTCGGTTCCGCATACGGCAGTGGATGACCGTGCACATTGCTGGTGCGCGAAGACTTGCCTCGAGTTTTCTTCATTCATGGCGGACTTACTACGCCTCTGGATACATCGTCCTCGGTTCAAGCGTTGCCTTTTACGGCGAAGGAAGTGCCGCTAAGTTGCATTCCGCCAACATTTTCGAGTTTCTTGTCGTCTTCCCACTCGGCCGTGCTCGCAATAAACACGCTCTCGATTCTCCAGACTTGAACGCACGCTTTTTCGCCGAAGTCTTGCTGCGAGAAGCCGCTGGCTCTTCCGATGGCGTGCACGATGGCAACATTGTTCCCCTTTCCAAGCTCGAGGCCTGCTTGTGGGCCATATATACGACCTTGTAGTCGTCGGCTGGTATAGAGGCGGCAGCCTGTGCTTTCGCTGTTGCGCTACTGGTGGCTTTCTGGTCGTTTCTTCCTTGGTTAGGTCGCTTTCTTGTGCCGTTTTATTCTCCGCGTCCTTCTTGCCTTTTCTGCCCCTCGTGGTCCAGACGCACTAATGTTCAACTGTTCTTCCGCTGCTTGCGTCATAATTGCGGGTAGTTCCTGTGTTGTTTACTTCGGTAGGGTCCATCTGCGTTGTGCTTGTATCTTCCAACTGTACTCTTGGTATTTCCATTGGTTCTACTACTGCTCGGTTCACTTCGAGAGCTCCGAGTTGCCGCACAGGCGGGCGCCCGTGCTCTGCTCATAGATACGCCAGCACACGACACGCACCACAGGTGCAACAGCGCGTTCATGGACGGGGTTGCGGCAGCTCGTCCGGCGTTGGGCTTAGCCAGACGGGTGTGCGGCCGTTGCAGAAATCAGTAAATAGGGTACTCACTTGGTGGTGGTGGTTCGTGTCCGCCGATTCCTCTCGACTTGCCAGTTATGCAGTTTGCAAAATTAGGGTAGTCACTGGCCGTGATCCTGTGGTTGAGAGGCAACGATAAGCGGCAGCCTATGTGCGGCACGTACGCTGTTGGATCTCTTTGGACGAAGGTTCATCCCTAGCGCTGCCACCAGTTGTTGTATCTGGAGGACAATCCCAATTGCTGTCCCCCAGATTTTGGACCTTGCCGTTGGGTGCGGGAGTTGGCCGAGGTTGAGGAGGGCTTTGACATGAAAACTGGAGGTTTATTTACATTATTTACAGTGAGAGCACAAAGAAATTAACAGTCATAAAGTCATTACGGGCCGGCAGCAACTCGGACGCTGCGGCCCGTGGCAAGAAGCTCGAAAGAGAAGAATGAAGGAATGCTCTCTTGCTGCTCCCGGTCTCTGGCTTTTAACCCCTTCGGTGTCTCGAAGTCACGTCCCGTTCGGCCAATCGTCTAGCCCGCTCAGGTGTCATTTTTGGCCAATGGTAGGCGCCCGTGCGAGTGTACGTCACATTCGGCTCAGAGGGTCACTCCTTGGGCTCCAATTGTCCGAGGGATTATTTGTCTGCGGTATTGCCTTCCCGGTCTGCAACTGCCTTCACAAAGGCAGATGGGGGGATTGCTGCCAGGGCTTCACGGTGCATTACAGCCGTCTTGCCTCGGGACCCACGTTACCTGGAACAGTGCCAGGCTCTCGCTACACTTTCGGGAAGAGTCAAGCAGTGAATAGCTACACCTGCGGCGCACGGGGTGGGGGACGCCAACTCATTTGCACGTGCCGCGCTCGGGAACGGGGTAGATGTGCTTCTGCGCTCCTTAATTAGCTGTGACGCGATTCGATGTGGTCTGGTGAACTCGAAGGAGGCTCAGGAAAAGGTCCCGTATCTAACACCGCTAACCACGGCCCTTAGCGGGCTTTTCTCGGATTTCTGACAAGACACACTAATTATTTTTTGGACATAATTATACGCTACTGAACCCACAAATTACATTTGTGCATTGCCGGCGCTGTGTTTCCTTCCAGAATGCAATTTACGCGCTTGTCTTCTATATTTCAAAAAAGGGGGTGATCGAAATAGTCTGGGCAACTGTCGTCCGATATCAATTTTAGCTATATTCTAAAGGTTGGCTGAAAAAAATTATTTTGTCACTTCAGAGGCCTTGAAGAAACACATGACATACTCTTAGATTCCAAATATGGCTTTTGCAAAGGCCTCTCTACAGACTGCTATCTCGCATCAAAAGGAATTTATAGTAAACGAAATGGAACAGAACAGAATTGTGATCGGAGTTTTTGTTCATTTTGCTAAAGCCTTCGACCATTTACGTCAACAACTGCTAATTCGAAAGCTTGAGCGCTATAGTTTCCGCGGCCATGCCACTTCGCTTATCGCCGTTGTATCGAAGGCACCACAAACAGGCCTTGAACGGCCTTGAGTCATGCGCTGAGCCTGTTCGCTGCAGTGTTCCGAATGGAAGCAGTTGTGGATGACAAGAAAATTCAGAATGTCCCATGAATTACAAACCTTAGAAAACAAATTGCTTCGTTTGCTGAATGTACTACACAGAAATAGACTCGTTCTATATGACCTATGATACCGGCGTCACACGTAATCTTCTGATCGCGATCGGGGCCTGTCTGGATCGAACTCTATCCGGATCGGGTGTTGCTACACGGTCATTTGCGATCGCAATCCTGCGGCATCCGGATCTGGGCGATCGCGATCCGAGAATCGCGATCCGCCCCTTAATCGCGATCTCTACGCAGTTAAGGGGCGCCCTCTACGCCCTCTAGCGCAGTATTCTAAAAACGCTAAAACAAGAAGTGAAGCCAGTGCAATAAAAAAACGTTTAAAAGTCTTTTACGAGCAATAGTAAGCAATAAAATTGAATTATTCTCAAAATTTAACCATATTTTGTAAATCTCAATTTGTAGCTAATAGATTATGCAGTTCTGAGAGTTTCTGACGATCAGCACACGATAATAACTCGATCCGGATTGTTGGACCATGTAGCAGCGACCATCCGATCGGGATCAGCACCGGTCGCGATCAGATATGAACGTGTGACACCGGTATAAGGGTTTGCTCCCTTATTATTTTGTGATCGAATAAGTTTTGGTGTGGTTTCGTGAAGTTGTGTGTTATTTATATCGTGCTCTCTTTCTTGTGCTCGGTATGCCATATCTACTACGCTTTTTTTTAATGCGCCTGAACCCGTATGTATTGTTTTGAGGATAATATGTATTTCGTAATCTTACTTGTTTGCTTTTTTGTATTTTGTTTTTACGGCGGTAGCTCTTATTGTACACTCCAGGCGCATTTCTACCGTCGGCGTTGCCGTCGCCGTTATGTGCCGTGTAAAGTCCAAGGACGATAACACCGTCTCCGCGCGCCCTACGCTGTATGCGACAGTGAAACGTGGTAGGGGAGCCGACGATCGTGGCTCAATCTCGCACGCGCGAAAGGGAGGAGAGCGGGGAGGAAGCGCACAGTCTTCCGTCGCGCGCTGGGCACCCAACGTTGCGAGGCACTGGGAGGGGGGGTAGAGGATGGAATGTTGCGGCGTTCTATGCCGTCTGCAACTGCGTACGTGGCTGCTGCGCTTGGTCGCGTGGCCGTATTTCGAGAGCGATCTGCGTTGGGGGCAGAGTCTAGGTGCGCGTATGGCTCGTAGCTTTGTGCGTGCTGTGTGTTTTCGGCGCCACGTTTACGTCGAAGCGATAGATATCAGGAAGGTCCCTTCGCTCGCTGCAGTTGCCGCGCTTGCTCACGCCAGCGTTTCGAGAGCGAGCGTCTGCGATCATCGAGTGTGATGTGTTCGTGTTTACGGTGCGCGCTGTGTTGTGCTAGAGCTCCCAACAAAGGTTCGCTTTGCCGGCATGCAGCTGAAGCCGGGCGCCGAACGAATTCGCCCGGCCCGACGGCGGGTCGTGTTCGGTTTACATCCGGTGGCGCCGCCGGAGCGGCGCCGTTGAACCACTTCACCGGGATCGCCTGATGCAGGTGCCTCTCGTCCATTCGTCGAAATTCGCACAGCAACCCGTGGTGGGTCCTGATTGGAGGTTCGAGCCGATGGCAACTGCATCGACTCCTGTGGTTATAAAAGCCCGAACCACGGGACGACGACGACGACAGCAAGCAGAGGCGTGCTCCCGTTTCTCACCGCACGCTTTAGTGCGAGTCCATTATGCCCCGGCCTCTGGGCCGTTCATGTAACGCCCTTGTACATACTGCATATAAATGTTTCGTTTAATCACCGTCGCCTTGGATCCTCCTTCGCAACAGTGGCGGCAGCGTTGAGACGTCTCCGTCACAACAGTTGGTTGGCAGCTGCGGGATCGACCGGCGTCAGCTACCCCGGCGCGGTGAGTGCCTGATGTTTTCCCCTCAGTTCACCAGACTTCTCTAGCACAGGTTATCGTAGTTTAGAGTAGGGCTGTGTGAAGCACTGTGGAGAGCTTTGATTGTTTCAGACCTAGTGAGAGTTTTGAAACCAAAGCTAGTGCCGAGGGAATAAACAAGACAGTGTAAAGAATTACCTGCGCGTGTCACGCTAGTAGCTCGATAGTAGTGAAAGGCAAGGGAATTCTAGCAAGGGCAAACGGCAAGAGGCCACTGTGAACAATGGAGAACTTTCGGGTAAAGGAACTCATCGAAATTTGTGAGGAGCTAGGCCTTACCGTAGGCCGTGCGAAACGAAAGCAAGCAATTCTTGATATCATGAAGAACGAGAACGTAACTGCTGAGGAGGCCAATGAGGCCTGGGCTGCGATCAAAGAGCGCCGTGAACGCGAGCTCGAGGAGGCCGAGAGGCAGGAGCGTATACGTAAAGAGGAGGCTGAGAAGCAGGAGCGTATACGTAAAGAGGAAGCCGATAGAAAAGAGCGGCTCGCGACAAAGAGGTTGGAGTTAGAGCTTGGGCAGTCCTCGCCGGCGGTAGCTTCTACGACAGTTCAGGCGAGCGGTCCAAGAATTCGGGACCAACTGCCGCCGTTCGTAATTGGCGAAGACATGGCCAAGTATCTCGTCAAGTTCGAGCACGTTTGTGAACGAAACGACGTTGAGAGGTCCCTTTGGGCACAGACCCTGTTAGCTATGCTTCCTGGGGAGGCATCTGACGTGATAACGTGCCTGTCAAAGGAGGCGTTTGAGAGGTACGATGATGTCAAAGAGGCTCTATTGAGGAAGTATAGATTGTCACCCGAGGCTTTCCGGCAAAGGTTCAGGTTCGCAAAAAAGGGCAGTGAGTCGCACATCGACTTCGCATTCCGCCTTAAGGCTGATTTGATTGAATGGCTTAAGGGCGAAGAAGTTTATGACGATCGAGATAAAGTGGTAGAGTGCGTAGCATTGGAGCAATTCTACCGCTGCATCGAAGATGACGTCAGGCTCTGGCTGCAGGATAGGCTTCAAGAAGTAAAGCTGAACAAGGCAGCAGAGCTAGCTGAGGAGTACTATATCCGCCGAAGCTTGCATAATAGGGCCGTGCGAGTGGAAAAAGCGGAGAGGAAGGACGCTTTTACAAAGCCCGATGAAAGGAAACCGTTCGCGTACCGCAGTTTTCGAAAGGACTCATCTCCTCCTAAAGAGACTGTGAGGAAAGAGTTATATGAATCGCAAAAATCAAACGATGATGCCAAGCAGCGAGCGGATGCCGCACGTGCATTTGAGACGCGGAAGCCGCTAATCTGCTACAACTGCAAAAGGGAAGGGCACATCGCGGCAAACTGTAAACAGAAGGTTGCTTTTGCAACGATTCGAGGAACAGAAAAGAACATGCGGTTGTTGGAACCCTATATGCAGGAGATAAGCGTTAACGGAAAAAAATGCCGAGCACTCCGGGACTCAGCGGCCACTATGGACGTGGTCCACTCTTCACTAGTTTCTCCAAACGACTTCACAGGAGAATGCGCGTGGATAAAGCAGGTTGCTGAGGAGCAGTGTGCTTGCTTACCGATCGCTACGGTGATCATTGAAGGCACTTTTGGTAAGCTTAGTACCGAAGCGGCCGTGTCGGCAGCCCTCCCAGAGCATTTTCCTTATCTTTTCTCTAACAGCTCGGAGCAGCTCCTAAAAGAACAGGGAAAATCGTTCTTTGCCAGCTTGGCGTGCATGGCCCTCACGCGATCGCAAGCGCGGAAGCTTACGCAGAAACTTGATGCTGCCCCAGAGAGTGAGACAAAAACAGCGGCCGAGCAGCGTAACCCGAGCAGTCAGTCGACCGGGCTGGAGAACTCCCGCAATAGTGCAGTCGGGCTGTCTGCTGCGGAAGAGGGTTGCATCGTCCCCACCGGCGGAGAAACCGAACCAGCGCCGTTGGGCGAGGTGAGCTCGACGTTGACCCCAGTCTCTGACAGCTGGAATGAGCTACTGAACGTTGACCGAGCGACGTTCATTCGAGAACAGCGGGGGGATATCTTGATAAAGGACTTGCTTGATAATGTGAAACTGGGAGCAGCGAGAAAGAATGTTTCATTCCATGAGAAATCTGGCTTGTGGTACCGCAGTTATACGGATGTACAGGGTCGTAAATATGAGCAGCTTTTAATCCCTCTAAAGTATCGCCGACAACTACTGGACCTCGCGCACGAGAACGCGTGGGCAGGGCATCTCGGCTTGAAGAAAACGAAAGCTCGACTTGCCCAAGAGTACTATTGGCCTCGTTGTTGGAAGGACATTGAAGAGTTTGTGCGCTCTTGCGATACATGTCAAAGGGTCGGCAAGAGTACTGACAAATGGAAGGCACCAATGAAGTTGGTACCAGTCATAACTGAGCCTTTCCGTCGGCTGGTAATCGACATAGTAGGGCCACTGCCCGAGTCCGAGAACGGATGTCGATACATTTTAACTGCCCTGTGTGTCGCAACGAAGTTTCCGGAAGCGGTGCCACTCAGAGAGCTCAATTCTCCTCAGGTCGTTGACGCGCTCCTTTCTATATTCGCTCGAGTCGGATTTCCATCGGAAATTCAATGTGATAATGGTAGCGTCTTCACTAGCTGCCTAACCTCTACTTTCCTGGAAAGGTGCGGAATCAAAGTGTTCCACAGTTCGATCAATCACCCGCAATCCAATCCAGTAGAGCGAATGCATTCAGTGTTGAAACGAATATTGAGAGCTCTTTGCTTTGAGCGGAAACGTGATTGGGAAGCATGCGTTCCAGCCGCAATGTTCGCTTTGAGATCTGCTCCCCACGAGAGTACGGGCTTCAGCCCAGCGGAGCTTGTATACGGTCGAAGTTTAAGAACCCCGCTGCGCATGCTACGAGAGGCGTGGGAAGGCTACGAGGAGGACCCAAATGTAGTTGCGTACGTTCTTAACTTGCTTCAGAGGCTCGGAAGAACTAAAGACCTTGTCGAGAGCCACCTTAAGGCTGCACAGGCATTGTCAAAGGTTTACTACGACCGGTCAGCAAGGAAGCGTACTTTTGAAGCAGGTAGCCAAGTGATGTTACTGCGGCCTTCTAAGAAAAATAAACTCGAGGTTCATTGGGAAGGGCCAGCGAAGGTTGTATCGAAGCTTTCCGATACAAACTACGAAGTGAAACTAGGCAAACGACCGAACAAAATCTACCACAGCAATTTGATGAAACCATACATTCAGCGTCACGCAGTGGTGAACGTAGTTTTGAGTATTCAGGACGAGGAAGGTACGGAAATCCTGACCACTGCTGACATTAAAGAAGGTGGTCCGAATGTCCTGCTGGAACAAGTAAAGTTAGAACCTCGCCTAAGCGAAGCCCAAAAGGAGGACTTGAAAATAATTGTTTCTGAGTTTGAAGAGGTCTTTTCCGATCGGCCCGGAAAGACGACGCTAATTGAGCACGACATTGAACTAACGTGCGAAGAGCCGATACGTAGTAAGCCGTATCGTTGTTCTCCTGTACAGAAACGGATTATAGCGGATGAGATTCAGCGCATGTGTGACCTAGGAGTCATTGTGCCGAGTGAGAGCGACTACACCTCCCCTCTAATACTAGTCCAAGTACCGGGAAAGGATCCGAGGCCGTGCATCGATTATCGACGCCTCAATGCGATAACCCGAGATCAGACCTATCCGATACCGAACCTCGAGGAAAGGGTGGAGACGGTATCGAAGTCGAATTACATATCCACACTAGACCTTGTGCGAGGCTATTGGCAAGTCCCCCTCACAGAGCGGGCCAGTCGCTACGCTGCGTTCGTTTCCCCGAGCGGAACGTTCCGCCCCGTCATGTTGAGTTTTGGACTCAAAAACGCGCCGTATTGTTTCACCAGTCTAATGGATCAAGTGCTTCGTGGCCTGTCTGAGTACGCACTCCCTTACCTCGACGATGTCGCCATCTTTTCAAACACCTGGGTAGAACATCTGGCGCACTTACGAGTCGTGCTGAGCAGGCTGAAAGAAGCAGGTCTTACGGTAAAACCTGTGAAGTGTCACCTTGGTTGCGCCGAAGTGACTTATCTGGGGCATGTGGTGGGGCGCGGCCGAAGAAGACCGTCTGAAATCAAAGTAGCCGCGGTCGTGAACTACCCCCGACCAACCACCAAGTCCGAGATAAGGGCCTTCTTAGGCTTGGCTGGATATTACCAGCATTACGTGAAAGATTACTCTGCGCTTGCTTGTCCTCTAACTGACGCACTTAGAAAGTCTGAGCCAGTGAAGGTGCAATGGGACACGGCAAAAGAGAACGCATTTCAAATGCTGAAACAAGCCTTGAGCGAGAAACCAGTTCTACTGGCGCCAGACTTTTCAAAAGGTTTTTTGATCCAGTGCGATGCGAGCGACCGTGGTATGGGAGCGGTGCTATGCCAAGAGGATGATAACGGCCATGAACGGCCAGTTTTGTACTTGAGCCGTAAACTAACTTGCAGAGAAGAGGCTTACAGCACCTCTGAAAAGGAATGCGCCTGCGTCGTGTGGGCCGTGCAGAAATTGGCCTGCTACGTTGCCGGTTCCAAGTTTGTGGTGGAGACCGACCACTGCCCACTGACTTGGTTAAATAATATGTCGTCTAAAAGCGGCCGGTTGTTAAGATGGAGTATGACGCTCCAGCAGCACAATCTTGTCGTTCGCTATAAGAAAGGAAAGTTGAACGCGAACGCAGACGCATTGAGCCGTGCGTTCTAAACAGTGCTGCCTTCGAACTCCTCGTAGCTTGCATTTCGTTACTTCACGAAACGCTAATGGTGTTGTTATTAGCTGAGGGCAAAATTTAGACACCTCATTTTCAGCCTCAGCTTAGTGTTTTCTGACCAAGTGATCTCAAGAAAACCAAAATTTTGTTTTGTATCCTAATCATTACGGGTCATGTAGTGACACATTGTTTGTGCCGCGCTTGAGAGTTCTGTATACCACATGTATCTCTTGTCGAAGAGGGAAATAAATTGGGACAGAGACAAAGCTAGAACCATTTCGATACGTTTGAGTCTGGTATTCTGACGGGTGACAAAACGGCACTTGCTCGTGTTGGGGGTTGCCTGTTGTCGGTTGGTTCCCTGATGCTGCAGAACTAACCCTTACCGGTGCCGAGAAGAAAGCCTGTCGGAGCTGCCAAATAAAGCTGGTCGAGACACTTGGGCGACAAGCCGGAGAACGAGTGACCCTGGCCTGGCGAGTGGGGCCTGTTCACGGGAAGGAGCGTGGAGCCACCTATTCCCCGGAGCACGGAGGGGAACCTGGATGGGCCTGACCAACAAGCGCGCCCGGCATCCGAGCCACGAGGGAGCAGCTCGTCTTCCTGGCGCATGGTCTGGCGGCGGGGGTGCTGTTGTGCTAGAGCTCCCAACAAAGGTTCGCTTTGCCGGCATGCAGCTGAAGCCGGGCGCCGAACGAATTCGCCCGGCCCGACGGCGGGTCGTGTTCGGTTTACATCCGGTGGCGCCGCCGGAGCGGCGCCGTTGAACCACTTCACCGGGATCGCCTGATGCAGGTGCCTCTCGTCCATTCGTCGAAATTCGCACAGCAACCCGTGGTGGGTCCTGATTGGAGGTTCGAGCCGATGGCAACTGCATCGACTCCTGTGGTTATAAAAGCCCGAACCACGGGACGACGACGACGACAGCAAGCAGAGGCGTGCTCCCGTTTCTCACCGCACGCTTTAGTGCGAGTCCATTATGCCCCGGCCTCTGGGCCGTTCATGTAACGCCCTTGTACATACTGCATATAAATGTTTCGTTTAATCACCGTCGCCTTGGATCCTCCTTCGCAACAGTGGCGGCAGCGTTGAGACGTCTCCGTCACAACAGCTGACACTATGCTCGTTAATTTAGTTAGCAAGCGAAGGTGGCAAGTTGATAAGGCCGATAAAAGTGCTATCCTTATCTGGTGTGGCTGTCTGCTAATTTGCTATCGCAATCGATGCTTCGAATTTCTGGCAAAAATGCGACTTTATTATGCAAATTAAGATTCTACAAAAGCGGCAATTTGCAGCTTTGTCAAGATGCCGATTTTTTTTTCGGCTGCTTTTACTGCTTCCTTCCACCATCATATGAGGAACAATCAAATTATTATTACTAGTGTTGTTATTACACAATCTCGTGCATAGAGAACGTCATTCTAAGTAACGCTGAGAAACACTTGAATCCACGGGAATATAATTACTATGTTACTGCTCATTACTAGTTTTGTTTTCAAAGTAACATTTCCGCATAGTAACACATAGTAACCCATAGTAATGATCATCTAACAATAAATCATAATTTGAAGGTATGCAACATGCAAGCACACAATTCACGCATACAAAGTGCGAATTTTACGTTGGGCATATTATAACCTCTGTGTCAATGCAATACAGTATAAATATAAGAGATGCATTTTATAACGTCTAAACAGGCGGAATCTTCTTTTACATGTCATCAGGTGTCTTTGTCATTGGAAAGATATGCGTCACGCAACGATCGGACACATAAGATCACGCAACGCCGGTTACGTCTAGCGGTCAAGATTACAAAAGAAAAGGAGAAAAAGAACGCGACAATACTACATGCGACAGTCGCCCATGACAAAATCGCTCCTTTTGCTGCATCCGAAAGTGTCGGCGAAGGCCGGCATGTTGTGCATGGGCAACAGGCACCGCTCCATCGGGGTGAGCGGAGACGGTTGCTGGCTCGCGCTGCACGACCACAGGCAGAAGCGCAGGAAGAACGTGGTCTGAGCCTCGGGCCACAGGGAATCGTACGTCTCCCGGTTCGGGGCCGACGCTTGCAAGTTCGCCGCCAATCCGGCGTGAGCCAGCACGACGCCCTGTGCCAACGCAAACATGGCGTCATCCTGCTCTTGGGTCGACCCGGAGACGTTCTTCGCGAATCCTAGCCTCTCGTGGAGGCGACGGAGGCAGGTCAGGGTCACGTTACGCTGGCGCAGTCTTCCGGGCACTGGTCGCCCTTGGGCGTCCACTTCGATCGCGCCAGAATGCTCTACGGCCGTGGCCAGCTGCGAAGCCAGCAATGCGCCTACGATGCCGTAGTTGTAGTACATTGGCACACCCGTCGCGTACAGGAGAGGTTCGGTGAGAAAGACCGCAGGTAGCGCCACCAGCTTCAGCAACGGATCGTAGACGACGTCCCCCAAAGGGTCGAGTGTCGAGAGCGCTAACTCAGTCCAGGTGGGCGGAGCGCCGAAGCGCACCTCTTGGCCTTCCTTCAGCGCTTCCATGTAATCGACGACAAAGTGGCGCGGATCTCCAAAAGTGGGCGCGTAAGAGCCGTAGGCGGCCGCTGGCTCTTCAGCGCCGGCTCGCCCGTAATAGCTGGTCGTGAGCGACGTCTCGTGGACAACCTTCGTGGCCGCCAGCCGACTCTTCCGGCGAAGCCAGGAGAATACGGAGGCATCGTCCGACGTCCGCTGCAGGGCGTGGAACATGTCGTGTACCAACGCGTCGTCCGCTTCGGCTACTGCGGCCAGCTCCGTCACGATACGGTGCCACGTGACCGCGACCGCTCGCTGGGACAGACCAAGGCAGAAGCGAATGGTATGATGCTTGCTCTCTGCCGCAAGGTGCTTCTGCATCTCTATGGCTGCCACCTCGGCCTGTAAGCTCACTGCCAAGTACATGGCGGCCATTTGCAGGCCAGACATGACAAGCGTCTCGAAGCACCGCCTGACAGAATCTACGCCTCTGCCGACCACAATGTCGTTGGCGCTTAAATGGCGTTTGGACGGCAACACGGTGTTCATGGCAGATAGCCAGGTGTCCACCTTCACGCCTGGCACGAGACCATCCAGGAATGTTTGCAAATCTTGCGTGTCGTCACGGGCGTGCCGCTCGCGCAGCAGTTGGGCTATTTCGGCGTCGAGGTTCACAAGATTCGCTACAGTCTCGTTCGCGTCGTTGGATACTGACGAACTACTTAAAATTTGCGTCAGAGTGTGTTCGAGGTGGGATTCGTCGGAGTAGGCCAGCTTCGATGTGAGACTTTTGCCGGCCGAGATATGAACGATTACGCTCTGATCGGACACGTTGACCAAGTAGATGTTCATTACGGAGGAGAAACCGAACGTTAGGGAAGTCCTCACGAAGTTTTCAATGAGCTCAGGAAAGTTCTTGGCGCGAAGAATGCCTGGGATGTTTAGCACACCTTTGACATATTGGAGAACTTCCCCAAGGGTGGTCTCCGACTCCGCGTACCTGCACAGAGTTTGGCGACAACAGTATGAATAACTATAAATGTAACGTTTATCTCCTGCATTTAGGCTCGACCACGTAGATGTGAGCATATGTTAAATTTACAGGTGGTGTCGAAATGCAGCCTCCAGATACCGCTTCTTCGGAACATAAACATATTTTGAAGGACGTTTTTGCGGGCTGCACGCACCAGAAGCGATTCCCGGAGCCGGTAAGACGTCATGGACACCATGTTTTGGCCACAGGGTTTCTTTGTAAATATATGAGTGCTTGCTCAGCTGTCTTTATTTTCTGGCCTACGATCACCTTAATTCTTATTACTTCTGCACTGTGCTCTGCAACAATGAGAGCAGTATACTAGCTATCATCATTAACTTGCATATATGTGATCACCTGGCACACTCTATGGCATTCTGCTTGAGCTTCAACCTACAGGGGCCGGTCATTTGTTTAATACATGGCTGCTGCCAATTGCATTCTCGAATGAGCTTGATTACAAAACAAACGTTTCCATCAAGTTTCAACATAAAGAATGCTGTCGAACTTTAGAGAAATGCTGGCCAGAGACGTTGGAGCTCACGCATTGAGTTTATTCGAACAACATAAGGAAAATTTTGACGACGCTTAAGCTTCGCCTTAAAAAGTGGAACGCGATAGCGTTCAAAGATCCCTTACTGCTTTTCATGCCTCCCGACAACTGCAGCTTATGTAACCGTAACGTCAACTGGGAAGCGATGGGTGCGAATGCTATGCACGAAGGTGAGCTTTCTGGTAGAAATGCGGCCTCTGGCGTGGGTCGATTCCCTGTTATTGATTTAGGCTTTTAATATTTCACTCTGAGATGAGCTAACATTAAGGAGATGCGCTGTCGGTGTTTTTTTTTTTTTTCATTACATTTGCTCGTGGGCTGCGGTCTCAAAATTCCGAGGAATAACTTGTTAAAGAAGGCAAGACAAGGCCTGAGCAACTTTGGTGGTAGAGAAGTGGTTGGGTATGCGTGGTTCGTAGTTTGGTCCCAAATTCTTGTTGCAGAGGCGACGTCCGGCGCCAGCCGCCGGATTTCCTGCGACACGGGCTCCTTAACGCTATCACGTCAAAAGAAGGCACCATGTTCAATATTGTAGTGATTTCTTTGACGACCTCATCTGTTATGTCAGAAACCTTTCAGCTTCAACTTCTCAAGATGACTTACAATTTTACGAACTTGAATTTCTACGAAGCGTAATTGTGCAATGCGAACTCTGGAATTCGTTACAGCTTACTCTTTGATCGTTGCACTCCTTTTCGCCTCTTTAAACCGTACTTCAAGAAAACGAGATATTGCGGTTGCTGCATCCTAAAAAAGTAGGCGATACAAACGAGAAGGGTAAGCAACGGGCCCGATGTTTGTTAGACACAGCTGTAGGAAGCCAACCTACACTTGGGATCCGGATACAGCTGTGACTATGTGATCACCAGCTTCTGTATTTGGGAGAAAAATCGATCCTTCATTTCCTTCGTTTCACTAACGCATTTGCGAGTCGCGGCTAACACGACGTCACGGGTATCTTTTTTTTTCAATTATTCGAGCCATTTCTCGTCTGCGAAAGTTCCCTAAGTTGGCCAGGCTTAGTCATCGCTTAATTTATGCCTATTTCTATATAGACAAGCCTATACAGAGCCTCGAGCAGACGCTGTCAAAATTATGACGTCACGGAGGGCTGACGCGGGGTTATCAGGATGGCGCTGCCATCTGCCTTTCGTTTCCGAGTCGCTTCCGATCAGGACATGACCAGCCTATTTATTTATTTGAATACAGTAAAATATCAATACGTAATTGGCGGGTAACGTGGATTAGGTACGCACTAAGTGATGTATAATTAACTGACCATGGCAGATGAGCGGCTATAGACTTACCGGCTCCCAAAAACATGTTGATTCTCGGTCAAACACACACACCGAGAACTTTTATTTGCGAGCAGACAACGAAACATTCTAGGACACCTAAGCACTTCTTCTTAGTTGTGAATGCGAAACTAATAATGTCCAGTCGAACAGCGCTGAGCGGCCCTTCGAGTTTTGCGCTGCGAGTAATGTACCTTATCGGTACGTGCTGCCCGAGCCAGCAAGAAGCCACAGCCTGCGATGGCAGCGCCGCATGCCACCGACACGGCGATGCCCATCGGTCGACACATTGGGGCGACGCCCTCTCCCCTCACGCAACACTTGGCGCGCTTACGCGGCAGGAGGTGTGCCCTTTTACCCGCTCTGAAAGCAGCGTTCGTGCCGAGAGCGAGGGTGACGTGGCATCGCGACGATGCCCTCTCCCCTCATAGAACACCTGGCGCGCTATCGCCGCAGCCGGTGTCCCCTTTAGCCCGCTGTGAAAGCAGCGTTCCTGCCGAGAGCGAGGATGACGTGGCGTCGCGGCGATGTCCTCTCCCCTCGCGCAACACTTGGCGCGCTTACGCGGCAGGAGGTGTGCCCTATTGCCTGCTGTGAAAGCAGCGTTCGTGCCGAGAGCGTGGGTGACGTGGCATCGCAGGCGATGCCCTCCCCCCTCATAGAACACCTGGCGCACTATCGCCTCAGCAGGTGTCCCCTTTAGCCCGCTGTGATAGCAGCGTTCCTGCCGAGAGCGAGGGTGACGTGGCGTGGCGGCGATGTCCTCTCCCCTCGCACAACATTTGGCGCGCTTATGCGGCAGGAGGTGTGCCCTTTTGCCTGCTCTGAAAGCAGCGTTCGCGCCGAGAGCGAGGGTGACGTGGCATCGGAGGCGATGCCCTCTCCCCTCATAGAACACCTGGCGCGTTATCGCTGCAGCCGGTGTCCCCTTTAGCCCGCTCTGAAAGCAGCGTTCGTACCGAGAGCGAGGGTGACGTGGCATCGCAGCGATGCCCTGTCCCCACGCGCAAACCTGGCGCGCTATCGAGGCAGCAGGCGTCCTCTTTAGCCCGCTGTGAAAGCAGCGTTCCTGTCGAAAGCGAGGGTGACGTGGCATCGCAGGCGATGCCCTCTCCCCTCATAGAATACCTGGCGCGCTGTCGCGGCAGCCGGTGTCCCCTTTAGCCCGCTGTGAACGCAGCGTTCCTGCCGTGAGCGAGGGTGACGTGGCGTCGCGGCGATGTCCTCTCTCCTCAGGCAACACTTGGCGCGCTTACGCGGCAGGAGGTGTGCCCTTTCGCCCGCTCTACTAGGATCGCTCTTGCCGAGAGCGAGGGTGACGTGGCACCGCGGCGATGTCCACTCCCGTCAGGCAACACCTGGCGCGTTAGTCGATGTACGCTTTCACTCAGTCGGCTCCATCGAGGCGCTGCTCTTGACGTGACGTCGCAGCAAACGGTAATGCGAGTTTGGGGGCCATTTCGCTGCTGCAGAGGACAGCTGCTGGCTTCCTCGCTCAATGGGTCACTTGACGCTTTCGCATCAAAATCTGTGCTTCTCACTTGCTGCCGTAGCGGCCTTGCAGTGACGATGGCATCTCAAACTCAGCAAGGCCGTGAGCCAGTTTCTCCATCAGGCCCGACTTCTTTGCGAACGCCCTCATGACGGTCAATGAACAAGCCGTGTCGGATACGGAAGTGCCATCGTCCGCATCGTCGATCATGATGACGACGTGAAAGCGCTAGAAGTAACGGTAGCAGGAAACACGACATGGCTACCATGTTTTGACCTCACTATCGGTGGCGACTGTAGTCCAAGGAAGGTTGCTGCGACGCAATCTCGCTATCTGCGATCGTCGCGCACGTTTCGCCGATGCCACGCTTGTACACACCGAAAAGTGGAGTAGATACTATGCACTAACCGTTTGACACGCGTTAAGCCACTACGGCTTAAGCGGTCAGCCAATACATTAGGTTCAATGGCGACAGGGCGGAGAATTCCTCGCGACTATACATTTAAACTAGAATTATATTAACGAGACTGTACATATATTTGGGTTCAAGAAATGCACGATAACTACAGCTTGAAATGCCATTTCGCTTCAGCGTCCCTTCAAGCGGGCGCGCGCCGCACAGCGCCAACTGACTTGTGACAGGCCCTGTACGTCTCGGCGGCCACGTGTTTTCCGAACGGGTCTCTCGTCGCCGTGCCGGTGTCCACAAGTAGGGCATCGTGCAACTTGGTGGCGAGCGCGGCACCGACGTCCTCGGCGAAGCTCGAGTTGCCGCCAGTCCAGGAGCTGCACACGTACTGGTAGAAGCCCGTGCACGTGTCCCAGCCCAGGTTGAGCAGGCCGGCCAGGTAGTCCTTGGCGTTCCGGCACTCGGCTGTATCGCACGCTACGCCTGCGGAGCCGATGCGAGCCCGCGACATGAGGTACGCGATGCTCGCCAGGATGGCGCTGAGCGCGAGCAGTAGGGCGCAGCCGACGGCGGCCAGAAGCATGTTCTCTTCGGGGTTCAGCCCGCTCAGCTGGCTCTCCTTAGAACCTGCAAGAGCGGGAAGTCTAAATTATAAAATTACAGTGCTGTATGGGCGACCAGTGTATTTCGGCTGCCACGCGTTGATCTTTTTAAACGTTTTTATCTTTCACCGCAGAAGCGGTCTTTTTCGAGGTCTCGCAGACTTCCATTGTCCGAAAACTGCCGTCAAAGCGCGACACGGCTGAACGCCGGGAAGCGCACTGTTAACCACTCGGCGTGTACGAGCCGCTGTGTTACCGCTTTGTAGAAATGTCGGCCGTCGTTTCCGTTCTTCGTGTAATTAGCAACGAAACGACAAATACCGACTAAATATGCTCGCCACGTCAAATATGTCGGCCTTCAAGCGCATAAAGTACTTTCACAAACCGAATAGCTCTATGTGGCTATTGCACCCTGTTTTTATACTTTCCCGCTAAAAACAGTCTCCCCCGAGAACTGACCTACGCGGCTCAATCGTCTCCAGAACGCAAATTATAACAGCTACACTCTCGCGAGAACGTTGTGGTGTTTGAAGGTTAAAGGGATACTAAACGAAAATGGGCAAAAAACGAGGGAAGCATCGAAATTCGACTCGGAAGACGCGACTGTTCCGATACGCAATGTTTGTTTCACATACTTTTAAACGGGTGGTTGTATTTTGGAAGGATTGTGATTGCGCCGCAGCTCCGTGCCGACCGCCATGACGTCATGTGTGCCGGCTTGCACCAGCTGGTCAATCCTCCACCAGACGCCAAAGAGAGCGGACGTGCGTTCCATGGGCTCCGTCGACTACGGCCGCTCGAGCACAATTTGGATTCGAGGGTTTTGGGTTTTTAACTGGAATCAACAGCACTCGACGAACGGAGATCTAGGATATCAAATTTTCCAAGGTGGGCCCTCGTTTTTCATGATTTTTGAGACTGAAGTGTTCGACGCGCCGGATGGTGAGCTAAGCCTAAGGTTCGACCCAAGAAGCCACCGGTGGCGGCGGAGGTAGAGTGGCTAGAATGGGGAGGCGTGAAAACCACGGCGCTGCCACCAATGCCTATAGCGAGGCCCCGCTTCGCGTACCTGCCACTGGGAGAAAATTCGGCGCTTCCGTGGGGGGCGCCGTCAGCCTGTCAGTCTCGTAGGCCACGGCGCTGCGCAAGGTAGCTCTCGTGGTATATGTAGTGCAGCTCTAGTAAGCTCTTACAGTTGTGCATGAGCTTTTACAGCTTGGCAAAGAAAGAGCACCAAAGGGGGATATGTGTCCGCTGGAGCTTTGGAGTCCCTGCTAGCGGAGTAGCAGCTGCTCCCAGAAAATTAAGAAACAATATTGTCTCAAGGCATGCAAGGATCGATCCGGAAGAATTGAACGTGCCGGGGCAATGGTACGTTAGAAAGAAGAAAGGGAAAGCGGCGCCCCTAATTGAACAACGAGGCACGCCATACGCAACGGCAGCGAGTCACCGAGAAGCTCGCAGGGAGGAATATGGTGGCTAAGTCGGTTGAAAGGCAATTTGCCCGACTTCCGGACGGCGCCGAGAAAATAGTGATAAGGCCGCACGGCGGTCTCGTACGTCTGACGAAATACGGAAGTGCGTATTTGGCAGACGTAATACTCGGGGCGACTGGCGTCAGCCCAGACGCCTCCGGAGGGGACGTCATCTCGATGAATGTGAATCAACATTCCATTGTCGTCGCCACTGTCAGCGCGGAAAGGAAGCGAAAATACGTTGACTTAAAGATCCTTGTGTTCGAAGGGGAAAAGATCGAAATGACTACGTACGTCGATATGCTGGAGGACTGCGGGAAAGGCATCGTGCATGAAGTCCTTTTGTCCTTCTCGGACGCATATATCTTGAAAAGGCTGCAAATCTGTGGGAATCCTCCGGTCCTGGGATTGCGACGACTCGGAAGAACGTCGAGGACAGTTTTAATACTGTTCGAAGACAAAGAGGCGCCGCGGTGGGTCAGACTTACGCCCGTGGCGCAACGCTGCGTAATCTACAGCAAGAAGTACGTAGTTTGTAACGCTTGCGGGCGGCTCGGACACCGCGATGACGTATGCCCGGACCCTGCGAATGTGAAATGTCGTGGCTGTGGCATGGAGCAACCACCACAAGACCATTTATGTGAGCCCAAGTGGCAACTGTGCTGGAAAGGACACCCGCTCGGTTACAGAAAATGTGGAGAATTCTACCGTATTCCTTACGAGGCGCAAGAAGAAGCAGTGGGAAAGAAAGGTCCACATGCTACAGCAGCAACTTCAGAAGCAGCAGCAGCAAGCCGGAGCGACTGCCGAGGTGAATCCCCGGGTTCGTTCCAAGGTCAGGAAAGGAAACAAGGACTTTCGAGCCAGAACCGACTCCTTCCCGAGGCTGGAGGAGACCACCGCAGAACACCAGCAGCGTGGCCGCTCGCTCTCCCGCACCAGGGGGCGCTCTTGATCCAGACGCAGGGGGAGATCGAGCTCCAGGGATCCGGCGCACATATGGGCTAAGAAGCGGAACCAGAGCAGGGACCGAAACAGTGTAAGCTTTGGCAGTGAGGTTTCCCAGGCAAAAGATAAGAGGGACGAGGAGATCCATAAACTACGGAAAGAGGTTGGGGAGCTTAAAGAGGTCATTAATAAGCTCACTCAAGAGTTGCATAGACCAAAAGTGCAGGCGCGTACGGGGTCCCGCTCCCTCCACAACGCGCAACCAAAATTGGTACCGAAAGCAACCCCTCCGGCCCCTAAGGCTGCGAATTCCACGCAGCCTGCGGCACCTGCGCAGGAAAAGATGATTGTCGAATCAGCTAGACCATCCCCAATTAAACGCAAAGGGGAAGACGCTGTTCCGTTGGTGACACTAGAGAAAAGATTAAAGGCCAAAATCGAAGCTACATTCGATCCTTTCATGGTCCAAATTATGAGAGCAATACATTAGACTCAAAGCCAGATCCAAGCCCTTACGGGCGAAGTGCAAAAGCAAAGAGCAGAACAAGTAGCCATCGGAGAATGGCAACTAAAAGCGGAGGAACAATTCGACCAACTCCAACATGGCCAGAGGCGCACCAAGTGAGTCTTTAATCTGGCAGTGGAACTGTCGCGGCTTCCAACGCGAGCGGGCGTTAGTGCAACAGCACATGATGCTATTAGATGAGAGACCGCTAGCTATAGCCCTGCAGGAGACGGGCAAACTAGCATAACTCTCAGGATACCAAGCTTTTTCAAGTGACAGAGGTGAGAAATCTCGCGTCGCAAAGTGGATTAAGAGAAATATTGCGGCAATCGAGAACGAAATCAACTCTAGCGAAAATGAGACAGTGGTACTGGAAATTCTTACGGGTCGAAAAGAGGAACCGAGGGTGTTCCTCTTAAATTTGTACAGTACTCCAAATCATAGAAACGTGAGATTCCGGGCCCTCGATCGCAAAGCGATTGAGGCAGCCGGGACCCACACCTTGCTAATAGTCGGTGACTTTAATGCGGCGCACCCGAAATGCGGTTACGCTAAACAAGATCCAAAAGGCAGGCAGCTATGGGAGGACGCGCACGGGCTAGGACTCATCCTACACACGGACCATAGTAGTCCGACCAGGGTGGGTAACAGCGTGTGCGCAGACACCTCCCCTGACCTGACCTTCTCCAAAAATGTGACAGATCTGAATTGGAAAAACCCGGAGCGCAATTTCGGAAGCGATCATTTCATTCTCTTTTCGGCCATTAAAAAAGGGGTGAAGACGCGTCGTGCGCATCAACCGAGGATCACGCAATGGGGATTATTTAGGGAGAAGTGAGAGAAAGCTGCCATAGGAAGAATCACGAACGTAGAGAAATGGACGGAGGTCATCACGCGTCACGTTCAAGAGGCAACCAAGACGCTTGAAGGGGACGATGCCCCGGAAATAGCCGATAGCAAACTGTTTCACATGTGGGAGGCAAAACGTTGTATGGAGCGCAGACTAAAGAAGCGAAAATGGAACCGTAATCTTAGCAGGAGGATCGCTAGACATGACAAAGAAATGGAAAAGCATGCGATCAAATTATGCGAACAGAATTGGTGCAGCAGATGCGACGAGAAGGATGGGGGGCATGAGCCTGGTCTGCTGAGACACCTAATAGATGCGACCGATTCGAAAACCAAATCGCGAATTAGATTATCAAAAGCCAGGCACGCGTATGTGGGTGCAGACGCGGAATTTATGGACAGACTAATCACCACGTACATTGGCGATGCTCATAGTAGCCTCCTCCCGGAGTACGACGGAGCTCCCAACGAGGAGTTCCACGCACCCATCACGGAGGCGGAGGTCAGGGCAGAAATATTGGGACTAAGAACTAAATCAGCCCCGGGCCCTGGCGGGATAACTAACAAAATTTTAAGAAACCTGGACGATGTCTGCATCAGCACTCTGACGGAGTACATGCAAGAAATTTGGACTAAAGGCCGCGTGCCACGCAAGTGGAAGATGGCAAACGTGATCCTAATCCCAAAGCCGGGCAAACTCCCGGAGCTAGAAAATCTAAGACCTATTTCCCTAACCTCATGCATGGGGAAATTGATGGAGCGCGTAGTCCAGACCAGACTGACGCGCTATGGAGCAGAACGACCTGTGGCTGCACGAGATCGTCGGCTTCCGACCGGGCTTGGGCACGCAGGACATGATGCTCCAACTCAAACATGACGTAATCGACTCGCGTTCTAGAGACGCCAAAGTAATTCCCGGCCTGGACTTGACAAAGGCTTTTGATAATGTTGAACACGAAGCGATACTCCGCGGTCTCCAAGAAATTGGGGTAGGCGCACGAATATACGACTATATCAAGGACTTTTACGGCGAAGCTGTATACCTCTACCCTCCAAGGAAATTTTCGTGCCGTAAGCAAAATAAAAAAAAACTCCCCATACGTTGGCCAATCCCGGAGATAGTGCAATGCCGGGTCGACCCGTGGCGGAGGTGAAGCAGGCGTTAAGCACTCCCGATACGAGTGCAGATCCCAAATATAGTGCAATACCGGGCCGACCAGCAGCGGAGGTGAAGCAGGCGTTAAGCCCTCCCCATACGTGGGCCGATCCCGAAAATAGTGCAATGCCGGGCAGACTCGCGGCGGAGGTGCAGTTTGTCATTAAGGGGCCCCCATACACAGCTACGCTGATCATCCTTCGCATAGTAGAAGGGCACTGAGTTTTTTTGTCAGACAGAACTGCCTGCATGAAGTCCCAAGACATTGAATCTCCCACACTGAAATTAGGGAGCAGAGGCACGCCGCAGGGCTCGGTTATTTCCCCTTTCCTCTTCAACGTGTCGATGAGGGGCCTCCCCGAAGCTCTCAGAAGCATAGAGGGGCTAAATTTCAGTATGTATGCGGATGGCATCAACCTCTGGGCCAATCATGGGAGCGATGCGAGCATCGAGGAGCGCCTGCAGGCGGCGGCGGACACTGTCGTGGACTATGCTGCCAGTAGGGGTCTCATGCTCTCCGAAAAATCGGAATTCGTCGTCTATAACCCAAAGTCGCTCCGATGCAAGCACAACTGGGAATTTAACATTGAAGTAGAGGGGCAACCAGACCCAAGGGTAAATAAAATGAGAATCTTAGGATTTCTCATACAGGAAAATAGATATAATGATGGGGCAATCAAAAAGCTGCAGAGATTTGCCACGCAAGCACTTGGCATATTTAGAAGGGTCGCGCTGAAAGGACGAGGCCTGAAGGAAAGAAGCTTGCTTAAACTAACCCAAGCATACGTAATAGGCCGCGTGTGGTATGCCATGCCTTTCTTAAACATCAGTTCAGAGGAGAGGAGGAAACTCGACTCGCTCATTCGACGGTGCATATTAGCCTTAGCCTTTGACATAGCCTTAGGCTTACTAAATTAGCACCTCCACAGAGAAGCTTTTCTCTATGGGAGTTCACAATACCTGGAACGAAATAGCGGAGGCTGCCAGAATTTCGCAACTCGAATAATTAAGCCGAACGACCACGGGCAGAGCTATCCTCGAAATGGTAGGCCTGCAAACAGATAGGGGACTACGAGGCAAGACAAACATCCCACAGGATTGCCGAGAAATACTAATCATTCCCCCCTCCTTCGTAACATGCATCCCATATTCAACACGGAGAGGAGGGGAAAGAGAACGGAAGTACTAATCGGACGCTTCGATTCGATGGACAGCAAGTCCGTTGCGTACGTGGACGCGGCAAGTGGCAATTAGGGCGCGGCGGTCGCCTCGGTGGTCGACGGCCGAGGTGCCCCCGTATCGGCCGCCACCATTAGAAGCCGCAACATGGAAACGGCTAAAGAAGTTGCGATAGCGCTCGCTTGCGTTGGAACGGAAGCAAATTTCATAATTAGCGATAGCAAAACGGCCATCTGGAATTTTGGAAAGGGTAGGATCTCGCCGGAAGCGGCATTGGGTTCTGGCCAGTAGAATGCTCACTGCTCACTGACTAGGAACGGAGTCGTTACACTACGGGGATGAAACGTACACGAAACGCAGCCCTCGAGGAAGTGCAGTTAGAACAAAGGCGAAAGATCGAAGAGGCAACGTACGGGCAGAAAACGCAAGCAACCAGAGAATTGCGTGTGCAATCGGAGATGGAAATTTCTCAAGACAACGCGTTGGAATGCAGGCGAGCGCGTCGGCGGGCAAATTATGTGAACAAGAAAGCACACACACACACACACACACACACACACACACACACACACACACACACACACACACACACACACACACACACACACACACACACACACACACACACACACACACACACACACACACACACACACACACACACACACACACACACACACACACACACACACACACACACACACACACACACACACACACACACACACACACACACACACACACACACACACACACACACACACACACACACACACACACACACACACACACACACACACACACACACACACACACACACACACACACACACACACACACACACACACACACACACACACACACACACACACACACACACACACACACACACACACACACACACACACACACACACACACACACACACACACACACACACACACACACACACACACACACACACACACACACACACACACACACACACACACACACACACACACACACACACACACACACACACACACACACACACACACACACACACACACACACACACACACACACACACACACACACACACACACACACACACACACACACACACACACACACACACACACACACACACACACACACACACACACACACACACACACACACACACACACACACACACACACACACACACACACACACACACACACACACACACACACACACACACACACACACACACACACACACACACACACACACACACACACACACACACACACACACACACACACACACACACACACACACACACACACACACACACACACACACACACACACACACACACACACACACACACACACACACACACACACACACACACACACACACACACACACACACACACACACACACACACACACACACACACACACACACACACACACACACACACACACACACACACACACACACACACACACACACACACACACACACACACACACACACACACACACACACACACACACACACACACACACACACACACACACACACACACACACACACACACACACACACACACACACACACACACACACACACACACACACACACACACACACACACACACACACACACACACACACACACACACACACACACACACACACACACACACACACACACACACACACGCCGAAACTCCTCTAGAAGTTGTCTAAGTATGCGTAAGCATTGTGCCACTTGCTAACATCCATGTCGCGCGGTGTCATGTCGCCCGGTGTCTTGAATCACTTCAAAACAGAGCATCCCGATTTATTCACTTTTCATATTCATACGAAATCAGTGTATAATCCTTGCAAGCGGAATCGCGTTTATTACGACTTTCACTCCGTCGCCCTATCGCCAGTCTTCGCATATTTAACATTTTTCCACGGTTCACTATGCTCCTCACCCTACATTGTCCCGCCAGCCCGCATTTCTCACCACACGCGTCATCCATTTCACGCTTTCCGGCCACGTGCCTGCACTGTCACTTTTGCAGCCTCATTTGCTTCCGGTGTTGCAGCAGACTAGAATAACCTATCCAACGACATCGCTGTCATTATGTCCTCATCCACTTTCGCGGAAATTATTACACTATTGAACACTACAAGTCACTTGATTGTTTGTTCTCAGCCCTTATGTAACACTCCTCGGGGGTCCTTAAGGTAATAAAATGATATGAATGAAATGAAAATGTTATGAAACGTGCTCCGACCAATATAAAGTTTATAAACTCTTCGCAGTCGTTACCAACATTGTCGTAGTCTATGAGATTCTTATCAACCATTTCCTGCCCTTACCAGCCATATCTGACATGACCAGATTCTTATCAACAGTTATCGGTCGTTATCAACCTTGTCGTACTTGATCCAACCCTTATGGTTATCAGTGCTTATTAATATTATCAGAATTGACACGACCATACGGAGCCATTATCGCTCTTTAGCACCTTATCCATCCACGTCCAACAATTATCAACCGCGATGAGACCCCTATATCTCCTCATCACTCCTTATCATCCTTATAAGTCATTGACTGCCTATCTGTCGGTTATTGCGCGGCGCGAAACGCATAAGCCCTATACATCGCTGGCATTTCGGCTCTCAAGGAAAGCCCAAATGGAAGCACATCCCGCGACCACCGAAAATCAACATGCATGCAACAACAAGCATGGGGCGTCTTTGACAATAAATTTTTGCAAAATTGAAATTTTCCTGAGCTACACAATGCACCAAGTCGGCTCTGCATGTGGTTCTAGAGATGGCTTTTATTCCACCATCACCAAATCTTACAACAAAGCCTTCATAGAAACTCTAGTTCCACACATAATTTTCTTTATGGCAATTCGTCTTTCGTGACGGACAGGTTTCCTCGTTGGGGAGGCATAGAAATGCTTACGCATTTAAAAAAACAGAGCACACCGCTGAGAGTAAATGTTTATTTATTTTGGGGATTTACCCTTCCGCGTCGTAGAACACCCTGCGAACACGCACAATCGCTACTAATAGTGGCTTAACCTGTCGAGTTGTTCAAATTGAAATGCGCCAAGCGTTTCAAGATGCTAGCATGTCCGTAAGAAATGCATAAGGACGTTCTATGCCGCTCGTGGATGCATACATCCGTAGCGTAATGGTTTCAACGTCGGACTTGTGTGCTAGAGGTCCACAGTACTTTATACACACAGTATATAGTAGAAGCAGCGGAATAATTCTATACTGACCTCTACAGTACCCAGAGCAGCCACGATACGTCCATTCGAAGTAGTAATGAACAGGTTATAACTAGCTATGAAGTTAGAAGGGCCTTGTAAAATATGGAATGTGGAAAAGCGATAGGCGAAGATGGAATAACAGTCGATTTAATCAAAGATAGAGGAGATATTATGCTTGAAAAGTTTGCGGCCTTCTGTACGAAATGTCTCACGGCTCCAATTATGTATTGTATACTATGCATAGTAAACTATGTATTGGGTGCTTTCTTAGCTTTCCTCTTGCTACGCCAGGTGTCAGCACATGCCTTACTGATTTGCTTTGCCTCCTCATAGAGGGCGCATGAGTTTTGAGGCACGGATATTGAAGAATGTATCGGAGGGTAGACATATACAGCTCCACTGTAACACATTTCTTTAATTTACCAAAGACAATATTGGCGGTAAAAACGATTTTATTGGGGAGACCGTCATAGTGTGCGTGGTATACTTTGAAGCAGCTGATCTCTTAAAATAGGATAGCCTTGGGTTCAAGGGTAGAGTATAAGCTTCATAACTAATGATTCCAAAGAACGCTAAGCATTATCTGACAATTCCCCAGGGGGGAGTTTCTGCTGCAATTTTAAAATGAAGCTTTCTTGCCGAATTCCAGGCACCTTTATAGCGAAATGTGTATATGACTAACCTTCCGAAGTGTTTCGGCGTCCGGCAACAGAAACGGACTTAGCGATTTCTAACAAATCCACACGGTAGCAGTGCGGCGGCGTAGATGTCAACATGTGGAACAGATTAGAACGCTCGCCGTGAAAAATAGCGCGACGTCAAGGTTATCGCGGTACATAAGCAGCAGAGGCATCGGCGCCAAAACAGCTGCGTTATCAATGGGTCGGACACGTATAGGTCGTACACCCGAAGAACAACATGCGTAAGAGGAGCGCCGCAGGGAACAGCAACGAGAATGTAAACGGCGCTGGCGCGAAACAACCACTGACAATCGCGACACGACAACGAGCACACGACGAACGAACACGACAATCGCGAGCCCGGGCAACCATTCCACTCTGTGAAGATGGAATGGCAGCGAAAGCACTTTGCTTTTCCTTTGAGAGCTTTGACTGTCGTCAACTTTCGCTGCCATTCTATCTTCACAGAGTGGAATGGTTGTCATCTTATTCGCACGTACATCTGGTCTCTAACACCGAATGCGTTTAATGGAATGGCACCATTTTGGAACGGTACAGAGAAGTAGTTTACAGTTTCAAGCATGGACTTTCATATAATAATTACTAGAGGGAACTGCGGCGCTATAGTGTCTACGAAAGCTGGAAGCAGGACCATTGAGCCAGCATGGGAATGATGGTTAGTGCATTGATTTGCCCAAACTTTGTCCTTTTGGCTTCAAACGGCTTCGCGTCTTTGGGAACTCGATTTTCAACAAAGTACGGTGCTATGAATAATTAAACAAACATTGAAATGGTTCGACAGCAGGATTCGAACAGAGGAGGAGGAAACAACTTTACTGGCACCAAGGAACTCTAGCACACAAGCCTCATATTAAAACCGATACGCGACAAATGCATGCGTCGGCAAGCGGCATAGAACGCTGTTTATTGTGGGCGAGGAGAGGGTGTTGGGGCGAGCCAGCACGTTGGGACGCTTGGCACGTTTCGATCCGCAGTTGGACTAGAGGAAACCGACGCATCAGATAGACCGCGAGTGTAGCACGACACTATGGACACAACCTGAAAATTTAAACAAATGATTATATATGTGTTATGCACAGCATGTAAATATGTGTGATACTATCCAGACTGTCTACAATTTACTGCAAACAAAATGATTTCTTCGTATAACATGCTGTTATTGAATAATAATACCGCGTAAACCAAACTTCATATGCACAGATGGTTCATGAGCGAATCACATCAAGAATGCTTCGCCGCGTACGCGTACGTAACTGTCAACTGCAGTTGAGTCTGTCTGTTTATAATTATTCTTATTATTTTATTATTAGAAGCTGGTTAATAAACTCTCAGACTGCACACAGGGTTTTGTCGGTGGTTATGGCGTCATGCTACTTGGCCGCGGGTTGGTCTCAAGATGGTCAAGATTGATCCGAAGCCGCGATCCGAAGCCCCATAATGGCATGCGTTGTTGCGTTTGACCGGTGGGAGCTGGCGATCTTCGGGGAAGCGACCGTCCGAATGGCGCCGGCAGGTCAGCTGCGCCGACTCGCTTTGAAAACATAACTGGCTGGCAGCGGTGAGGCCGACTTTGCGACTTGGTACTGTTGTCTGCGGTGAGTGCTTGGTTTTTGCTTTGATTCTCTAGGCTTCATTTTGTGGTTGTTCTGTTAAAACAGCAGGGAAGCTGGATTGTTGATCGTTAGCTAGGTTGTGCTTTTCTAGGTAGGTTTAGCGAGCAAGACCAAGGCAGTAAAGCAGCAATCATGGACCTAAGGACACTACTGAGAAACGAATTGTCGATTGTTGGTGAGGAACTCGGCCTGGAGGTACGCAAGGAAATGCTATAATCGGAATTATTGCAGCAGATTTCCGAACAGGCCAGTGACGAGGACATTGGCATTGGGTTGGAACTTCTTAGGAAAAGAGAAAAGAAGGGGACAGAGAAAGAGAGGAACGCGAGAAAGATCGCAAGTTAATAAAAATGCAACTTGAACTTGAAAGCAAACGTTTGGAGTTGTCTCAAGGAAGTGAAGCTGCTCTGGAGCAATCAAGTGAGGCAGAATCATACCGCATGGACAGGCTGTTAAACTAATTTGAGGTCGGTAATGACATAGGCTTGTTCCTCGGAGATTTTGAAAGGCCTTGCTAGAAGATGAACTTCGGTCAGAGTAAATGGCCACAGCGGTTGTTGTTTATGTTGCCGTGTGAGGCGGCGGAAGTAATCACCAGACTCAGTGCACAGGATGCATATGATTATGCGAAAGTTAAGGCTAGTCTCGTGAAGAAATACCGCCTTTCAGCCGAAGCTTCTCGGCAAAGGTTTAGGAGCACAGGCAAGAAAGATAGCGAGGGGTATCGGGAGTTTGCATACGGCTTAAAGGCCAACCTAGTCGAGTGGCTGAAAAGCGCGGAAGCGTACGACAGCAGAGACATGATCATTGAATGCATGTGCCTAGAGCAGTTTTACAAAAGCATTCCCCAAGCTGTGAAACTGTGGGTGCAAGACAGAGGGAATTTAAACAATGTGAAAAGGGTGGCTGAATTAGCCGAAGAGTACGCAACGCGTAGAAAGCTGAACGATGAGGACGGAAATTGGGACGTTCGAAATGGACCGCGGAAACCATTTCCGTTCAAGAAGGGTTGGCAGACTAGAAGACCGGAGCTTGCAAATGGGGAGAAAAAGCCATGAGAAAAGAGCAAGGAGAAACTAAACGGGGAAACCATGCAAAAAGAGCGCAAAAGAAAATTTGAATCTATTAGACCGATCCGCTGGTATAAGTGCCACAAACTAGGACATATCGCTGTAAACTGTGGGAAGCCTAGCGTAGTTTTCTCCTATGTGGATGAAAAAGACGAGAATATAGAACTTTTAAGCCCATATCTTCATGACCTGAAAGTTAATGGCAAACCATGCCGGGTGCTGCGAGACAGTGTCGCCACTATGGACAATGTCAATCCGTCTTACGTGACGGTAGATGACTTCACTGGAGAAGTAGCATGGCTCAAACAGGCTGTAGAAGAAGACAGCCTGTGCTGCCCATGGCCAAAGTCAAAATCAGTGGACCGCTCGGGGAGCTAGTGAACGAGGCTGCAGTTTCCAAATTTTTCTCGCTGCAGTACCCTTAAACTTTTTCGAATCAGTCGGATCAGTTACTGCGTGACAAAGGACTTAAACTGGTTGAGGGCGTAGTACAGGCGTTGACGCGAGGCCAAGCTCGTAAAATCACGTCGCTTTCAGCTGAAAATGCAAAAACTGCTCCAGCGGAAGTAGCAAAAGAGGTAGCTTCAGTAACCAAATCCGAGCTAGGCTCGAAGGACGAAAAAACGGTTGAGGAAACCTTGCCAGCTGACCAGCTCAATGAGAGCGGATCACTAGGGTGTCGAAGTTCACGCCTGCAGGAAGAGCCAGCTGACGCACTCGCAAGCGAGACAGGGTCTTTACTATCACCGGCCTCAAAGAACTTTGATCAGCTCTTACGTGTGGAAAGAGAGTCACTGGTAGCCAAGCAAATCGATGATGACAGCTTAGCTAAATTGCATCACACAGCTAAAGAACGCATTCCTAGGCGCAACGTGATGATACAAGAGAGAGGAGGATTGTTGTATCGGCACTACAGAGACCGAAAGGGTAGGATTCTAGATCAGTTAGTCGTACCTATTAGGTACAGGGAGGACCTTTTCACTCTCTGTCATGGAAATGGGTTGTCTGGCCACCTAGGCATAAACAAATCAAAGGAAAGATTGCTTATGGAATACAAGTGGCCTGGCTGTTTCAAAGAAGTAGAAGACTTGCAAGATCATGCGACGCCTGCCAGCGCTCGGGTAAACCAGGAGAAACATGAAAAGCTCCATTAAAGGTAGTGCCCTTAATAACAGAACCTTTCAGACGACTTGTGATAGACACGGTAGGGTCTCTACCAAAGACAAAGTCGGGTTACAGGCACTTGTTTACCATGCTGGGTCCGGCTACAAAGTTTCCAGAAGCAATCCCTCTGAAAGAGCTCAGCTCCACCGAAGTAGTAGACGCGCTTTTGACAGCATTCGCACGAGTTGGGTTTCCAGCCAAAATTCAGGCAGATCAAGGGTAAGTATTCACCAGCGCACTGACTTCCACATTCTTACAACAGGGCGGGCTAAAGTTGGTACACAGCTCCATCTATCACCCTCAGTCAAATAGTGTAGAGAGGTGGCATTCGGTGCTTAAGCGAGTTTGGCGGGCGCTCTGTTCAGAGCACAAGGAGGACTGGGAGAATTGTCTCCCGGCCACTTTGTTTGCTTTGCGAACGGTTCCTCATGAGGCTACAGGGTTCTCGCCAGCTGAACTAGTGTATGGGAGGACACTCCGTTCTCCACTGAGAATGTTAAGAGAGATGTGGGAGGAAAGAGGAGAAAGTCCAACAGTGGTAGAATCCGTGCTAAATCTGCTGGAACGGCTAAGTGCAACCCCAAGAACTAGTCGAAGAGAACATGGGGGTAGCTCAAAAGAACGCCAAATTCTATTACGACAAGAATGCGAGGCTTCGTACGTTTAACGCCGGAGACCAGGTAATGATCATCGAACCGTCAAGGAAGAGCAAGCTTGAAGTTCACTGGGACGGACCCGTTAAAGTGTTGTACAAACTTTCAGATACTAACTATGCTCTGAAAATGCCCGGTCGCAGGAAGGAGGTGAGGATATACCACTGCAATTTGATGAAGCGGTACGTAGAACGGAGCGGAGTCGTTAACTGTACCATCAAGGAGCAGGATGACACTAGTACCGAGTTTAATGAGTATAAGGTGACCTCCAACTCTGAAATCAGCCTACAAGTAGTAGTAAAACATTCGGTAAGCTCGCACGCTCTTAGACCCGAGCAGCTAGATGAGCTAAGAAGGCTGTTAGGGGAATATCTCGACAGATTCAGCGATCGGCCAGGTAGAGCCGAACTAATAACGCGTGAAATAGAGCTGAGATCAACCGAACCCGTGAGGCCAAAGCCTTACAGGGGGTCTCCACGACAGAGAGAAATTATGGAGGCAGAGATACAGCGTATGCTAGAGTTGGGAGTTATTGAGCCTGCTGAGAGTGACTACACGTCACCACTAATACTTGTAGGAACCCCTAACAAAGAACCTCGTCTGTGTGTTGACTACAGGAAAATAAATGTCATCCCTAGGGATCAGCTGTATCCGATACCCAGCATTGAGGAACGAATTGAAAGAGTTATATATAGCGCTGCTAAATACATTTCAACTATAGATCTCGTGCGGGGATGCTGGCAAGTTCCCCTTTAAGAAAGTGCCAGCCGCTATGCCTCATTTATCTCACCTGTAGGCACTTTTCGCCCGCTCGCCCTCAGCTTCGGGCTGAAGACCACGCCGTTTAGCTTCTCTAAGTTAATAGATATTGTCATAAAAGACTAGCAGGAGTTCGCCTTCCATATCTTGATGATGTAGCAATTTTTTCGGACAGCTGGGAACAGCACGTATGGCACCTCGAACAGGTGTTCTCACGGTTGAGGGAAGCCGGAGTAACGATAAAGGCGGAGAAGTAAAGGTTTGGCTACTCGCAGGTTACTTATCTGGGCCCTGTTGTCGGTCAGGGCACGAGACAGCGGGCCGAGCTGAATATAGCTACGATTGGAGAATTTTCACAGCCGCGCATGAGAACAGACGTTTGTTTATTTTGGGACTTCTGGGGTACTATAGACGGTACATTCCGAATTACTCGCAAATAGCAAGTCCTTTAACGGACGCCCACCGAAAGGGAGCACCGAATAGCGTGCACTGGGTTAAGGACATAGAGAACGCTTTCCAAAATTTGAAAATGCTGTTGGTTTCTCGTCCTGTGCTTCGCGCACCGGACTACGCAAAGAAATCCATAGTTCAGTGCGACGCAAGCGACAGGGGTATGGGCGTGATACTCAGTCAGGTCGGCGACGATAATGAGGAACATCCTATCCTCTATGCCAGCCGTAAACTCATTGTAAGAAGTCCACAGCGCTTCAGAGAAGGAACGTGCTTGTTTGGTTTGAGCAGCCCAGATGTTGTCGTGTTACTTGTATGGGGCGAGGTTCATCTTCGAGACCGACCACTGTCCTCTGACGTGGCTCAATCAAATGTCACACAAAAATGGCTGCTTGCTCCGTTGGAGTCTCACTCTCCAAGAGTACAACTTCTCCGTTAGATATAAGAAGGGAAAGTTGCAAAGCAACGCGGATGGTTTGAGCAGGCTAATTTGAATTCTACGTTTAAGGATCCCGCCTAAATTTTAAGGTTGGTATTGTTAATTTTGTTAAGCCAAGAATATCCCCTCTCATTTAACAGGACTCCTCCACGATTGCTTAATTTGTCAGCACGTAATACCTGCAAAAGTTGACGTAGCGAAATGCAGCATTTGTTGTTACTGCACTGATGTTTTTTTTTAAAGGCTAGTGGGTCTAAAGTGAGATCCAAGATACGTCATCTCGGCGCAGAGCCGTGTTGTTGGCTTCGCTTTGCAGTTGCCTGTCCTTGTTGGGTGTTTTGGGTCGGTGTCATCATTTCACAGCTGGTCGCTGCAAGCCAAGGCACCCTCCCCCCCCGCCTTTGCCACAAGCCATCCTCTTTCTGCCCAGCGGTTATGAGCACTGGCCAGGCGAGATTATCCGGGCCATGGAGGAGCTGTTACGTTTGACCGGCGGGAGCTGGCGATCTTCGGGGAAGCGACCGTGGGAATGGCGCCGCCAGGTCTGCTGCGGCGACTCGCTTTGAAAACATAGCAGCGTATAAAGATTCTCACTACAGCGAAGTCGTATTAAAGAGTAGGGTGCTGCCGCGAACACTTACGGCGGAGCGCCATATGCATGGCCTTGGATGCCGTGGTCGGCGCCGCAGGGTGCCAGCTGGCGTCTATCCTCCTCGTGGACCAGGCGGTACTGTCCTTCCGGGAAAACTGGTTCGGCAGCCTTGAGGGTCTTCTGCCGACCAATGAGGTCTCATTCTTCCCGGATTGTGGCACGGACTCGGCGATGGCAACCTGGAGCCGTGTTGTCAGTAATGAATTTTGGGCACTGCATGCGAACTCAAACAGAACAGTATATAATATTTGGGTTTACGACCGTCTTGTGGATGGTAACCAGCTCACGTGACGATCGACTAACGAAACTGCGCACCACAACTGTAAAAGCTGCGCAGTTTAGAGAAAAAAAAAAGGAAAAAAAAGACCAACCCTTCGCCTACTGGAAAATGGGGGTAAGCGAAGGTTGTCCTACGTGCACTTGACATTCGTCCCGGTTTAGTAACTCACAGGTAACGGTGCCGGATTGCTTCGGTTCCCCGCTCCCTCAAGCTCGAGATTATATTCTCGCTGCTGTCGGATTGCTTGGGCTCGAGCGGCTCTAACGGCTGGATAGGCGCGCCCACAGCGATTACTTTCATGAGCGAGTTCTCGCCGCCGCTCGTCGAACGCTGCCAGTTCCTCGGGGGAACGTCCCATCCGTTTTCCGTGAATGAATTGAACGAAAACGAAGCCGGCGCAGCGCGCGCGGGACCCATTCCTGCCCTTCCCCTCCCCGGTGGAAGCGAAACAGCTCTGATTGGTTGCGCGCGTGGCGTGAGTGCGCGCCTATGCAGCTAAAATCCTTGCAAATGACTCAAGCTCCGGTGCCGGCGCAGCTGTCAGCTCAATAAAACCGCCCCTTCCCGCAGTTGCTCTGCTGTGCGAGCAACTGGGGTTTTTTTTGCGTGACCACAACGCCATCGAAATTTGTGAGACAATACAAGCTTCGCTGGAAAAAGAGGCAATCCTTTACATTTAATACAACGACAAGACACCGATGGTGACAATCAAGGCACGACTTGCGACGACGACGGTGGCGACATGACGACGAGAAGGACGAGATGACGCTGACGATATTGGTACGGATATAACGACAACGGCGTGAATACACGAGAACGGCGAAAACAGCGTGGCAACAACTACGACAACGAACACGCTACCATGGGCGACAATGGAATCTGCAGCGACGACAGTAGCAGCTCGACGATGACGACACAGACTGCGGCGACAAAGCGACACTTCTTTAGAGAAAACTGCCCAATCCTGCTTACGCGTGCTTTTTTCAGCCAGTCCATGAGAACCATCTGCGAGTAGAAAGAAGCACTAAATCTTTCTAGATTGACAAAAGGTGTGTTGAGGTAAGTGCGGCCACGCATGTCCGGTGACAATTTGTAATTCTGCAGAAAGAAAATTATACTTTTCTGCCTGAGTGCCAAATGCAAGGAAAACAATCCTATTTCCGCGAGAAAAAAAAATGCCATCACAAAAGAAATGTTTAAGAAGCGCCCTGTCCTGCAGAAGTAGCTTTTGCGGATTTTCTGAAATCCGCTTTTTGTTTACCTCTCAAAGAAAAAAGCGTTGTGACTCAAAATATATTTAGTGACATACTGCGGGGCGATACCAATTGATTCTACCGTACTTCCACTAGGGGTGTGCGAATATTCGAAACTTTCAAATAGCGACTCGAATGGCGTCCTATTCGATACGCAGTCTTCGAATCTAGTAATCACTTTCGTAAAGGCAAAAATTTCTCGAATACTTTTCGAATATTTCAAGATCGTCAACTGCGCCCTATCAAGCAGAAGATTGGAGCAAAATTACGGTAAATTTTGTCCCTGCGGTCATATTGTAGACATAAACCATGAGAATTTGCGCAGTGGAGCCGGGTACGTCATTTAAGCGGCCATACTTTACAGGCTGCACAGCGATCATTTGCACTCTCGAGAGAGTCCATGTGCATTTGAAGAAACAGCTTGTTTGCTCCTAATGCAGCACCTGTGAATTTAATAAACAACGCTTCATACCGTACTATGTAATGACAGAAATTCGCTAACTTTAAGTATATTAGGCGGTGAACATCATTTTACATTAATTGTTGTAAAGGATGTTCATTATTCGAAAACTATTCGATAGCTATTCGGTATTGGATTCTTCTCTGGCCCTTTCTGATTCGTATTTGATTCGGTCTCAAAAATCACTATTCGCACGCCCATAATTAGCACGGAGTATCATTTCTTTGACCCTCCGTCTTAATCATCTAGGTTCCCTAGTGGACATCGAGGCACCCTAGTCTACGCTCGAAATATATTGCAAGAATAAGCATGTGCCTGTAGCCCTTACGCAGGAACGGTGCGTAAGGTTCATTCCGTATATTTCGTATATTTTCACAAACATCTGGTGGCTATTTATAATATGCACTGTGCGTGAGAGGATGTGTTTGCAGGTGACACAGCTAGATCACGCCACCATATCCTGCGAGGCCCGGGATCGCGTCCGATTGCGCGTCTTGTCTGAGTCGCCGCTCTGTACAGAGCACATTAACTCTGTGAGATAGACATTTAACAGCACCATACCCATGGGTGCCACCATGGAGGAAGGAAAAAGTTAGGAGGGAGGATCTCGCAACGCGATTGAAGCCAAACCTGTCGGCCCTATACGTCACGTCAAAGTGCGCGGTTGGTTTTATTGTTCCCGCTCTACAGGCAGAGCCACGGCAGGGCAGCTGAACAAGCGCGAACCGAATAAAAACTACTGGTATAGCTTACTGGGAACTAAACGTTCCAGCAAATCTCGATTCTTGCTCCGTGATCTCGACGCAAGAGGCCACGCGTTGGGCGGCGCCACCGAGCAAAAGTATGGGCTTCACGGAACATTCGCTTGCGAAGGCTGGCTGCGTGTAAAGCTTTAGCTGCACGATGTAATACTCTCTACTAACTTTTTCCTTCCTCCATGGGTGCCGGCAAATTTGCTCACCTGACAGCGCCTTCCATTGAGCGCCTTCGGATGAGCGTGTGCTCACTTTTTTGTAAAGACCATGGCGGCCGCAGGTACGACTCAGACAGCCGCCATTTCGGCTACTGCGGAGACCAGTAAGTGGGTAGAGGACATAAGACTTTGGCCAAAGCTGCATAGGCAGTGTAAGTATAACTTTCGTTTACCCACTCTGTCTGTGCTGCAGTCTTATTAGTGTACAAGCTTACTGGCTGAAGGCGACGAATGCAGCAGCCTGATGTTTCTCTTTACCCTTTATATTCTAGGGTTTACAGGGGTAGATGTAGGGGTGTTATTGTGCTATTGCTCCTTGTTTGACTTCGCTGATATAGAAAGTGAACTGGCTCGAATATGTCAGCCACGCTTGAGTGGGGAGGACGTAAGTCACGTAACGCTGACTTGAATGCTTATCGAAATTCAACATGCCATGATATTTTGTGCCAGCGGTGGCGGTAACGCTGTGCATCTATGGTTGCTGCAGGTCGTGCTAGCCTGGATATCATCGCCCGGCAATGAGTTACCGGCAGTTGGCTCTTAAAAGCTGGCAGAAGAGCTTGTTGTGCTTGCCTCGCGAAAAAGTGTGCATAGCGAACGGTCCGTAAACATGGGCATGCTCCTTGCGCAGCCGAGGCGAATGGAGCTCGCCCAGTCTCATTCTACACATTCCAAGTCGCTCACGCAGTACTTTCAGTTCACTGCAGAACACGTCTTTCGTGTGCTCTTCCTCATTTTTTAGATAAGTAGTACTAAGTGATTCCAGGCATCTCGCCGAAACGTTGCTAGAGTGGCGGTGTTGATGCCTAATTGTTGACGCCTGATTGCTTTCGATTAAGAAGGCACCAAATGGCGGTGCGCCTGTGGCGGCCCCTGGTGCGCGGTACGCAGACTGCTCGCTGGAAAAAGGTCCATAGCAGCTCGTTGCCTGCGCGTGTGTTTTGCTTGCAGCGACAACTCAGCTCTACCTGTACTGGACGCGGCAAGCACAGATTTGTTAAATACGTTGAACCGTTATTCTTCTGCGGCGCACGTGGTCATTGTAACCGTGGTAATGACACCGTCACATGGCGCGCGGCTAGCGCGGCTTCGGCATGTGCTGGGAAGGCCACTGTTGGAATGAGAATAATACCTCGCTGGGTCAGTAAAACGCGAAAATGTGTGCCTATTTCTATCTTCTGCATTTATTTTGAATTTGTCACTTGAATAAATCTGGTTGTGCCGCGCAAACTTTCGTAATTCTTTTCGCAATCACCTTATGATAACACATGAAATATGTTGATTATTAACGTACAAAGGACAGTCCTAATGCGGTCGCAGGGCCCTTTTAAGTAGTCCCAGGGACCGCAGTATGTAAGGATCCTTTCCCACCGATTCTGATATCCTTTCTTGTCCTATGTTTGTCTGAATGGCCGATGCCGATAGCGTGGACGTCGCTTCGTGGGAGCCAAGAAGTTAAAGAAATATTTACAAAGACTATTTTATAAAGATTATTTACCAAATATTCTATCTTCCCCAGGTGGTCTCCGCAACCCTCCACTACGGCATTTCTCATAGCCCGCGTATTGCTGTCGGGCTTTAAATTTAAGGTTAATTATCCACCAGCTAGCCAATCGACCGCTCACTCAGTGCATTTACGTATAGACGCCAACGCGGCGTTCTCACCTTGGACTTCCGTCTCTCCGGGGGTTGGTTCGCTTTATCCCCATTCATGATGGACGGCTCTTCGGCGGGTTTTCCACCGGGTCCGGAAGACGCAACGACATGTTCCTGGCCTACGCCTCTTGGCACGTCGGGTGGGCCTTCGTGTGCCTTGGCAGAGGCCCTCGTGTCCTTGGGACTGCCGTCAGGTAAGCCGTCAAAACCTGCCTTTACGCCTTCAACGTCGTTTTCGCCCTGCCTAGAAGAGGCCACCAGCTCAGCAGGTCCCCTTTCGCGTGACGTGGCAGCGGCAGCCGATTCGGCCGGCTTGCCGTCGTCTTGAGCGGGAGAGGTCAGCGACTGTGGCTTTTGCGGGTCCTCTGGTGTCTTGCTGCCCATGGATTTGCCCCTTGCCATCTTACCACCTTTCGAGGGACGGTGTCCCCGGCTTCTCCTCGTCGGGCCGGTACTCCCGTCTCCGTCCTGATCCTGGAAAGAGAGTTAAGGCTGGGACAGGTTCTCTGCACTCGATGAACAAGACTCGCTCTAGCTACAAGAGAACGCTATAAATAATGAAGGACCAGAGTACGGAAATCTAATCGTCAATTTTACGGGTCTCAAACGAATGAATGCACGGGTACCGTATGATACCACAAAAACAAGCGAAATAACAAATAAGAAACGTTGTACAGGTCTCACGCAGAGTGGGAATCGACGTAAGCGAAACTTCCATAACCACTGCGCCGTCGCGGTCTGATGACACCAACGCTCACGCCAACCAATAACCGCCGCTAAGCTTCCTTTCCACACAAGATGACGTGATCGTTTGCGCCAACCAATCAGCGGACGATACTACGTCGTCTCGCGCCTTCCTCCTCTCAGCACAGCCACCTCCTCTAACTCACCGCTCCCACACTCCTTTTCAGAGTCCAACCTACACCATCATCACAGGCATTGACCTCTAAACCCATTGGATGCTGCAACAAGGGATTTGGTTTGATAATCAACGAAAACATCAAAATGAAAAAAAGCATATAAACGCGGTTTGGACTTGCTCAGCACGACCGTTCTTGTCAGAGTGAACTGCATCATTGCAACTCAAAGAGTAAACTGCACCTTTGATCCCTAGAGTGCAACCAGGGGGCGTGCTTGCGCCCACACATAACTTGTGTACAAAAATATACACACATTGTAAAGCAGCGTACAAGTACTGTGATGCTCATGAGTGATCCAATTACCAATTCTTTCCGGCTCGCTTGAAGACACATTGCTCCCCATGTGTGTATAGTTATAACAGCAAGGAGACGACTCCGTCGAAGAACGTTAAAAACTGTTTCCTTACTACCTGCGCGAATCCCGGAGGCGGTACAATGCCGCACAGCATCTCAAAGCCCTAGCTGCAACAATGAAATCACAGGGGAAAGTAGTCTGATCTCGAAAACAGTGCCGTGTGAGCCGTGTTACATAGAGTTTCAAGGCATTAGCCGCCACTATGAGGGAAACTGGCGCACTGACAATTTTATAAGTAACTTGTTGCTATGCAACTTCACGCATGTGAAACACATCAGTGGTAAGAATGGTAATTATTTGCGCGCTCCATTCCTTCGTCTGTAGTCTAACACAAACTGCAATGTCCGCACGCGCGTTTATTTATTTATTCAAGCACCAAAATTGCATTATTGTAGGAAGGTTACATTAGTACAGTGTTATGAACAAAGGAGAAAAATGCCACTATAAGTGAACAAGTACAAAGAAGAATTGCCACTATATAAACGGTATTAGTCAACAAGCCAGCGAGGAGGCGGAAGAAAAAAAGTACATGCTCTAGAACATATCTTGTACAGCGGTGAAAAATTTAGGAACATCTACTTCCCTATTGTAACGCTAATGCTTTCGTTAAATGAGCGAAGAAAACATGAGTACCTAAACGCGCTAATGCGACACTTGTTGCGTGCACGTACATATTTTCGTTCACTTTCATCTCTTCTACTTGAAACAGGGTGACGATAGGAGATAAACGTTTTTATTGATGCGAAAGCATCAAACGGCCTATTGAGCGAAAAAGCCGGCGTCTGGCAGCGAAACGGCCCCTAAATTCCCTTTAGTTGCGACGCCACGTCACGAGGACGCCTGGGCGGCGCAGAGAGGGCGAAACGGTGTTGCGCGAGGGGAGAGGGCATCGCCGCGACGCCACGTCCCCCAGCGCGCCTCCACGGAGAAGATGCGGTGGCGCGATGCCGCGGTACAGTGAACTAGAAGCAATTGTTCTAGTACATTGTAGCGCGACTGCCTCGCCGACGACACCCTGACTCGCCCCGCGGCTACAGTGTACTAGAATACTTCTAGTTCACTGTAGTCGGCGTGACGCGCGCGTGCGGATGCCGCCGTCTCGCTCTCGGAAGCCGGCGCGCAGTCCCTATCTCTCGCTCTCTCGCCCCCTCTCGGCTTAGCTGCTGCGCGCACCTGCCGGTCTTGCTGGCCGCTCCTGCTTCCTCGGTCTCTCGTCGCTCAGGACGTCGGTAGCACGCGGCGTTGGCACCGCAGGCTGCTGCTGCTTGCTGGCTCGTGAAGCACGTACCCCAATGGTGCATTACTCACAGCGCGACTCGAAGGGCCGCGCAGCCGCGTTCAGCTGGACATCAGTGCTTTCGCATTCACAACTCAGACGAAGTGCTTAGGTGTCCTCGAATTCCGTTAAAGTTACCAGCAGTTTAATTTTGATCACCCTGTAAATGTTCCTTATTTCCCACTTTATATTAAAAGTGCTACCCAAAACTCCTCAAATAAGGAAAGTTTCAAGAGGCGCGTTTTACTCCACATGAGCAAGTACATCGAAAAAATCCCTTGGCCACACGGCTAGCCCATGTGCCACAGACGACCGACGGAGGCAGCTATGTGGTACTATGTGCAGCTATGTGGTACTACCATGTGTAAGCGCCGAGCGCACCAACTTACGCGCAGCGTCTTGGTTGCCAGCGAGACGTCCTCCTGCCCGGCAACTTCAGCGAGGGACCTCGCACGGTCTCGGTGCTTGGCTTTGGTGGTGTGTCTCTTGCGCGCTGACTTGACCTCCCGCGTGGTCTGCCAGGGCTCCTGGTTGGCGCGAAGCGCCGCCGCCGCCGCGGGCCCATCGCGCTGCTCCTGCGTCATGGTGTGACAAGTTCCGCCTATAGGGCGCTCTCTTCCTCTCTCTAGATCGGTTTTTCTATTTGTTTCAAGTCTATTAAACGCGCTATTTGCATATGATTGAGTTGGAGGCACATTAGGGATTGATTGATTGATTGATTGATTGATTGATTGATTGATTGATTGATTGATTGATTGATTGATTGATTGATTGATTGATTGATTGATTGATTTGGGCGCGAGCATATCAAAATGATCAAGAAAGAAGGTCGCCTTTTTAAGAAGTTTTTGCGCACACGCGATATTAAGGAATTTGAGGCCTTTAAAACTTACAGAAACAAACTAACTGCCGCGCTGAAAAAGGCAAAGGCCTCCTACTATAACCACATGTTTTCTGACATCTGTCGACGGCGCCCAAACCAAGTTTGGAAAGGTATCAATCAGGCGTTGAACCGCAAAGCGGGTCAGAATACATTAACGGAAATAACCATTAGCGGGACCAAACTTTCCGGTGTGCATCTAGCCGAGCACTTCAGTGAGCACTTTGCTAATGCGGTGCAACCACTGGGAAGCATTGCTCATACTAACCTTAATTACCGTAATACTGATACAATTTTTCTCGCACCTACAGGTGAAGCAGAAATAGTATGCGCATTTCTTTCTCTAAAAAACAGTAAAGCTGTCGATGTCGATGGATTTCAGGTAGAGGCGATTAAGCACGTAATTGGCCTCCTTGCTCTTTGTCTAACCTACGTGTTTAATCTAGTCTTTCAGTCTGGCTGTCTCGCAAATCTCATGAAAATCTCAAAAGTTTCTGTTATATTTAAAAGTGGAGATAATAATGATGCTAATAATTACCGACCAATTTCTATAATTCCTGTATTCTCCAAGGGATTAGACAAGATAATATTCTGCCGCGTAAATAGCTTCTTTAACAAACACAACATACTTTCGGAGTATCAGTACGGTTTTCGACGTCGTAAATCTACACAGACTGCACTGTTAGCTCAAAAAGAACTGATAATTAATAACATCGAAGAAAAAAAGCTTACGCTGGGCGTTTTCATTGACTATAGCAAAGCCTTCGATACCCTGAACCATTACATTTTACTCGGGAAATTAAGTGCTTATGGGGTACGTGGTGTAGCTAATTCACTATTTAGATCGTATCTGTCTGAGAGAAAACAATGCGTCTCAATTGCTAACTGTTTTTCATCTTCTAAAACCATTTCTTGTGGCGTACCTCAAGGAAGCATTTTAGAACCAATGCTCTTCAATATCTACATAAATGATATTGTTAAGATAAACAATGACGCCTCATTCCTGCTCTATGCGGATGACACTAGTATTTTTGTTTCTGGACAAGATCCAACTGAAATTGTTGCGAGAACTCAAAGTGTACTTTCAGATGTGCTGCAATGGTCTACAGCTAATGGCCTACGAATAAATGCGAAAAAAAAAACAAAAGCTGTCTTTTTCAGATCCCAAGGCACTGAAGTCAACGTGAACCAATCATTAACGCTTGAGGGAATACCCGTCGAAATAGTGGAGAAACAAACTTCTGGGCGTGACTTTTTCTGCTCATATGACATGGACGTGTCATATTGCATCACTGACTAAATCGTTATCGCGTGCTGCTGGTGTTCTGTCACGATGTAGGCACTTTCTTCCAGAAAATGCTAAACTTCAGATTTATCATGTTCTGTTTTCTTCCCATATAAATTACTGCCTGTTAGTCTGGGGCACCACAACCTTTAGTAACATAAATACAATTCACCTATTGCAGAAAAGAGCACTTCGGTATATTGCAAACGTCCCGCGCAATAGTTCTACAGTTACATTGTTTACCCGCTATAGAATATTCAGTGTGAAACGCATGTTCGATTTTCGTTTAATGTATGCTTATTTCTTTTCAAACGAACAATTCAAAGTGTTTATTAAAGATTTATCTAATATAAGCATGCGTTACACTGATTCACGCACCCGCAGCACCGACAAGTGGCTTGTTCCTCGTTCCCGCACGACCTATTTTTTTGCAGTCTCTTAGATACACACTGCCGTCCCTACTTAATAAATATGAAGAGAAAGACGCCAACTTTTCTACGTTTACAAAAAAAGAAATGCGTGAATTTTTTCTAACTCTTGTCTAATGTCTTTTGTACTGCCCGAACATGATCAAGTATGTTTCATTACTCCTTGTAACGTTTATTTTCGTCGTTTTATGATGTGTGTTCACGTGAACATTGAATATTTCAACTATAATGTACAACTGTTCTGGAGTGTACTTATATATTGACTTTATTTGTTCTATGGTTCCGTTGTTGTATTTGCACAACCTCTTCTTAATTTTTTTGAACTGTATTTTTTACTTGATTACTGTAAATTTGTTTTTAAACGTATGAATCGTAATACCGCTGTCATGTACGTGGGCCTTTAGGTATTTTCAAGTGGTGTTACTGCCGCTTTTCGCCTAAGGGACCCCTAACTGTCGTTGGAAATAAAGATTTGATTGATTGATTGATTGATTGATTGATTGATTGATTGATTGATTGATTGATTGATTGATTGATTGATTGATTGATTGATTGATTGATTGATTGATTGATTGATTGATTGAGCGTTTTATTAGGGGCTTTCGGAGTTCTATTAGGCAAATTAGGAAAGTTGTGGTTCATTTTGAGCTGTTGTATAAGAGCTGCGAGACCTTGGTGAAAGCTAATATCGAGTATAGGAGAGGTATATGAAGAGACGCGAAAGAAAAGCAAGCTAGAAAAAGCCTATCGCGGTTCATCGAAGTGAGCTCTGTGGAAACCCGCAAAGTGAATCCTAAAGGGAAAGTTTCGCTGCATTCCAAAATACCACGTGAAAAGCCTACTTGCCAAGCTCTGGCGCAGAAACAACCGGCGATACGTGCATAAGGCGTAGGGAAAGTTGTGCTTTTCTTTTTTTTTTTTGTCTCTGATACCTTTGCGCTGCAATCACAGAAACAATGGCATCATATCACGTGAGATATGTTGCGCTACCTACAGTTACCTGAACTATGTTAACGAAGGAGAACGCCACAGAAATTGCCCTCTTTGGTGTCTTATCACTTTCGATTGAAATGTAATTATTTTTTAATTAGCAAAAGCAACCATCGCCCGAAATCTGTGACGTCACCGTGCGCCGGTGCGCGTGTCGATCTACCAGTCCGCAACATATAGATAAGGCTGACCAAGCCTTACTCCCAGCTGTGCCAGTCTAGGTTCAACAAAAGATGCTCGTGTACGTACACATTCGAACGGGTTCTGTTAGCATGCCTCCTGATACAAATTTGCAACCGTTCGCGCCTGATAAAGCAATGACCATATGAATTCATGCAATGTCCGGTTTTCGGACCTTCGAGGTACAAATAAGTGAATAAATAAATAAATAGATAAATAAATAAATAAATAAATAAATAAATTTCTTTACAGTGTCGATCGTACCTCTCCTGTCATACGTTGGCAAGAAAGACCCTCAGAAAGGTGATTATTACGTTTATTTGAAGTAAATAAATATACCAGTAGAATTATGAGATCCTACCCTTAAATACTTAGCTGTCGACATCCCCTTGATTTTTCTCCTATCTCATGATGAATAAAATTAAATTATGTGGTTCTACGTGCCAAAACCGCGATATGATTATGAGGCACACCGAAGTGGCGTGACTACGGTATAATTCTGGCCACCTGGGATTCTTTTAATGTGCACCCAATGCACGGCACAAGCGCTTCTTTTTTGCATTTCGCCCCCACAAAAACGTGGCCGCCGCGGCCGGGATTCGATTTCGCCACGTCGGGCTTCGCAGCGCAACACCAAAGCCGTTACGCCCCCACGGCGGATATCTATCCTATGGTCTTCTGTGAGGTCTTATGGCATTATTATCTATAATGACACTGCCTGCTGCTGTCTAAGAGACTACAACGTCGCCTGCGATCAATCTAAACACAACAGCGAGACAAAATGTGCCATGCGATATTCTGTGGTGACAGACACGTGAACCTGTGGTATATAGTAGCGGCTATTTCGTCATTGAATTTGTTTCCAACAGGCGGGGGGGGGGGGGGGGGGGGGCGGGCACAGGGAAGAGAAATTGCAAGTGCTGCTTGAAAAACACCCTTCCCCCCAAGATCACGAGACACGGCCAGCGCGGAGCTGCCGCTTGTTTTTGACAATATAAATATACACAATTTTGCAAGAATACACAGTCCAAAACGAAAATCATCAATGAATAGTTGCTCGTAGAGCAGTCACACGGGGTTTCACACTTCACAGAAAAAAGCTAAATAATTTAAATGTAAACAAGAAGCTGTAGTCTCAAATACTCTCCATTCCTCAAATGGCTGACCGTATAAACATGAATGTTAGTCCTGCTGATTAAGTCGAAAAACTTCTGATGTGTAAGGGCACATATATGAATACAAGATTTGCTATCATAACTTAAAAGCCTTGGGAAATTGTTTATTAGCATTTGTGAACTGTAATTAGTTCTAAAACGGTGCATTGTCCAATATGTTCTGTGTTCTTTCTGAAACATCAGATGCATTCTTCTGAACATGATAATTTAACAAGGGATAGATCGTTCTTCATGTTCGTGTAATAGAACTTCTGTGAAAGTCGACGGCTATAAGTTTCGTGAAGTCTGATAATAAATGCTAGGTGTGTGCATCGTACGGGACATTTGCAATGATGCGTACTATCCTTTTCTGCAATAAAAAAACAATTTATTTAAATTCGTAAGAATTGTAGTGCCCCATATTAAGTGACAATTGATGTGAGAATTGGATAAGACGTTATATAATAGTATTTTAACCAATGTTGGATGAAGGTATCGGTTTAGGCTTATTATACCTGTCATCTGACTCAGTTTTTGCGTTACAAAGTTTACATAGTCATTCCATAAAAGTGGTGAAAAAAAAAATTACCGACGATTACGTTACTTCCTAATGCGAAATTTGAGCGCAGCAAATAAGCTGTTTCACCTTTTCGATAGATTGAGGCAAAGAAATCGAGCAACACATGTATGCGCTATCACAGAATTTTTTTTTTATTTTTCACACGTATTCCTTTAACAAAGACTCCACTAACAGTTCTTGACAGTCATGAAGGAAGCTTTGTGGTCGGAGAAATAGACTGATATATGTTCGACTTGGTACACCAATGCTTGATTCTCAAAGACGAGATCTATACAAGTAAGCTTCTGCTTCGGCGGCACGCACCTCTGGATTCTGACGGCGACGGCGCTGGGCCTCTGCTCTGGCAGCTCGTTTAGCAGCAGCAGCAGACGGAGGACTTCCATCGGTCGTCTCGCTCATGGCTCAGAAAGAACTGGCAGATAATTTCGCAGTGGCGAACGGCAGCGGCAATTTCGGCTCGGGCGGTGCACATATACAGATCCGCCGCCACCGATCTGGCTCTCTGATTGCCACCGCACAGGGCGAACGGCAGCGGCAATTTCGGCTCGGGCGGTGCACATATACAGATCCGCCGCCACCGATCTGGCTCTCTGATTGCCACCGCACAGGGGTTGCATTGGAGGAGGAGCGAAGAAAGGAATTAAGTTCGAGCCGGCGCTTTGACAACCGGAGACTCGCAGGAAGAGGGGGGAGGGGGGCGGCGTGTACACCCAGCGGCAAACGATGGGGGCAGAAGCGCGCGCAGCAAGCGGACAACACGATAAAGGGAGGAGGGAAGAGATAGCAGCGACTGACTGATGCCGCTGACGCCGATAGTGAGTCAACCCCAGCTGCGGAGTTGGTTTCAGGGACAACGCCGCCGATGCCGACACAAACAATATGATACCCTCGCTTCCGCAGCGCTAAGAACCAGGTCTAGCCGTGGGAAGGTGGTCACGTATTCGTCGACGTGCCGGGGCCTACGTGAAATAACCGGCGCGTCGGCAACTGAAGAGCACCCTATCCGCCACACAAGAACAGGGGGGGGGGGGGGGGGGGGACCCTTTCCTCCTCTTTCTGCATGGCGGCGACGGTGTTCTATGCAGTCACGTTATCTTGACTCTCTAGCGGCGTCAGCGGCATCCAGCGGTATCAGTCGGTCGCTGCTAGCGCTGGGGGGATGAAAGGGGGGCGGAGCTGGTTACGAGGCCGACGACAACGCCGACGACGCCGCGAAACCCAGGAACGGACGCCAAAGAGCTGCGCTCTAAAATGAACGCCTGGGATTTCGATGCCATGGATCTACAATGTAAATATGTGCACCATTATACGCTATGCCATGTAGCAATGGGGAGGTGCTTCCTTCGAGACGAAAAATTATAGCTTTAGTTTTGGTTGAATTCACACGAGCAGTTTTGCTTTGACAATGTGCTAAGGCTTTCCATAATTAACCAGTTGTCACTATTCAAGGTAAGGATGAGTATTTAAAGTCAAGCCATGGTCAAGCAGTAACTACATTAGGAGAAATTAGGAGAACTGGCGCGCTTAGCTCTAGTTTTGAGGATCGCGTTCTAATAACCTGTGGCGAAATACATTGACGTTCCAGTTAACACGCGTCGGCGCTTTACATTTTTCCACAGGTGTGGTTGCCAGGCTGTACTGGGACCGTGGCAAGGGCTAAGGTTTCATCACCTCTACTGAAGCTGCATTATTATCGTGGCAGAATGCATGTAGTGTGCTGTCTTCAGCCCGCTTCACGTGCTGCGATTCGGCGATGCGAAACGTTACGAACGAGCGGCACGAAACCGCTGCCGCATGAGGTCCTCTTTAAGCGTTCCGTCTACAGAGTTCGCGCGTCCGTCGACAAAGCGACCGCCGCACGGCCTTTGTGGCTCAGTCTAACTGAACAATCACCTTCACTTGAGCTGTTTTTAGGAAGCAGTCGATGTTCTCAGATTGTGAACTGCCTTTAAACTTCTTCTTATTGTCTACTTGCGAAAGTTTGCTTGCTTATATCTACTGTGTAATCATCAATATATCTCTACGTTAAATATTAAAAATATGCGAATGCCACGTAGCTGGACAGAATTAAAGTAATGTTGTTTGCCGTCGCTTGGAGATACACAGATTACCTTTCTTCATTCCGCCTAATTAGATAATTAGCCTTAATTAATTATTCAACTTCTCCAATATTAAAGTTAGATAAAAAGTGTAAATCAGACAATTGTAGAGCGACATGAAGCACTGCCGAAACAGCTTTCTGTTGCTCCACACGTGCTACATGAACGTGTTTTTCCGAGCGTGGAAGAAGCCCGCGAATGTACGCAAAGTGCCTCGAACGGCCATTCGCGTGGAAATATTGCGCGGTCAAGTTACGTCGAATGCCCTGTACATACAGTGTTAGCTGCATATGAAAGATGCATAGAAACAATGGACGATGACTGTCAACGTAAGCGAATAGCACGAACGAACAAACGAGTGAACGAGGCGAACAAGGCAAACAATTGAGGCTCAAGTTACGTGGGATACTCCTTATATACAATGTTTAAGAAGTACATGCAGTGTTAGCTGCCTATCAAAGATGCATAGAAACAATGGACGATGACTGTCAACGTAAGCGAATAGCACGAACGAACAAACGAACGAACGAGGCGAAGAAGGCGAACGGAAAGGTTTCCTTCCAGAGTTCAACCCCTAACCAAGCATACGCTTTAAAAAGCTCTTGTATGCGTGTGTGTGTATGTGCGTGTCTGTGAGAGAGAGAGAGTGAGAGAGTGAGAAGGAGAGAGTGCGTGCGTGCATGCGTGCGAAAAACAATGCGCGAAAATGAACGCCACGCTTGCAACCAGCTGCACCACCGCAGCAGCACAGCTGCCATGCAGTGCCTAAGGTCCCTCGCAGCACGCAAAACGAGCTTTCCTTGCCAACAAATACTCGGGGTTTTGTCACATAAGCGGCGTTTCTCCCCAAGTAGACAGCTTGGACCACTGGGTGGGTACGTAGCTCATATTCAGCCAATCCAACATGATGACTATGTGCCACTGTGACAAGGAGTATACGGGGGACTTAAACGGCGCTCCGAAATGACAAGTCGAAAATACTAATTTGCTTCTTTCCTTCAAGCTGCGTGTTAAGACTCACCGTGGCATGAGTCGACGGTTCGGTAGCAGCCCCTTGGTCTCCATCGGTGCCCTGGCCGTCGCTTCCTGCGGGGTTCATGGCGCCGATTTCACTGCTACTGCAGGCGAAGTCACCACGGTTAACGCGACTCCCTCTCGGCAGGGTCTTCGGGAGGGCGCAAGAAAAACGCTCAATGCTTCTGGTCGTCCGCGCAGTTCACCTTAAACGTCCGGCGCCCGCTAAATGTCGATTTATGATGGAAAGCGCGCGCTTCTGACGCCTCGAGACTCTCGCAAGTATTCCCTAGCGTTTAGATCCAATGACGTCATCAGAAGCTGCCCAACTAGCACGAACCCCTTCTTCTTCGTCTTCTTTCGCCAGCAAACACTTCACACAACGATAAGGCGAAGCATTGGTCATAAAATTATTACTTCTCAAAAAAATATATATATGTTAAACGAAACAAGCAAAACGAAACGTGTGCTAATTTACAGTTATATCTCTAAGGGACGCCTGTTAATTCCTTAGTGGGATAATCTCGGCAGTAATATTGTTTGCTGAGAGGTAAACAGCCAAAACCAAGCAATGTAACACCTACATGTGAGCCAAAACAAAAAAAAAATATATGGAAAGAGAAAGTTACGAATAAGGTTTCATACGATTCTTGTGTGACGAAAGCCTGAAAACAGTGATGACGCATCACGAAAAACATCTGTCAAAAGAACAAGGCGTGTACGACTATTACGGAAAGTGTTCAAAAGTGCATTCGCGGTTGTTGTTTTTTCGTCGTTGTCCTCGTAGCATTCTTTGGTGTAGAACAACATCGTAGCAGGTTGCGACTACAGTGTACATCGCTCTTCTCCCGAATAAAGCCTTTTATCTGCTCCACATCTGGAGTTCAGCTTTGACAGCGTGGTTCCCAGCTGTTCTTTTCCGGCGATCCTTTCCCGTACTGTGTGCTACGGGCTTTAGCCATAGGGACGTTGGCAATGCCATCTTCAATTTCTTACCCGAAAGGGGGCCTAACATTCAGCAAAATCCTTTCATAATATTTGTTAAAATCACTATAAATTTTCTTATTTTTTATTACATGAAGCCAAGAGACAATGGATCCCGGAAAAAGATATAATAGTAGGTATTTCTTTAATTCAAATGTACAAATAATAAAGAAAAAGGAAATAAATGTTAACGAAAAATCAACTTGTCGCCGGTGAGAGCGGAACCCAAAATTTGTCGCAGTGTTTTTTGGGTAATTTCCACCTTACCATATCCTAATTTTTCTTGCAAGGTTTGTCTCGACTCCTTCGTTTAACCGCCGTATTATTTGCCAATGCCCTTTAGTGGGCAAGCACCATGGGATGGGGAAAAGGCAAGCAAGCTTGCTAGCAAACGTCTTCCTTCTTAAATGTGCGATGCTCTACCAATTGAGTTACGACGTCGGGTATGGTATGGTATGGTATGGTATGAAGAACTTTATTTAGGCCCTGAGGGATCAGTCTGGGACTGATTCGGGCCGCTCCCACGTCGGTACAGAGAGGCCGAGCCCCTGTGCCGTCACACGGGCCCTCTGGACAGCCCTGAATACATTTTCATTCGATGTATGTGTGCAATAGAGCGAGCCCTGTGTTGACCATTGTCATTAACTGTCATGGCGGCGGATGTGGAACGTACTTTATGCCGCAGGCATCACGTTGAACGTGAACTTTAGGAGGAGAAGACAACTGGTCAAGGATCCCTCGTAATCTACCGCGTAACGTCAATGCTGCCAAAGCCGAGACGCTGCAATGAACAAGAAAAATGGAAAAGATACCAACGGACTCCATATTTACCTTTTTATTTACAATATGAAACCTTTCAATGACTGCGACCCCCCGTAAGTTAGTAACGCCGGCCAGTGACACCGAGCATAAAGAAACTGTGTGAACAAGTATAAAAGCAAAACAAATTGGCAAGAAGCCCCACACGTTCTTCCATCGCTGTGTGAGCTGGTGTGTATTGCAAGAAGGCTTCCGCTTCGTGGCGAGGCCGCAGAGAATGGATGCCATTTTATGCACTCGACCTTTATAGGAACACCTCTGCGGTAGTCGTATAACTGTTTAGATGTTTCTATTTGAACAGCTTGCTAAAGTAAGCTGGGATACGCTGTAGGTAGTAGCGTCCTATGCTTGTTAAAGTATGCAACGTACTCGCAAGTGCCTAGATCGACCCCTCTTATGAACACGTGGTCGACGACACCGCCACGTGGCGTAGCGGGTACTCCGTCTCTGGTGTTTCGGCTGACGCCAAACACTTCCTCCACGTAACGGGAGGACCACAGGTTCGCTTGTCGCTGCGTTCGAAAGAGCTCGGGCTCGCGCGATTCCGTCGCGTGTGGCCGTATAAAAATTAGATTATAGGGTTCTACGTGCCAAAACCACTTTCTGATTATGAGGCACGCCGTAGTGGGGGACTCCGGAAATTTGGACCACCTGGGGTTCTTTAACGTGCACCTAAATCTAAGTAGACGGGCGTTTTCTCATTTCGCCTCCATCGAAATGCGGCCGCCGTTGCCGGGATTCGATCCCAGCACCTCGTGCTCAGCATCCCAACACCATAGCCACTGAGCAACCACGGCGGGTTGGCCGTATAGAACGCCCAAGAACGAGGGAGTCTCCTCGTGACGAAGAAGCGCGATGACCATGGGATGACGACGGTCGCAGGAGTGGCGACGATGGCATGACGACGATGACGTGACGGCGACTACGTGACGACGGCCGAATGAAGACGCTGGAGGGACGACGATGGTCCGGCGACGACGGCATGACGACAGTGTGACGTCGACGCTGGATTGATGCCGATGGTATGACGGCGGTGGCATGGCGACAATCAGATGACGATGCTGGAATGATTACAATGCTATGACAACAGCGTCATGACGAGGGTGCATGGTGCGACGAAAACTGCACGCCAACAACGGCATGTCGACGATGGCATGACGACAAAGGGACGACGAAACGGAATCACGAAAATGGCGTGGGAACAAAGGTACGACGAGAATTAATTGTACGACAAACTGACGACGATGGAATGACCACGACTTCATGACAGTGACTTTGTGATGACGACGCGACGTCGACAATGGTATGACGACATTGAACAGATGACGACGGTATGACGAGATATTTAGAAACCAGCGCTGAAGAAATTAGGACACACAATGTGGAAAACGAGCATAGACGACGAACCACTTCTATCGCTGTGCTCGTGTTCACGTTGTGCGTGCGTCTTGACTTCTGCGGCGCTGTTTTCTAATTATGCCATTCCAACTAGCCGCAACGCAATAAAAAATATGGCGGAAAGATGACGGTGACATGAAAACAAAAGAATGATCACAATGTCCCCATAAAGGCAATGAAATGACGACGACGTAGGAATGACGACGACAGCGGGACAACGACGGCGTGATAATGTCGACGATGAGATGAAAGTGAGCTCACGTCTGCTCTGACGTGCATCACCTGCCGCTGCGGGTCGCTCCAATTCGCAATATACCCAGTGTTTCCTCTATGTGCAGTAGCGACCAATGGGGCCACCTTAATTCATACTATATATCCGGTGTTTTCACTATGTCCGGCACCGGCCAATAGGGTCGCCCTAATTAGCACTATATCCAGGTTTTTATGCTACCCTATCTGCGGGATCGGCCCACATTTTTCGGAGACAAAACATCATAACGTCACTGAGCATGACCTTGCTCCGACGATGCAAAGAAACGCTTCGCATTTAAAAGATTTTCGGGAATATCAGCTCAGCTTTATAGTCGGCTGTGTTCAGAATTTATTTGTGCCCCGCCACGACAATGTTTAAAGTCAATCCGATTTCGTCGAGTTTCTCCGAGTCCTCGCCGGCACGGCCGAAGACGTTGGAGCCCAAGTGCTCGACAGGCCGCCATTCCGTGGCGCGGGGTCACCTGACAGCACCGCTCAGCGCTACCGACCAATAGCGAGCGCCTCATCCCGGGCCGCGTACGGGGCTAACGGACGCCTCTCAGTACGAGCGGCCATGGCGACGGGAGTCGCTGCGTTTGTGCGAGTGCTTGCGTTGGCGTCGCTCCGAGGAGTCGGAAGCTGTGCGGTGGCGCGTCTTGGAGCGCTTCCGCGTCGCCGCCCTGGAGCGGGAGCGGCGGTGGGAGCGGGTGCTCGACGACGAGGAGCGGTAGCTGGCCGACATCGCGGATGACCGGGAGCGGCTCCTGCGGTGCGCGAACAAGCCACTGGTTTCGTTAGCTACTTTAGGTTATCCTAACCTGTAACTTGGGCACAATGCTTAATATATATATTTTAGAACATCTGAAGAACGCTAGCGTGAGCGCATGCGGAAATACCAGGAGACGTAGACACGAGTAGCACCACACGGTGGCGGCATCTTACGAAGCTGCGTTTAACCCTTAATTGACAAGTATTGCAGCAAAAATTTCATTACTGAGTTTCGGCAGTCAATATGAAGTTTCTTGGTAAATGTATTTGGCCATCGCTGAATGACAGGCAGCAAGCGTAATCTGTTGGTTAGAGCAGGAACACAAGCCGATGAAGAAGTTTGGCACGGGGCTCGCTTTCTTTGGAAAGCGCGGTAAAAGTAGACGGAACGATGAAAGATCTCCGGCTGCACTGAGTGTCACACACGTGATGTGAAGCAAATGAAATGTACAGCCATGGTTTACATATGACGAGAGCTGTCTGTATAAATGCGAAACGAAGGCACAGGTGGCTTGAGGCGAAGCCCCAGTCCGGTTTTCTGCTTGGTGCTCTCTCCGTATTGCTGAAAAAAGTTACCGAAAAACTTTTTTTTTCATTTTCGTTGATTATGCTAATTCTCGATGTGTTTTTCATATTGAGATAGAAAATAGACATTTCTTCCGCTATTTATATGTGCCGTCATTAAAGGGTTGGTGGTAGGTATATATTAAAGAAAAAAAAACATTTGAGCTGTGCTAGTAAGGTACCATTCTACAATACGAAGAAAGCCGATATTAGAGTGATAGGGGGCGGGGGGGGGGGGGGGGGGGGGGGGGGTCCTGCATCAATTCGCTGTGACGGCATGTATTATGATGCCGCCTGCTCGGTTAGTTACCTATTTGTTGGTTAAAATGGACTACGTCGTATTCCAAAAGAGGCAAATACAAACCTGGGTAAGTATGAAGAACTGAGCCAGAGCGGCCTAATTACGAAAACGCGCGTTGAGATTCTTAACGTCAGAGCGACGTGCCAGCGCTGGAGCTTCGGCGCGAAATCTAAGGAATAAAACTTCGACCCTCATTTTCTCTCATAATAATAATCCCTCTAGTACATCGAAATTAACTAAAACACATTTTAAAAAATACTTCATCAATCTAAACTAATTTAGCCATGCTTTTTAGTGCCCCTTTAACTAGAGCGCGCCTTAATAAACACTGCTCGCACTTCTCTGGCTTGGGTGTCGTAAAATTGCCTCCAATGAGGCCTTTGCGACAGTATGTCGTCATGACGACGGCAGCTTTCGACTTCTTTATTTCGTCTTTTTTTTTTAGATTAAAAGTAGTGCACCAAAAAAACGTTTTTAACATGTCATGTTTGGGCACAGCGTCGAAATGTGTCACCACTAGTGCAGCTGTACTCGGACACGTCTTCCGGTATTCTGGTTTTAGTAACATGCACTCCTGTTATGATTGCCTTTTCTATTGTGTGGTGCTGCATAGCCAGCGATTGAAAGATTACAGGAAACGGGTTCCACAGAGGTTATCAGTAGTCTGTGCTCTCTCAAAGCATGCCGCTTGTAATTTGTGTAATTGTGTAAGGCACGCAAACTTCTGCAGAGTACAGAAGCTTGCGTGCCTTACACAATCGTCCCCCCCCCCCCCCTTGACTCTAAGATCGGCTTCCTTCATATTGTAGAATGGAAACTTACTAGCACAGCTCAAATGTTTTTCGCAGCGAAGCTGTATATGGCTACCCCAGCGAATTTTCTGCGTCCGTTCGTGTGCACCATCACGCCGACAAAGACAAATTTTTGTCTTCAGAGCTAGTGTAAGAGTGTTTAGTCTGGTAGGTCCATTAGCGTAACTGTCAAAACCTATGATGAATGGCCGATTGTTCATAGTAGTAGCTATGAACTCGAAACAATGTTACCATGCTTGGTGGGAATCTGGCTTTTTTCGCGTATCCTGTTTCCGGCAAGTCTTCGACGCTGGTTGTAGAACAGCATGTTTAGGAAGGGACGAGAAAAATTCGTAAGGACAATGCCTCTAAATTTAAGGAATGATTTTCGGCTACACATTATTCGCTAACGTGGTCACCTGCAGTTGAGCAGTATCCATTGTTTTGTAATTTTTTGTCACTAATTATGCTGGAGGAAAAATGTGTCCCCGAAGGGACATAACTTTATTACAATTTGCCCGTATAGCTGACTCCACTGAAAGAAAGTCAAAGACGGGGGATTATATGCTTAGTGCATTTTCTAATGCGTTCTCGTAACTAGAGTGAAGCTTGATTTACTGTGCAGTCAGTCACAATGCGCTGTCTCATATCAAAGTACATGCAGCAATTAATTATTTGCTCCACGCATTATACGATGTAGAAAAAAAAACATTTCACCGCTGCTGACGGAACGTGGCACGTCGAGCATCGTGTGAAACGTGACAGTGCCTTCAGAAAGCGGTCACGTGAATAGGTGGAGTCCATATCCACATTCCAGCGACGGTTGCCTTGGATGCTTTGGCCGACTGCATGCGCCGGCAGTGATTTGGGAGCTGGAAACACGTCGCTGAAACACGCCACCTATAGCAATATACTACGCACGCTGACGTCAACTAGAGCGACAGAGTTAACAAAGCGTGCTGAAGTTCAATGTTTGATGCTATTTTTTACCACTACTGGACGGAACTGCCAACGACATTTTGCGTACACAGCGAAGCACACGTTGAACAGTTCTTTAAGCACACCAGCACACAGACGAAATTTAACGTGTAAATCGTGTAACTAACTATATGGTATCTGTGTTCAATAAAAAAAGTTTTCAGGTGCGAGTGAAGCGCTGTCCTGTCGGCTTTTCTGTAAAATTGTTGTCTCTGTTGCCGGTGCTTTCTATAAGACCTGTTGAACATGAAGTTTTATCAACTAGCCCGATTCGCCACCTTGCTACGGATAAATACAACCTAAGTAAATGTGCTAATCGACTTTATGATTATACATGCACTACGAGGCACATATTCACGATGGGCAACTGATGGCGCACCTCCATGCTCAAAACAAGCAAGTGGTCGAGAAATTCTTGTGCGTTGAAATACATTGCTCTTTCGTTCTTTTCTACGCTTCCTTTGCATCGTAAACCATTCCCCGCAAAATTCAAAACGAGACTACGAATATATAAGCACGACACCCGACCATTTCGTGGGACATTTCGAAGTTAAATATTTATCTCAAAACCCGTGCCCATCTCGGGGCTACGACTATGAGGACATATACTTGAGCACCAAATAGTTTTATTTTCGCTGTTCCAATATCTGGTCCAACCATACTTTTTTGGTATATGTTGTAGAAAGGATATTTAGTTAATTTATTTTAATGATGCCGATACAAGGCCACCCATTTTCAGTAATACATCCATGGTGTTGTATCTACAGTTGTATCAGCATATGTCTAGAGGTTACCAGGGCTGCGAAAATCGCTTGTTTCGTTTTTGTTATCTTGATTGTAATCTACTGCTCATAATCTTTCTACTTTTATATATGTGTGTTCTAATTTAATATGCGCATACCCTTTAATAATTTTGTGCCTGTCAAGTTTTAATTTTTGTATTACGAAGTGCTGCTGCCACTCCAGAAATTTATTTCAGGGGCTGTCAAACTCTTCTAAAATACATATTTCTTTTATAGCCCGCTAATCTATATTTCAACAGAATGAAAATAAACTTTAATTTCACTTGGTTTGAACTTTATAGAATACACGCTGCATGATGTCCGCCGCTAGTAATATGTTATCGAGAATATCCCCTCTTTACATCATTAAGCACAGTTAAAAGAATCACATATCTTTTCCGCAAGAACGTTCCGTAAAACTAATAGCATAAATTTATGTTTTTATGTGTTTGCATACCTTGAAGGCAAATAGGACGTTACAGGAGGGAACAGGCACTACATCAGTTGGAATGAATTAGTATGCATATGCCAGACAGGTGCCAGATGAATTAATAAACCAAGAACATTTAGCTCTGAGAAAAAAAAAAGTAATGCAACTAAGGGCACCGTAAGGCAGAAAGTAAGAACAAAAACAGAGTAAAATTATACTGGAATTACAACTTTAAAACGAGATGAAAGAATAATCTAGACAATTAAAGCGGATATGGCTATCCATTCATTGCCTGTATGTAGAACGAAGAAACAAAACTGATTTCTAGCGTAAAAAAAAAAATCAAACACGAACCTTAAGACGATTATGAGTAGGCGACGTTATGCAGGTTGTTTCTTAGAAAGTTCTACATTTCTGGTATTAGGTGGTAAATTTTCTGAAAGTCCTATAACTGATAGCAAAGGGAGACCTAATGCTACCTTCACAGATGGCACGCTGGATGTACGATGGCACTGAAACGACCTAACGAGCGAAAGATGACTTTAATGTGTCAATAAGATATTCATAGCCTGGATTCCATACAATGTATGCCTGCGTACTCAGCTTAATAGACCGAATTTTTGTTTATAATGTAACAATTTCAGGGACAACGACGCCCCGGATAACTTTCACTTACCGTAACCAAGTGATTAACTGCATTGCTTTCGATAAAATATTATCGCGTAGCATGCACATGAGTGTCTGCCGTCACGCGACTCACCTGTGAGCCTTCTTGACGGGCTTGGAGGGCGATTTGGAGGCACGCTTCTTGGGCCTGGCCACCACGTTGTTTCCCTTGTGCCTGAGAAGTGGAGAAGAAAGACTCCAGCGCTGTCAATCAAGGAAAGGTTGCGCACCACACGGTGATATGGAATGTGCTATAGACAACTTGCACCGACGCCATCGTAGACATCAGGTGTGTTCCAATTCTGGCCAGCGTCGGAGACAGTCTACATAGACAGCTATAAGGAGACAGCCGAGAGAGCTTCGAGGACATGTAATGGGACGCGTTTCTAGCCGTCTGGAAGACGCACGGAAGACGCTTCTGCGACGTGACGCCTCCTCGCGGCGACAATTAAATATTTAAAAAAAAGCACACATTATTTCTATATTTTAGGTCTACGCCTGCAAACCTATGAAAAACACGATGAAGCTTACATTAAGGGCGTAGGATAACGCGTGTCTACTTTTCTTATGCACAGACAACATTCCTGTCAGCTTTCCAAGCGTCCTGCTCAGCCGCCATTTTGTTTGGGCAGGAAATTATCCCGCATCGTCTTTTACTTAGGCGCTGTCGTCGCGAAGCTGTCTACTTTGATGGCTTCGTGAGAACTGTAACGGGATTTAGGATGGCCGCTGTCCGCTTGGCGGTCTACTTCGCCGTCTACAGTGAGTGTTGGAACACAGCCCATGTCGGAGGACCGGCGCTGTGACAAGCAGCGGCTTCTGTGGCGTCTCCCGCGCTAGCTCTTCCACGGTTTTTCCACAGGTGCCAACAGCGTTCCGAACGTGCCTCTGTGATACTGGAGCAGATTACCCGGGGCACATACGCTGACGTCATCCTAGCCGCCTGGTTGGAGGACCATGCAGGCCTGAGCAGGGTGAAGAGCTGAGTGCATGACGTCACGTGCAAGTTGTCTATACCTCACGAAGAACTAGCCCAATTTCGTACTCTCGTTCATTATCGGAACCCGTTGATGCCTAGAGGGTTCGCAGCAAAGGTTAGTTAATGACTTTCAGCTAAATTTATGAAAATGAGAGACACTGCCGCACAGCCTCTGACGTCCCCGTCAAATTGCAAAGCTTTAGATCGTCTCACGCCACCTTTGCAGAACTGCGGGATATATCCCTCGACGATGCTCGTCTGCTGAAACAAAATTTTGAGCGAGTTGGTCTTACATGACAGGCGAATCACAGCACAAAGGATGACTGCAGAAACAAGACTGTGTACATAGTGATTCTCAGCTAATCCATCAGCACGGAATGCACATACACACATACTTTACCGAACAAGACAGTAGTGTGTGAGCACTTCCTGCATCGTACTTCTGTGTATATCCGCCGCGTCAATCGTGCTGCTGAGGTCGTGGCGGTCGCATCCCGATGGGGCCGGAATGCAAAACGCTCGTGTACTTAGAGTAAGGTGTACGTTAAGGAACCTCAGGTGGTCAAAAGTAATCCAGAGTATCCGACTACAGCGTGCCTCGTAATCAGATCTTGGTTTCGGCATATTAAACCCTAGAATTTAATTTTTTAACATCTCCTTACTAATTAATTATGGGTTTTTACGTGCCAAAAGCACTTTCTGATTATGAGGCACGCCGTAGTGGGGGACTCCGGAAATTTGGACCACCTGGGGATCTTTAACGTGCACCTAAATATAAGTACACGGGTGTTTTCGCATTTCGCCCCCATCGAAATGCGGCCGCCGTGACCGGGATTCGATCCCGCGACCTCGTGCTCAGCAGCCTAACACCATAGCCACTGAGCAACCACGGCGGGTATCTCCTTACTCAACAAAGCAATAAATTTTCTGCGCACGCGTTGAGCCCCTGTGATTTCATTGTTCGCGGTGCCTATTTTCATCCTGTACAATAAGTGCCTATAAGTACGCGTGTTTCGTCCTTATAAAATCGCTGAAATTCATTGACTTTCGTGTCTTGTCTTCAGCGGTCATCCCTTTTCCAGCGCTGTGCGATTCACCCGCCATCATCTGAGCGGCGGCGTCGGTCGGCGAAGGGGAGCAGTATATAGTACTGCTATGTGGCACATAACACTCTTTTAGCACCCTGAAAATAACGAGAGGGTGAACGAAGGGCGTGCTACGAGTGCTTCCATTTTCAAATTTTGCTTTAGAAGTATCGACGCCGGGCAGCATATAGTACGCAGATGCTACACTCACTCTTCAGTGTGGTAAGGGAGCACACACGCGACGGTGTTGTTGGTCACCTTGGACACAGTGGGGGAGACCGGATGGCACACCAGGTTGGGCGGGCACCGCACGGAGTACGTCAGCTGCGTCCAATTACACGTCAAAACGTTGCACCATACTTCTCTTTTACTGAGCAGTTGTGAGCTATAGCTTTAGTCATCGCGCTATCCCTGTAACGTCACAGCTCCTTGTAACATCACGGAAATAAATTAAGAAAATGTTTTTTTACGAATTTACGTCCTGGTTCGAACCAAGAACCCCAAGGATCTGAAGCTGGTGTTCTACCACAACTCCACAACCGCACTGCTTTCGTGGCAAAAAAAGGTAAGAGAAAGACAGGAAAGAAAAAATAAGCTGCGTTCTTTTCTCCAACCTCACAAAATGGTTTTAACGAGTAATATTACAAATAATATCTGAAACTACAAAATCTCGTCTTTCGAGGTGTAAATTAAGCCTTGAAGTAACGAATCGCGAAAGCACCAAACGACATATACCGAGCAAGCAACGCTCGAACTCATAATCTTTTGTCGTCTGCTCACATCTTGCAAAGATAAAGGATGCTTTTAAGCTTACTACGCTCCGCAAATTGTTCTTAAGAAGTCGCATAGAAGGTAGCACAAAAATATAAAATTTCTCCGTTGTTTACATACATTATACCGTAAAATACCATAAGGGCACATTAAACACGGCACATCTCGTCGTCGGAGAAGAAGCATGTGCTTGCTGCGGACGCCTCTGCGCCGGCTCCCGCTTTCTCGCCAATTTAAATGTGCCTTTTGCCCAGTTTTGTGCCTTTTCTACTCGGAATCGGATTATTGAAGTTCTTCTCTACCTAGGGAGACCACATTTCGGCAAGTGCGTGACCTCTGGACTTTTTACGAATGATTTCATCTCTCGCCGCTTCGCCTCGGGCTCTAAGCCTGACGGCGAGTACGGCCGCCGTCATTAACGCCCATCTCGACTCTGACCAAGCCGCCGCCGATCCCAGACCTCCCCGCGCCCACACCAGCTACGGAGGCCTCCAGCGATCACAACAAACGAGCCTTCCACCCAAGAACGACCCTACAGCGATGGCATACGAAGTCAATGGCCAAGACATGAGCCCGGAAGACTTCACCGCAGACGCCGGGTGGACTATCGTGGCGCCGCGCCCGTCAGTAATAAAGACTGCGTTGAGCCAGCCCAACCTCGTTAACCACCAGCGAAAGGGAGGGAATACGAACGCAACCGTCTCAACAGCGAGAAACACCTTGATCAAAGCAAGCAGGATGCCCGCGTTGCCCCAAGATGACATCAAGATCGTGATTCGCATGCGTGGCGGTATCAACATAGCCAAGGTAGGCCAACTTACGGTCACCAAAGCAATTTGCCTGGCTGCTTGCATCGAACCTAACGAGCGAAGCGAGGACACGATATGCCCCAATTTGAAGCAGAACATCATGGTGGTCAGCACACCGTCCGTAGCGAACGCAGCAAAATACCTCAGGATCCGCAGCATTGCCATAGGAGAGCAAACATTTGAAACCACTGCATATAGGACGGCGCCGCACGAAACGTGCAAAGGCGTTATAAGAGAGGTTCCGCTCGATGAACGCAGGACTCCATAAACCGCGAGATCGTCAACCCACGCAACCCGCTCGCTCTGGCGGCAAAGAGTATCAAGGAAACTGGCACGGTCATCATCGCCTTCAACGGCTTTCGAGTCCCGAACTATGTCAGATACGGCAACGCCCTGATCAAGTGTTCTGTTTACCGCAAGCAGATCGCCATGTGCCATGTGTGCGGCAGACTCGGCCATCGTGCGGACGTATGCCCCTCGCCCGACGACGCAATTTGCAAAGGCTGTGGACTAGCTAACCCTAACGCAGATCATGTGTGCACCTCGATCAAGTGTGCGCTCTGCGAGGGAAATCACGTCACGGCAAGCAAGGAATGCACGAACCGCTTCCAACTCCCTACGTCGTCCGAAGAACACGAGTTGAAAGAAGCATCGCAGCAAACGCAAGCAAAAGCACCACGAGATCAGGACCAATCGCCTTGAGTTAGCACGACTTCCCGCCGCTCAAGGACGCCGAGTGTGGCGCCATCAACGAAAACGTGGCCGCCAACGCAGATGCTCGCTTGTCCGGCGAGCGGGGCCGCTCGAGATCGAGGAACCGCGGTCGCCTGTCGTCACGATCGCGAGGACGCTCCAGGAACCCGAGCCAGAGATCCTCGTCAAGGATACGATTCGCCCCCAGCCCACGAGTTGGCGGTGATGACCGGTTGACGTGGGCCCAACGAGTTCAGCAGCACCAACAACAGGAGCGACAAGAACAGCAGCACCAGCAGCAGGCCGCCGTCCAGGTGAGTCCGATGGCACGGCCAGAGCAAGTAGAAATAGCAAATACGATTAAAAGACTAGAACACGAAAACAAAGAGTTAAGGCAAACAATCGCACAACTCGTCGAGGAAATCAGACAACTCAAAACGCCACCACCCTCCGACTCTAATCAAACCGAAGCCACATCAGAACCCATGGTAGTAGAAGTACCGGTCGCGGAATCCACGCGCAATCCACATAAGAGAAAAGCCGTGACAAACACACATCCATCGAGCATGGACAGCGACATTAAGGAAATAAAGGAACTACTCGGCGGGCTTGCAATTACCGTCGCGTTACTGAAGGAAGGGCAAGACAAACTTGCGACGACTGTAGGGACTCTCAAGGAAGGTTACGACAGGATAACGCTACAAATCAACCACATGATGGAGACGATCAACATCCATGGGGCAAGGCTCAACGCGCTAGAAATGGCAGACCACCCGTCTGTGACGTCACAGTCTACTATCACCAAGCTATCTCGGGCGTTGTCGCTCGAGAGGCAAAGCAACAACGTGGCCTCACAAAGGCCACCCGACGCCAACAACAAAGATGGCTGTGCAAACTGAAACGTTTCGCCTTTGGCAATGGAATTGTAGGGGCTACGTCCGCAAAAAGGCCCCCTGCAACAATACATTCGAGCCAAGAAAGACAAACCCCAAGTCATTCTCCTACAAGAGACAAATACCGCTACACCCTGACGTGACCGCAACGACACCGCGACATAAATGTACAGGTATCGCCACGTTGGTCAGCAACAAGCTAGCCCACACGACACACAACATTAATCACGAACGCAGCAATTGCGAATTCATTCTCACGGAAGTCTTCCCTAGAGCCAAGAACGCCAAGAGCATATTCATCCTAAACGTTTACAGCAGCCCCAAGCACAGAGCACAACAATTTAGGCAAATACTCCAGCTCGCCCGAAACCGTGCGGGCGACAACCCCATGATCGTGGCCGGGGACTTCAACGCCTCTAACACGGCCTGGGGATACGTCGCCAGCAGAGCCAAGGGCAAGGACTTATCAAATGACGCCGATGAACTTGACCTAACGCTCATCACGAACGCCGAATACCCCACAAGAACAGGTAACTCAGTCAACCGCGGCACAACGCCAGGTCTCACTTTCGTTCGCAACGTTCCAAACTATCAGTGGAACAACCTCTTCGAGGGTCTGGGCAGCGATCATCACATTGTTGAGACAACGATTGACACCCCATCCAGAGAACCCATAAAATGACGTACATCGACTGGGACAAGTTCCGCGAGTTCAGACGCGAACGCCGAACAGGCAAAGAATCAATGGAACAATGGACGTCGCAACTAAAGGCCGACATTAAGGCGGCCACGAGGGAAATAGAGACAGATCTCTCCGTTCAAAGTATGGGCAGCCGACTGGCTCACATGCTCGAAGCCAAACAATCGCTCACCAGGAGATGGAAAGAACAAAGACACAATCGACGGCTGAGAAAAAGAATTTCTTCCCTCAACCGGCTGATTGCAGAATATTGCACGCAACTATCTAACCAGTGTTACGTTTCGCCTCCGACGTGCGGTATAGCCGGCGCGGATGCAACGGACGCCGGGGCTTCGTTCACCACGGCGGACATTTTGGCCAGTTCAGCGCTGTCCCAACGCCTCCTGCTAAGAGCGTCCAGGCATGTTTCAATGCCACGTGTGTGTGTGTGTGTGTGTGTGTGTGTGTGTGTGCGTGTGCGTGTGCGTGTGCGTGTGCGTGTGCGTGTGTGTGTGTGTGTGTGTGTGTGTGTGTGTGTGTGTGTGTGCGCGCGCGCGCCCACACACACACAGCTCCCCAGCTGTGAAACGAGGAGGTCTGACCGGCGCCGGCCCGGCGGATACGTCACTTCTTGTCACAGCGTGTCCGTGCGCCGCCGTCACGTGCGCCTCTTGCAAGCCGTTCCTTCTTGCCCTCGACTCCGAGAGTATAAAAGCAGCTGCCCCCGGACGCCAAGAGAGAAGCTTCGATTTCTTCGGTCGAGTAACGTGGTCTCCCGTTTCTCCACTTCGGTCGACCTGACCGGCCGCTCTTTTGCGATGCTTGAATAAACAAGTTGTTCTGTTAGCAGTCGACTCATCCTTTGCCAGGACCTTCGGATGCTTCCAGCTGTGCCCCAGGCCGCCAGGCCAACGCTACCCTTGGGGCTTGCGACCCATTTGCAACACCAGCAATGGAACGAGGTGTGCGACGCCGCGGACGGCCGCATCAACAGCCGGACGACGTGGCACCTGCTCAAACATCTTTTAGACAGAACCAGAACCAAAGCGGACCAGGGTCGTACGCTGAACAGGATTATGCACGAGGAACACAAAATTACCACGGAAAAGGAGCTCATTGACCGTCTCGCCGACAAGTACCTCCCGCTGGCCAAAAATGCTAGAGGCACGACCGCTGAAGCATATCGCCGCAAAGCCAACCCAGAACTAGATCGGGACTTCTCAACCGAAGAGATACGCACGGCGCTTCAGAACCTAAACAGCAAGTCAGTGCCGAGGCCGTATTGCGTAGCTAACAAGGCACTTAGAAACCTCGACGAAACCTCAATCGAAACCCTCACAGATTAATTCAACAAAATCTGGAGGAACGGAGCACTACCTGAAGACTGGAAAACGGCCCTCATCGTGCTCATCCCAAAGCCTAGCAAGGCACCCAACTTCAATAACCTCAGACCTATATCGCTGATGTCTTGCGTCAGCAAGGTAGCCGAGCACGCGGTCCTAAACAGGCTCTCGAAACATCTCGAAGAAAAAGATATCTACCCCGCAGCAATGATCGGCTTTAGACCCGCGCTTTCCACCCAAGACGCCATGAAGCTCCTCAAGCATGAGCTCATTGACGCAGACACGACAGACGCGAGAGTAATCCTAGGGCTAGACCTCGAAAAGGCATTCGATAATTTATCACATGACTACATACTCGACACGATCTCCAGCCTCGACCTCGGCACGAGACTCTACGCTTATACAAAATCTTTCCTGAGCGACAGAACGGCCACCCTCTGTCTAGGGGAAATCAAGTCCCAGAAATAGAAACTCGGCGGCAAGGGCACCCCGCAAGTTTCTGTCATCTCTCCAACGCTTTTTAACCTTGCGCTTGCTGCCTAGGCAAGAAACTGGATCAAATAGAGAACGTCAAATACACGATATACGCACATGACGTAACGCTCTGAGTTCCCGGAGGTAGCCTGGAAACAATTGAAAGCGCTCTGCAGCAAGGGATCGACGCGATCGAGGAATACCTCGCTCCCACCGGCCTGCGATGTTCGCCTGCGAAGACGGAGCTCCTCGTCTTCAAACCATCGAAAAGCAGTCCCAAGCCAAAGAACGAAATCCGAGACACACACTCCATTACTCTCAGAACAAAAGACGGAGGAACCATTCCACACGTCAGCAAAATGAGAGTCCTTGGGATGCTCATTGAGAGCAACGGCTCAAACGCCGCGACAGTGGAGAAGATCGTGACAAAGTCGAATAATGCCTTGAATCTCATACGACGCGTAGCAAACAGACAACACGGCCTTAAGGAAGAAAATCTCTTCAAGCTAACACACGCGTTTGCGCTATGCCACTTCACCTACGAGGCGGCCATGCACAGATGGAAGGTAGCGGAGAAGGACAAACTCAATGTACAACTGAGGAAGCTAGTCAAACTAGCGCTGCGGATCCCCAAGAACACCGAGACAGAGCTCATGCTGCAACTGGGGGTACACAATACACTTGAAGAAATCGCCGAAGCTCAAGAACGGGCTCAATGGACAAGACTCTGGAACCAAACCGGGTAGAGAAATCCTAGCCAAACTAGGTCATGACACCACAGTAATGGAGAACCTATATCAAGGCGTTCCGACGGACACACGCAACTCCTACACGGTTCGCCCACTCCCGCGGAACATGAACCCCGCGCACCATCAACCCAGAAGGCTGGCACGCGGATCGTTCATCCTGCGCGAAATACGTGATAAGAAGATCCTAGCCTGTTTCGTAGACGCGGCGCAGCACCCGACCAGGAAGGCCTTCGTTGCCACCACGATCAATAAGCAAGGTCAAGTCACAAACGCTCTCACAGTCAACACCCACAAGTCCGAGATAGCAGAACAGGTCGCCATCGCACTCGCGCTCAAAGACCCAACTACCACCCACGTCTACAGCGATTCACGCTTGGCCGTCAAAGCCTTTCAGAAAGGAGCAGTTGCAAGCCAAGCACTACAAATAATCAATAGATCCGCACCGCTGCAGAATCACACCATCTGCTGGTTCCCGGCACACCTCGGAGAGATCGAGGACACCCCTCGCAATCTCAATGAGATGGCTCACAGGAGCGCGCGAGACCTAACCCTCCGCCACGGCACCCCATTCTGGTTGTGACCATCCCAGCGAGAATCGGGACCCTCCCTCCACATACAACGAGATCACAAAGCACTTCTATCTAGACCGCAGAATATACAGCACACCTCACAATAAGCTCACCAGGCCTCAAGCCCTCGCGTTCAGAATGCTTCAAACAAACACGTACCTCACGCAGAACAGACTACATCACTGCATGCCTGACTTATACAAAACATCATATTGCGAAAATTGCCATAGCACACTAGACGTACGTCACTTGCTCTGGCCGTGTGGTCGGACCCACGCAAACAAGAATCAGGACTCCGCCAGGTTACAAGAAGCATTACGCAGCACGGACCAGGTGGAGCAGCTCTGGGCTGCCCAGCGAGCCCACGATGCGGCCAGGGAGTTACAACTCCCGGTCCCAACGTGGGAGTAGCCCGCTCTATGGGACCTTGCGCCCGTAGCTCGCAGGACCTTTCATTAAAGTTATTCCATCCATCCATCCATCCATCCATCTCGTCGTCTTCTCATCCTGCAGTTGAGCGGCTCAGCGCCGTCGTTGAGTCGCTCAACGACGGCGCTGCTGAGTCTTAATTATGTTAATTTAAACCTGTCTTTTGTTTATTGCGATATAGCAATTACATAGACACTCCAGGCGTATTTATGCCGTCGCCGTGATGTTCTGGATAACGTCGAAGGGCGATAAAATCATCACCGCGCGCCTATGCAGTATGTGCGAGTGAAAGCATGCGCGAGAGTGAGCCGGCAATCGCGGTTCAATCTCGCGCATGCAAGAGAGAAAAGCGGGGAGGAAGCGCGCCGTCTTCCGCCGCGCTCAAGGCTCCGGAGGAAGGGTAAGGATGGGGGGGGGCACGTTCCACTCCGGCCGGCCCGGGCGGCTCGGGCGGGCGCGCACGGCCGCCAGGACAGCTGTATCTTGAAAACCATCTGCGACGGGGACAGAGTCCTCCTTGCGCTCTGTTTTCGCGGCTTAGTTCGCGCTGGTACGAGACCTACCACGAAGGTCAATTCACTCGCTGCAGCTGCCGCGCTTCCTCGCTCCAGCGTTTTTACAGCGAGTTTTCGCGGTCATCGAGTGAGGTGTTCATGTTTGTTCGTGCGTGCGTGGCACCGCGCTTGTTAATTTAGTTAGTTTGCGAGTGCCTACAAGTTCATACGGCCGATAAAACTGCTATCCTCACTTCGTATACCTTTCCACTAGTTTGCTATTGCAATTGATGCTTCGCCTTTCGGGCGAAACTGCGACTTTTATTTTCTGGCGTTCAGTTCATAACCTCCCAGAAGTAGAAAGCATTACTCAAACATCGTCATATATATCAATAGTGTTAAAATATGATTTGGCGCGCAAATTATCGATTGCTTAGAAAATTACTTATTGTGTTACGAAGGCATTCGGCATTATCTGAGAGATGACCCCATATGCCTGCGATTTCAAGGTTTGCCGATGTAGGCATTCTTGTTTCTTATTCGTAGCAAAACACGTGGAATACTCGAAAGTGCGTGAGAGGAAGCAGCGTATACCTCTTCGAAGGTGTAGTTGGGGTCCAACCATGACGCCACTGCCTCTTCACCGTCCAGGATGACCTGCACAGTACAATAAGAAGATGCACACTTTTCGCACTCTATCGCCGCGGTAGCTCAGTGTTGTTTTCATAGGTCTAAAGCTCACCCCTTACGCCCTTTCAAAAGAGTGAGTGAAATAATGAACTCATATGAAAGTGTGACGTTTCGGAATTGCAAGATGTGCGCCAATGGGTGTTTCGCCGAAATGCACGATGCGTTTCCTTTTACAGCGATATTCGTTACTCTCTCCCACACACACACACACACACACAAACACACACACACATATATATATATATATATATATATATATATATATATATATATATATATATATATATATATATATATTGTAACGGATACGAAAGGCGTGGACAAGAAGAGAGAAGACGAAGAGGACGAGGAGTTTGGGAGGCCGAGCTGCGCTGCGATCACGCTACGATCATCGTCCATCGCCTGTAAATAAAATCATTTCCTCGCAACTTGAGGCCACCACAACGAAACTGCCGGCCATTCATTAATAAAGTTTCTTCTCTCTCTCTCTCTCCTCGCAACTCTTCGTAACAGTTGTGGTGGAGGTGCTGGGTAATCGACACCCGAAGACGGAGGCTGAACCACAAGTTCTTCGACGGAGCCATCGCCTTGCTGGACTCCCACCCAATCCACCAGAGTTGAATATGTCCCACGACGCAGACGAACAACGGCCCATTCCAACTGCTGCGCCGACAAGTTCTGTTCTGCAACTGAGAGATGCGCGTCCCTTCGCCGGAAGATCAGACGAAGACGTCGAGGAATGGCTCATCCATTATCACCGGGTGAGTGCCGCCAACAAGTCGAACAGCGCTTCTCAGCTTTCGAACGACGTGTTCTTTCTAACGGATACGGCGTTGTTGTGGTTCGACAATCACGAGGAGACGTTCACATGGGGAAGATTTGTTTCGGAAATCAAAGAGCGATTCGGCGACTCCTCGACGAAAAAGAAAAGGGCAGAACAGACGCTACTGCAACGTGCGCAAGTGCCAGGCGAAACCTGCACGACGTACATCGAGGCAGTAATAAAACTGTGTAGGACGGTAGACTGTGGAATGTCCGAGGAAAACAAAGTCGGGCACATCCTAAAAGAAATTGCCGAGGATGTATACAATTTCCTCATTTCAAAAGACAACCTGGCTTCCGTCGCTGACGTCATTCGGCACTGTCGCACTTTCGAGCAACTAAAGACGAGGCGCATCACGCCGAAGTTTGGCAGGCTAGCCAATGTGACAACAGTTGCAAGCGTGGACAGCAACCAGCCTCTCGATCTTGCATCAACGATCCGGCAAATTGTTCGGGAAGAGCTCAGCCTGCACGCGCAAGTGACACATCCAGGCACTCATAGCTTCCGCCTACCACCAGATTTTGAGCCAAACGTAGCATCCTTCTCTCCGTATCCTGCGTCAAGGGGCACTGAGGATTATGAACTCGCGCCTCGACAGCAGCCACGTCTCTACGACAGAGGCCCTGCTTATGACGCTCGGCCACAACGAGAGCAGCCGCGTTTTTACCCCCGAGGCCCTCTGACTTCTGTCAGGCCGCGACAAGAACAGCACCGACCCTACTACCAGGACGTGACTTATGAAAGATACAACGGATTTCAGCAAGCAGCAGGGACACGTTATCCACATGACAACGAACTCTCTCGCCGCCCGCAGCCGCCTACCATTCGTTTCGAGGAAGACGCTGTGAACCGCGACCATCCCGTGTGCTACAACTGCGGTTCCACAGGCCATATAGCTCGGTATTGTCGCCAAGGCCGTCAATCACGTAGGACACCACCGATGTTCTCGTCACCCAGAACCCGTACTTCATATGACTTGCGGACGACCGATTTCCTTACAATGGACCACTTCTCACACGAGCCCAGACGCAGCGATTCGCCAGCATCTGAACGCAGTTTGACGCCACCAAATAACCGTCCCCGCCGCTCTCCGTCTCCTCGGCGCCGTTCTTCCTCACCGCCGCCGGGAAACTAGCATCCGCGGCCAATGGAGGTGTGGTCGCCGGACGGTCTTTGCCAGAAATGCCTCTGCCTGTTGTGATGCTCAAAAACAAAGTGAATGTGTCGATTGACGGAATACCGACCATGGCGTTAGTTGATACTGGGGCGACTGTGTCTGTGATGAGCCTCGCTTTCAAAAACCGTCTAGGCCACAAAGTTATGCTTTCTTGGAACGACGGTATTACCTTTCGTGGAGTAGGCGGCGAGTGGCTTCATCCCCTTGGTGTTTGTGCTGCGAGTGTTTTGTTGGCTGGGAAAGTGTTTGTGTCGGAATTCCTTGTTCTTTCTCGTTGTTCGCACGATGTTAGCCTTGGGATAGATTTTCTTGAACAGTGCGGTGCTTCCGTGGACTGTGGTTGTGGCGAAATATCACTGAACAAGTTATTTATATCGGCACATTCCGAACAAAGGTCGGGTGGTGAAGACAGGGACACAGACACACTCAGTGTTCTTGATGAAGTGATTGCACCATCGTGGTGCCTGACGCCCGTTCGTGTTTCTGCAACTACTGTTGATGGTGATTGTGTTGACCTTGTAGTTTGGCCTCTCCGCATAAACTGTGCTAAAAAAGATATACTTGTGCCCTGCTCTGTCGTGTGCATGACGAAAGGAGTCGCCACATTGTGGGCGCTGAACTGTTCCGCCACGCCGGTTGTCCTTCCTCGCGGTATGAAAATCGCTCTCTTCGATAAAGCCGCGTGTAGCTCAATAGCAGCACTAACTACGGACGTCTCTAAAGCTTGCTCTCCTTGCGATAATCGCCGCTCTGAAGAGCTAATGCTCGGCATGATCAGCAAGGCTCTCGGTACATCGGAACGGCAAGCACTGGTACAGGTCCTTGCCAGGCATGAGGCAGCATTCGACTTCACGCATGGAGATGCACCCCTTCATTTACCGTCGTCCCGCGCTCGTCACAGAATAGATACCGGCTCAGCACACCCCATCCGTCGGAAGCCCTACCGAGTGTCATCATCCGAACGCAAAGTTATTGCAGAACAAGTCAAGGAGATGATGAACAAAGGTGTCGTTCAAGAGTCGTGTAGTCCACGGGCAGCCCCAGTAATCCTGGTCCGAAAAAAAGATGGCTCCCGGAGATTCTGCGTGGACTACAGACATCTAAACGCAGTGACGAAGAAGGATGTATATCCACTACCCCGAATCGATGACGTCATTGATTGCTTACACTCTGCTTCTTACTTCTCAACACTTGATTTGCGATCGGGGTATTGGCAAATAACTATATGTACCCTGCCGACAAGGAAAAGACCGCTTTCGTGACTCCAGATGGCCTATTCGAATTTAATGTTATGCCTTTTGGCCTTTGCAATGCTCCTGCCACCTTTGAAAGATTCATGGACACAGTACTACGCGGTCTAAAGTGGGAGATATGCATGTGTTACCTCGATGATGTTGTAATCTTTGGCCGCACGTTAGAAGAACATAACGAACGCCTCAGCCTCGTTCTCGACTGCATTGAGAAAGTTGGACTGGTTCTAAACTCAAAAAAGTGTCGGTTCGGCGAACGTCAAACACTGGTCCTGGGACACTTAGTCAACAAGGATGGCGTCAGACCCGATCCTCGTAAGATTGAAGCGGTGACCTCCTTCAAGCCACCGCAGTCAGCACGAGAACTCCGCTCATTCATTGGCCTATGTTCGTATTTTCGTCGCTTTGTTCCCCGGTTTGCCGACATCGTTCACCCGTTGACAAGTATTTTGCGACAAAATGCATCCTTCAATTGGACACCAGAGTGTGACGCATCATTCTCTCAACTGAAGTTTGTACTAACGTCAGCACCCCTCTTGCGTGACTTCGATCCATCTTGCCCGACTGAAGTTCACACTGATGCTAGTGGAATCGGGATAGGAGCGGTGCTTGTACAACGTCACAGTGGCGCAGAACATGTTGTCGCATATGCCAGCCGTTGCCTGAGCAAATCTGAACGCAATTATACGGTTACGGAACAGGAATGCCTGGCAGCCGTTTTCGCCATACAAAAGTTTCGGTGTTATCTTTACGGTAGACCATTCAAGATTATCACCGACCACCATTCCTTATGCTGGCTGGTCGGTTTGCGTGATCCCTCTGGTCGCCTCGCACGTTGGGCGCTGCGCCTCCAGGAATACGACTTTGTGGTATCGTACAAGAGTGGCCGTCGTCACGCTGACGCAGACTGCCTCTCTCGGATTCCTCTTGCGACTACCGACTGCGATGCTGAGAATTTTGACGACTGTCTCGCTGCTGTTACTCCTACGTTCCCTGACGCGGCAGACTTTCAGCGAGAACAATGGAATGATGTTACCCTCGATCCGCTTTTTGTCGCCGCCCGTACTTCTAAAGGCAGCGGTCGCTTTACTGTCCGTGATAAATTGCTCTACAAAACTAATTACTCCGGGCATGAAGCGCGTTTTCTGCTTGTTGTCCCCGAGAGTCTCCGCTCCGACGTTCTACGCGTCATGCATGACGATGTGACATCCGGCCATTTCGGCTTCGTACGAACGCTGCATCGCACGCAGGAGCACTTTTACTGGCCCAAGATGTACGAAACAACCAATCGCTATGTCACTAGTTGTGAAACGTGCCAACGTCACAAGCGACCGACCACCGCAGCCCCGGGTCCCCTTCGGCCATTGACACCGCCCAGTACGCCGTTCGAGCAAGTAGGCATTGACCTTTTGGGTCCATTCCCGTTATCTAACAACAAGAAACGTTGGATAATTGTCTGTGTGGACCATCTTACACGGTATGCAGAAACTGCAGCCGCTGCTTGCGTCTTCTACCGTTGCTTGCGTGGCGGTCTTCCTGCTGCGTTCCGTGGTCCTTCGCCATGGCCCACCACGTGTCATCATCAGCGACCGTGGTCGCCAGTTCACTGCTGATGCCATTGAAGAGTTACTTCGTTTGTGCACTTCATAGTTCCGTCATTCCACGCCGTATCATCCACAGACCAATGGCCTCGTTGAAAGGACGAACAGAACGCTCACCAACATGCTTGCCATGTACGTCTCCTCCAATCATAAGAACTGGGACGCCGTGCTGCCCTTCATCACTTACGCATACAACACGGCGAAACACGAAACCACGAACTATAGCCCATTTTATCTTTTGTATGCAAGGTTACCGCGAAGCCCTCTCGACACTTTCTTACCCTTCGTACTGCACAGTGACGATTCTGTATCGAAGACTTTGTGTCTCCCCGAAGAAGCCCGTCGAATAGCTCGTCTTCGTACTCTGGCCTCGCAAAGTCGTTCGAAAGAGCGATACGACGACCGTCACGTACAAGTATCGTTGGAGAAAGGTGACTTGGTCCTTCTTTGGACACCGCAACGCAAGCGCGGATTGTGCCAAAAGTTCTTGTCACAATATTCAGGCCCATTTGTAGTCGTGGACCGCCTGAGCGAACTCACTCACGTCATAGCTCGCCTCCTGTGCAATGGTCGGCGATCAAGCAGAACTCAGCTGACTCATATTGCTCGCCTGAAGCCTTTCTACCCTGCTTGTCCATCCTGACTCGCCCCACGGGCTTCGTCTGCTTGTGGGGAAATGTAACGCATACGAAAGGCGTGGACAAGAAGAGAGAAGACGAAGAGGACGAGGAGTTTGGGAGGCCGAGCTGCGCTGCGATCACGCTACGATCATCGTCCATCGCCTGTAAATAAAATCATTTCCTCCCAACTCTTCGTAACAATATATATATATATATATATATACAGTGAAGCAGACGCGCGTATGAAGCGGTTTATTGACGTTTCGGCCGGGGTCCGGCCTTCATCAGAATACATTGTATGGTGTCAGTACAGTTAATATAAATGTGCCTATCAACCAAATGAAGCTACGCTTACATGAAAAACGAATAAAATGGGCGAACAAAATGCATCCGAATCGTTCAAAGGATAGCTGACATCTGTATAGACCGATGGCGATTGCAAACATATCATCTAAAATACAAAGCATAAAAACGCATCGAAATGAATTGTAAAAAACCAATCGCCACGTGACAACAAAACGTGCTCAATGTGCTCAATATGTGCTATGTTATCAAGCAAACACAGACACACAAAAAAGGGGAATAGCGACGTACTAGTAGAAGAAGGGACAAGTGACGGGCTACAAAGACAGGCAACTCAATTTTCCTACACATTCATTCATACCACACGCGACGGTATCTAACTTATAGATAAAGAAGGATTCGCGGGCTTCTCTATCATAATTTGAACGAAATCCAGATTCAAGCAACGTGACTCTCAGTTTATCAAATGAGTGGTCAGGAAGATGCACGTGTCTTGAGATGGGCAGGTTGGGCAACGTGTTAGCGTGGGATTTATGATTGTTAAAGCGGAATCTGAAAGGCCCTTCTGTTTGTCCGATGTACCGTTTTTTGCAGAGTGTACATTCAAGCATGTATATTACGTTTTTTGTGTCGCAGTCGAAATCGCCTTTGATTTTTAAACAAAAGTTTGAAGACGTACTAGTAACCTGTTGCGATGTGACCATGTAGGGGCATACTATACATCGCGGTTTTCGACAAGGATGGCATCCGATGGCATCAGGGCAGTCAGTCTTAGATGATGATGCTAGTATATCTCGAATATTTCTAGCTTTACGGTATACTGCTTTAGGCGGATCAGAGAATATGTTTTTGAGGCGTTCACTTTGCATTAGAATATTTTGGTGTTTCTTTAATACATGCGAAACACTTGAGACTGACACAGTGTGTGTTAGGACAAGATTTGTCTGGGGTGAGGGAGTCGGTTTGTTCTTAATGCAAAGAAGCGTCCTTCGGTCATGCACGTCTGCGCGTTTTATTGCATCGTCAATTAATTGTGGTGGGTAATTTAGTTTGGCTAAAGCGTTTTTTAGGGTACCGAAATTCTTTTGAAACTCTAATTGCTCAGAACAAATTCTTTTAAAACGTAAGGCTTGGCTATAAGGAATGCTAGTCTTGCAATGTTTAACGTGACTGCTATCGAAGTGCAAATATTGACGTCTATCTGTCGGCTTTTTGTATAGGGCAGTAGATAGTTTATCATTTAGCACTGAAACGCTGACGTCAAGAAAGTTAATAGTAGATGCAGAATACGTGCGAGAAAATGATATGGATGGATGGGCATTGTTAAAGTCAGATATGAAAGAAAGCAGTTCCTGTTCCCCATGAGGCGAAATCAGAAAAACATCGTCAATGTAACGTTTGTAATAAAAAGGTTTTAACGTCCTGGTTAGCAAAAATTTATCTTCTAGCTGACCCATAAATATATTGGCGTAGTTCGGGCCAATTCGCGTACCCATAGACACGTCCCACTAACTTGCACATAGTGCTGTCCTTCAAATTCGAAGTTATTTAGTTCTAAAATAAGGGCTAGCAAAGTTGCCAATGTGTCGCTATCGATGAGTTTCTCGGGTCATACACATTCGTAGCAATTGACGACTGCCATGATGCCATCAGAATGTGGAATGTTAGTATACAAAGATGCTACGTCAAGTGTGACCAAAAGAGAACCTTGAGGAATAATGAGATCGATTATATCCGACAGGAAGTGGGTAGTGTCTCTTATGTAAGAGGCAAACGTAGCTGGGATATTACTAATCAGGGAATCTACGTAGCTGGACAAATTTTCTGTGACTGTACCTATACCAGAAATGATGGGACGACCTGGGTTGTTTATCTTATGTATTTTAGGTAAAAGGTAAAAACGACCAGCAACAGGACTTAGTGGAATTAGAGAATGAACCGCATTGTCAGGCACCTTTTTCTTCTTGACGAGATCTAGCACTGTGCTTTTGATCAGAGATTTATGTTGCTCAGTGGAGTCATGATCAAGGCGTTTATAAAACGTCGCGTCTGCTAGCTGTCTGTGGGCCTCTGCGGCGTAATCGGACTTGTTCATTATGACAACGGCACCACCTTTGTCAGCAGGCGTAATGACGATGTCTTTGCGAGAGGACAGGGTATCTAGTGCTTTCATTTCGCTGGCGGACAAATTACGGCGGAAGGGTGCTTGTTTTTGATACAATTGCAGAACGTCTCATTGTACTGCTTTGATATACATGTCCAAAAATCTATCGCGCTGTGTAGGAGGGACCCAGCGCTTGCCAGAGGGTAACGGGTGTTTCGAATCGCTTGAATTGGAGCGGTCATGGAAGTATTCGCGCAATCGTAAGTTACGGGCGAAATTATCCAAATCTTTCAGTAGTTGAAATTCATTATGTCCACCTGTTGCTGGACAAAAATTAAGACCACGACGTATATATATATATATATATATATATATATGTTTCACTTCGCGCTAGAAGTCAAAATCATGTTATCGTACCAACTCGCCCAACTGTCTATCCTTTTGCACTACATACCCTGCGGTAGCTTCGGCGACAGTGTTTTCGCCGAATATATATATATATATATATATATTCGGCGAAAACACTGTCGCCGAAGCTACCGCAGGGTATGTAGTGCAAAAGGATAGACAGTTGGGCGAGTTGGTACGATAACATGATTTTGACTTCTAGCGCGAAGTGAAACACGGATACAGAAAGGAGCAGACAGGACGAACGCTAACTCTCAACTAAATTTTTATTAAAACGAAGAACATATATATAGGTGATTGCAAAAACCGTAGCATAAGAACATGACAAGGTAAAAAGCATCAGTTAAACATATCAGGGGGTATGGAAGTCAAAGACCAAAAATTACTTCAGATTAGTACACGTATTGCGAAGGTTCTGAAATTCGCAATCTAACAGAGACAACGAAGCATGACTTCGTTGCATGACTTCGCATGACTTCGAAGCATGACTTCGAAGCATGACGTCATGCTTCGTTGTCTCTGTTAGATTGCGAATTTCAGTACCTTCGCAATACGTGTACTAATCCGAAGTAATTTTTGTTCTTTGACTTCCATACCCCCTGATATGTTTAACTGATGCTTATTACCTTGTCATGATCTTATGCTACGGTTTTTGCAATCACCTATTTATATGTTCTTCGTTTTAATAAAAATTTAGTTGAGAGTTAGCGCTCGTCCTGTCTGCTCCTTTCTGTGTCCGTGTTTCACTTCGCGCTAGAAGCCAAAATCATGTATGTAGTGCAGATGGAGAGCATGGCAGTGCCTCTAGCTACTGTGTTAGACTGTCATGCTCTCGAGGTTATCTGGAGACCGTCACCCAGGGTAAAATAATTTAAGCAGACCTATCAGCAGGATATGAAAAGTAGGACGCGAGAGTGAGGGCAAAATAGCTGTCTCTCCCCACTTTATGACCGGAGCACGCCATCTGCACAGTAAATGCCGAATTGTTCTCGGTAGCAGATTCCTCCACAAGCCCCCTGAGAATGTTTGCTCCAACCGGCACTGAATGAAACTGCAACACTCAATGCGCATAATATTGCGCCGCCTTCGATGCCACGCCAGAAAGAAATTCGCTTTAAGAACTATAATTGGCTGACGCGGTATGATTCGTTGACGCATGGCAACTGAATGATAAAACACCGCAACAACTTAAGAGATTCCTGTGGTAAAACGCACAACAGGATAGGGCTACGAAAGGAAAAACCGTGCTCACGGGCCCTGTATCTCTCTTTCACAACTGGGGATTTCATATAGTTGAAGTAGCAGGATGACAACCGTAGCGTACAGTGACCATATGATATGCTCGAACAACGAAGGCGCAAACCCCTGGGAAAGAAACCTGTACGGTTTTTAGAGCGCCGCTCTTAGGTGCCCGTTCCTGCGGCGAGAGTCGGCGGTGTCCTTCCTCTTAACTGAGCGAACAAGCACAGCAAAACGATGAATATGGAGCGCACATGAAGGACGGTGATAGCGGTGAGAGCGCGAGAAGAAAAGCGGGGGAGGAAAGTATAGAGAAAGTGCGAGAAGAAAAGCGTAGTGCCGCGCACGACGGGCTTTGCTGCGACGATGGCTATGAAATGGCACCAGAGTAGCGCGTGTTGTCTGCATGGAAACAAAGCGCTGCATGAGGGGAGGCCTGGCTGCGGCGGCTGCTGTGAATCGCGCCCACGTAGCACGATTAGCGAGGCAGTCGCGCCACACTTCGCTCCGATTGCAACGTGCCGTACGAGACAGATTGTCCGAGACAGTCAATATATCGCGAAATGAAAACACGAATACAGCCGCTCTCAAATTTCGCAATAGGAAGTATCATAATCGTGGGTGAATTTTTTACTTGCACGAAATGTTAAAAGGCAGAACATACGTACATTACGTAAGGCGTACGTTTCGCACATAACTCTTTTAGCAACCTGAAAATAACGAGAGGGGGGACGAAGGGCGTTCTGCTAACGTGCACACCCATTTTCAAGATTTTCAGTAGAAGCATGGGTGCAGAGAGTATGGTTCAATAATCCACCCACAAGAATGTTATTTCCCTGAGTGCGTATGGAGTTCTATAGTATACTGCTGAAAACAATATCGCGGGTTCAAATCCGGGCCGATGCAGCCACATTCCAGTAAAAGCGCGGAATGCCAAAATGCTCGTGGAATAGGAGCACGCTAAAGAAACGCCGATACAGACCAAATTCATCCGCAGCAACCGCCAAACCCTGCTGTGTTACTGGTGAGTTACTATAATCAACTGCACATTCTTGCGATGATAAGGCGATAAGACGTCATAAAGTAACATCATGGCCAGATGTGCTGCATAAAGAGGTAACAAAGGTACACGTTAACGACAAGGAAACAGACAAGGAAACATGCCCAAGCTGCTATTCTAACAAACCTAGCATGCAGTGAAATATACTATTTGGTTGTTTACGAACAGAGACCCTGGCGAGATTCCAGAGTTCCTCACAGCAATTAAAAGAATAGAGCTGGCAAGAAACAACATTGCAAACCGCAGTGGCACGGCAAAACAGAATCCCGCAGATTTCCAACAATTTCCTTCTGCATCTAATCACAACTTTACCCGTGAAGATCGCATGTACTATTCGGAAATTTTTAAATATCTGTACTTGAGGACCCATACCCACTGCTTTTATTTGAAAACGTAGAAGGGTGTGTCACTCAACCAATTTGAAGATATGCTGTCTTTTTTTTTTTCTTTTTTTCCTGCATAGTGAGCAGATAGCGCGCGGGTCCAGACGTTTCTTGGGGTAGCAGGCTCACCACTGGCCAAGGCGGGTGAAACAAAATGCAACGTCGTCTTACTGGACAGGAGCTTTCACATGAGGCAAGACTTCGCTGCCAAAGTTAGATAGACATGACCCGTAGCGACTCCTCGAGTTTGACGTCCCTTTCGGCATCGCAGCATAAAGGTTGCCTGCGGGCACTTCGTCTTTAGATGAGGATGGCCGTCTTGTTTCTCAACGAATTCTCATAAGGTGAAATTTAACGGGCGGTTGCGCGGCTGATCTTGCGCAATTACGTTTCAGTAGACTGATTGATTTTAACGTCCCAAAGCGCCACTGGGTCTGTAAGAGGCGCCATAGGTCAGCTCCGTATTAATTTCGGCCACGTGGAGTTCTTTAACGCGCAGCCAAAGTATACGGTACGCGAGAGTTCTCGAATTTCGCCTCCTCCTAAATGGGGCCGGAAATCGAGCCCTAGACCTTGTGCTCAGCAGCAGAACGCCACAGCCTCCGCTCCATCGCGGCGAGTACTTATTTTAGCCTATAGTGGAACCGTATTGCCCATGTAGTTTTCAACAAAAATTACCATACAGAACTCCAGCGTTGGTGACTATTCGGGGGGTAGGAGGAGGAGGTTCAAGCACGGTGGTTCAGCCAGCATGGAAATTATGCTTAACATACGGATGTGCCTAAACTTTGTCCTTCTGGCTTCAAACAGCTTTGTGGCTTTGGAATTTCGTCACTTTCGACTATACATTACGCGTGCGCGCAGAAATTATAATTTCCTTGCTTTGTTTAGAAAACTAAAAGGGCTTAAACGCTTAAAGTGTTTCAATACTGTCACGAAAACGTTTGACGCCACAAGCGCAAAGACATTGAACAAAATCGTAGTCTACCCATCATTCCATGCGCCAACGGTTGACGGACGACCGCAACGTGAGCTCCCTCATAGTAATTTTGTTGGAAACTGTTTGGCATTGTCGGTGCAAACAGATTGGCGGGAGTTGCAATTGCAGCTTGCGCGCGCGGCCCGATTCAACTGGCACATGCAAAGTTGGCAAGTGGTTGGATCGGCAACGTTAATGGCTACTATGCAGCCTCACTGCGCTAAACCTCCTTCAGGACATGGTATCACCAACCGCAATACCAGATTCCAGAGTGATTGTTATGCTTCGATACAGGCGTTCTCCCATATTAGTTATAAAGAGGTGGGGGAGTATCAAATTTTTCAAATGCAAATCGAATACGAATAGTAAGTATCGAATTTAATATCGAATAGTCAAACGCAAAAGCGCATATTTACAGGAGGAACATTTCATTTGGTATAATTAGGTACCACGCTTGTACTGGATAGTGAAAAAAATAACAACTATAACTAAAGATTAACATCGGGTTTAAACACAAGTTCACTAATTGTCGATAAGGAAACTGCAAAACACTGCAGTAAAAAATTCATGGTTTTCATTATAGATATTATATCAGAGCATAAGTTCTGTTACAAGTTGAGTTACATAAATGTCTGGAATAATTAGAAATAATTCGAAATCACTGATTACCGCACACCAAAGCACAGAATCGTAGAGTTTAAAAACCCCCCACGTGAGCACGGCTCTTGCGAAATTCCTGGAAAACAGGGAATAGAAATCGGAACTAATGACATCACTAATGACGTCACTAACGCAGAGCGCTTGACTGACTGGTCCTTTCCGTATGTCCACTTACGGGCACACGGTTGTGAAGCCACTGCAGATAGCGTGGAGCGTCCATGGTCAGAATGCTGTAGCTGTACAGGACATCCTGCGAATCAGGGAAGATGGAAAAGTAAAAGCGAAAAGTAAAACTTTCAGGAATGTCTCCGAATGCGTTTCTAGTGATGGCCATATGTACAGAATAACGCAAAATGATCATCCACCCGTATGTGCGTGTGGCGAGATTCCTATATTACAACTACACCTAGTGGACGTTGTTGCGTTCCAAAACGGCTATGCACATCTGCAAATATGCAAAATAAACCCGTTTCTCGTTTCGTTCAGCCTCCCGACCTCGTCTCCTCACCAAGAGGCAACAGGCTTAGCGCGAGACTCCGGTATAGCGCAGGTCAGCTTCATGTTTTAGCCGTTCCGGTAGCGTAGGCAAGCGATCGTCTGAGTGATGCCCGAGTCCGAACCACAAACCCCAGAACCGGACCACGACGACGCTGGTAAACGAGCTGGTCGTTCACTGGTAAATAGGTTATAATCTGCGAGGCCTTCCAGTATAAATTACGCCATATTTTGCGAAATAAATGTATCAGACTTATTGGTATATCGAATTACATGCCGCGTACCAACATCTCCTGGTCTCGAATTTTCCCGCCTTTGTACATAGCTGGCTAGGATTGAAACAGCGTATACTTAGTCCGGTATAAGCCGTAACAGCGCAAAATATACATCTTTTTGTGTCAGGTGTAGATCTGTGCATTAGCGAGTATATATGTATCCCTTAATACCGTCTGATCGTACATTTTCCAGCGATATATATATATATATTCACGTTGTACGTCACGTGTGTCAGCGACGACTAGTTGCAGAATATAAGCAAGCCAGCACTTAAACCATGACCTTTTCTTAAAAACTCTGTGCCTATAACACCACCTTCAAGAAATGCGGACTAAAGATGTGTCGTGAAAGGCCACTGCTGCGCGCGTTAAACATTTCTCCCTAGTGCGGTTTTTCACGGTCCGGAAACATATCAACCAAAACAGCGATAAATCTGGATGCAGATTTCAAGTATGTATTTCTCGACACTGGTTCAAGGCACAAGGTGCGTGCGCATGTATAAGCGTGTGTGTGCTTGATTTGTTTGTGCACGTCTGGATACATTTGTGTGCGTTTCTTTTGTGCATATGCGTTGTGTGTATGCACGCATGTGTGTGTGTTTCTTGTTTAGGTACCTGTGCGTGCATGGATGTACGTTGTTCCTTTGTGTTTGTATGTCGTGTGCGAGTGTTCGCGCATGCGTGTGTGGTTTGTTGTTTCCGTGAGTGCGTGTCTGCGTGTATTCGTGCGCGCGTGTGTTTCTTGTTTATGCATGCATGTGGGCATGTACGGATGCATGTTGCTTACATGTTGTGCGTACGGGTGTCCGTGCATGCGTGTGTGTTTGTTGTTTGTGAGTGCATGTATATGTGTGTGTTCATGTGCGTGCATTTCTGTAGATGTTTGTACATGCGTATGTCTGTTGTCTGTGCGTGCTTCAGTGTTCGTGTCTGCGTGTTTGTTGGCTGTGCGTTGCTTGCGGCCTACCTTGGAGGTGGACACGTCGAAGATGCCCGCCATGGTGAGCAAGCGCGGCCCGATCCAGTGGCCGTTGTGCATGAGCTGGTGAGCGTCGGTCACTCCATCCCATTCGCGCGCCGCCATGTCGACGCCCCGGGGCTGCTTGAAGTACACGTAGTACGGCTGCTTGTTGCCGTTCGTCTCGTTCTTCCACTCGAAAAACCTGCTGCCGAAAAAGCGAACGTGGTTGCACTCGGCACAGCTTCTACGCCACGCGGACGGAAGCGCATTTCTCCCGCTTCTGGTTGCGGCTTTCGCTACATGTCATCACGCAAGCGTGGAGCGTAATAAAAAAAAAAAGTAAAGCTCTATCCAGTTTCATGCACAGGAAAGAATACTAAATTCAGGGGTGGAACTAACAGTCTTCCAGTTCAGTGCTTGAGTACCTAGAACCAAGTGAACAATGAATAGCCTTCGTGCAAATTATTTAGGCCTATAATTTACTAGTTATCGTTTAGCAGCCAAGGGCTCGAAAAGTTACGCGGCCTGCACAAATTATCTATCCGATTGTCTCATTACAGTAGCAAAATAATGCGCAGCTATTTGGCCAAAAGAGGTATAAAGAAAGGCTCTCAGAGCTACGTTATTTACCTTATACTTCATTCATATCTGCATTGTTTATCACCAAACGCAAGTTTGTGTGACCAATCCCTGCCGACAATAGCCGGTGCTCAGGGGCCGCTGATACGGCGCAGCTGTTCAAATAACTGAACTTTTTTTATTAGACACGTCGCTAATTATACGTAATCGGCATTCAACAGGCCCAGGTCAGGCAATGCACGCAAACTTTTATTTTCCTGAGACACAACAAAACCTTAGTGACGCCAACGCCTCCTGAAGTCGGTTCTTACAGTCAACCGGTATGTTGCTATTCTGAAAAAAAAGTATTTTTTTGACCAGCTGGCATGGTCGCATGCTCACATCAGCAAATCCATGAACGTGGACAAGGAATCCGTATCTCAGCAGTTTCCTCTGATAAAATCGCCCTTTGTTCACGTAAGCATAAATATACAGGTTTAACACCGCATGACAGTTTCTGGCGTTGGGTTTTTCATGCTGGATTGTCGTGTTATCTGGTGGTATTTGAAATGTGCAACACATTCATCTTTTTTAGTCGTCGGAGAAATCGCAGCCGTATGTCCTACACAAAAGTACACATCTGTAAAACTGGTGGCAACAAAATCGTTACGCGCTTGACATATACAGTGTCGCCTGCATCTAGCTTTGTGTTACGCCACAATATATTAGCTTGTTATTTCTGGTTTAATCATGAAGTTGATGGAAGCCGTTGTTCACAAGGGTGGACATTGGGTCCGAGGAGGCCATAAGAATATATTAAAAAACATTCCTTTCAGGAGACTCAAAGTGCAATGGGTGTCCCATCCCGACCGCTGTGAGGCATGCAGGGTACGCACACTGTAGGAGTCATGCACTAGGTGCGCGCTCGAACTGCACCCGCTGTACGCGACCGTCTTTTGCATCTTTCATATGTTTTACTGTATGCTGTACTCAAGAAATAAATCTCAATGCAAGTCAACTTAAGGTTGAAAGAGCGCCCCCTTTTTTCGAAATGTTTCTTCACTACCTGTGGTTTCGTGAAATGGCGAGCAAATGAAGTGCTTTGTTGTTTACTCGATGCAGAATGAAGCGCTGTCGTTCAAGAGAGTATCTTTGAACAGAAAAGAAACAATGAAGCAAGAAACCGTGTGTTCGTACAAACCCACACATACAATCAGACTTTGCAGACGACGTTGCAGACGATTCTCCGCGACGTTAAGAGACCAATGTCACTGTGACCGTGTTCAGCGCCAGAGGTGAGGCGCAAACTAAAGCGAAAGCGTTATCGAAAAATTTAGGCCAAATTGGATTGGTTAATTACATTTATTTAAGAATGGTGGAAGGAAATGTAACTTGAAAAAGCGTAAGTTTGGGCATGTTGGTATACAACAACTTTTCTAACTCGTCGCTTTTCGTGCGATAAAAACGTAAAAGTTATGAAATGTAACTGTTAACGCTAATGGAGACTTGCGAAGCCAGAGAAAACGCAAGAAGGAAAGATGGATGTCGACTCCACGATATTGAAGTTGTCTAACCGGCTTCCCGTAACGTCATGAATTTTGGCAGCGTCTGCTCTATAGACCATACATTTATTTGTTTATTATTATTATTATTATTATTATTATTATTATTATTATTATTATTATTATTATTATTATTATTATTATTATTATTATTATTATTATTATTATTATTATTATTATTATATTACAGTCTAAAGAAACGAAACACTCAAGCCGTAGAGTTCTGGGAATTGTTCCTGCACAAAAGTCGCCTGAATGAGAGAGGATAGGATAGGGATAACATTAATAAAGTGCCGGCAAACGACGCTTTAACGCGTCGTGACTTTAAAATCAACGACGTTACGTTGACATGCCAAGGCTGAGATTTGAGCGAGGTATTCGAAAATAAAGTTTTCGATTCATTTGCACCGCTACTGATCAACCTTCCTCGGCCAAATAAATGAAAAAAGGGCGTTTTTATAGAAAACTTCAACCTCGTAATCAGATTCAGTGTTGCCACCTTCGCTGTCTGACTTCCCGGATAGGTGAAGGACCAGAGGGATGCAGCTTTTATTGCGCTATCCCGATCACTTAAATATGTACGCCAGTGCATAGCTGCTCAACTCCTTATATATCCATATAACTCGTGTTTATGAAGGCCCCCCTAAACTGCAAGAACAAAGAGCGTGCTGACAACTTTTGTAAATTTCTGTAGAGTCGCATGTCATGTGGATATCGAAACAAGATAGAGGTGCGCAGGGGAGCTATTCTTTAGGAGTCCGCCTAGTGAACATGTCCATTTCGTCTGCTGTTGAAGTTCCGATTGGTTGGGCTGGGCTGCGCGTCCGCCGCAACCAGGCGCCACAGCCAATAAGTACTTCAGCAGTAGGCAAAATGGACAGGTCCACTAAGTGGACTCTTACAGAAAATACCTCCCCTGAGAAGGCAAAGGCTTTGCGCGATTACAGTGGTCGAGCACGGAATGCCGCCGGAGCCAGCGTTTGGACAAGGGGACTCGTCTTCGTCAGGGCAGCAGCCGATTTCTCTTTACAGTGACTATATATCTCACTCACTCCCACCGCCACAGGGGAAAGAGAACAAGGGTGTCCGTACGGGGGTAGGTCTCGCAACCCTTCATTATCCTACGCCACTCGGGGTAAGGGAGAGTGGGGTAAACGCTGCAAAGCGATAGCAGTTGCTGGCCTGGCGATGGCAAGCTTCCTTGTCGAAACATTGGCTCCAGAGGACAGTTAGGGCACAGTCGATCATGTCACGTGGATGGGTCGGCAAACTGCGAACGCCCCGGGGCCCGTAGTCAGCGTAGTATATGCGACATGTACGCACCCTTCGGCGACGACCACGCAGCGCCTCTCGGCGGCGATGGCACCCTTGAAGCTGCGCCGGTCCATGCAGCTCTCTAGGCGGCAGTTGACCGTGTTGAAGATGAAGTTCTGCGGCTCGCCAGAGAACCAGGAAGGGACGAGTCCCCAGCGCATGGGACTCATCATGATCCGGTGGCCCGTGCGGCCCCTGGCGCTCTTGGGGACGTGGACGCTGCTCAGCATCACCGGGCTGCACGCAGCGATGGAGCGACAGCAATGCACGTAAATATGGAAGGCGCGCAACCGCAGAGCTTCCCAAAGATTGCCAGAGAGAACTCTGACGCTATGATCATTGAGCATGGGAACTATGGGTATAGTACATGCATTTGTTTAATCTTCGTGCTTTGCGGCTGCAAACGATCTTGCGACGGGATTTATTACGCTTTAGCTTTCTAAATTTTCCAAGCGCTCTGCAATCAGCCTTTGCACACACGCGGTATCACTGCGAATTGCTGCATTCATAGGGCAAATACGCCTTTGAAAATTATCAATTTGCAAAGCCCTAACGCTGTTTGAAGCCAGAAAGGGCGAAGCTTAGGTAAACCCACGTATTGACCGTCGTTCTCATGCTCGCCGAACCGCCATGTCTGCAGCTCCCGCAACCACTAGCACAAAACTTCCATGTACTAATTCCTGCAGGAAAACTTCCTGCCGCTATGCACACAAAAAGCGTGTGCGTGTGTGCAAATGCTACACGCACATTGCACATGAAGTATACACAGCGCGTCGGTGCCACTCACTGGTAGTTCCGGGGAGAGATGTTGTACGAGGGCCGGTACTCGCCGCGGCTGTTGAGGTCCACCCACTTGGGGTTGCAGAAGCGACCGTCGTCATCCTGATACTGGCAGGCGTGCAGTAGCGACGCCTTGCTCAGGGCGCTGTCAGGAGGGGAAGGCCGTTCATAGGAACGCATAGCTCTGTGTCACGCTCTGAACGCATCTTGTTATAAAACGTATAACACGGGATTAAAAAAGAAAAAAAAGGAAAAGGAAACGAAATATCTTGGAAGGCGATTTAATCTATAGCTGAAGTCGATGAAAGACAGTCTTCCTGACCAAGGTGCAAATAAGAATGGGATGCACGAACCGTACAATTTATTTTGAGAGCCGCACCGAAGTGGCGACGTTTAATCGACGTCAACTATACGTTAAATCGCCTTGCAAATATTTTCGTCAGTTATCATCATTACCATCATCTTGATCACCATCAGTAATCAACGACATCACCATCGTAGTCACCACGTACCCAGTGACCACCGGGGCACATACCCTGTGGCCCATACCTAGTGACCCCAGTGGCACTTACAGTTGGGCTGCACTATATCCGGGAAGGGTCCACGAAAGAGCTTAGAAACCACGCATACATCACAATAAAAAAAAAAAGGGGGGGGGGGGGTAATTCGCCAAGAAAGACTCCGTCTTTCAAAAAAAATTTGGAGGACGCTTTTAAAGGGACACTAAAGGTTAAGATTGAGTCAACTTGAACTATTGAAATACCATCCCAGAAACCTGGAAACGCTTGTTTTATGCGAAGGCGAGACTTATGAGAAAATGCGTTCTGAAGCGTCCGCGTACCTCTAGTGCAGTTCAAATCGCCCGCTCTCTGATCGAGGAGTGGTGACGTTATGGTTTCATAGTGACGTTGCGCCGTCGGTGAGTAAAACAGCGCCCGCTGACGGCGCTACGGCTATTCTGCGTAAAACGCAAACACGCGGCCAGAAACAGAGCCAAGACAGAGCCGACAGCAGCGCGAAAGTGGAACTACGGTGGCTAGCGGAAGGGAAAGCACGCGACGATAATCTGGTTATTTATTTTATGACGCCAACTTTGACGCTCCTTGCAATGGACGACCCTGACAACGACACATTGGCTGGCGATGCTGGGCTCGACTTCAGCGATTTAAGCACTGATGAACGTGACCTGCTGCTGAGGGCTCGTGCTGCCGGCGTCGTTGCGTACTACTACGACGGTAACTGTGTGTCATGGCTGTACATATTCGCACATTTGTAGCTTTTCCTTCGTGAAAACCAAATGCTGCACTCACCGCCCCGTCTTCGACCTGCAGTTGTTCTTGCCCTTCGGAGAATGCAGGCAAGACCGACGGAACAGCGCTACGGGAAAGCATTGCTTTGAAAGGCACTCCACACGACTTCAGTAAGTCGGCATTGAACTCGTAATCCTCTGGACGAAAGTGCAGCGAGCACACTATGCGATTTTTCGGCTCTTTGCCAACGCGCTGTGGCAGAGGTACGGCACTTAACCACTTCGAACGGAGAGATTCACTCGCTGGCACACAGTGATAAGTAACGTTGGATTCGCCGCTGTAACTGCCCTTGGCCAAGTTCCGCGGACCGTTCGCGCATCCCACGACACCACATGGACGTGGCATTCTCGCTGCTTGTTCCAAATGCAAGTTTCGCGAGCCAGCAGAACCAGCGCAGCACGACGCGATAACGAAACAACTGAAACTCCAAAGCGCGCGCAGCGCAGAGTCGAGCGAAAACGAGACCTTTCGACCACCCATACTACTGAAGGGTAACGTCAAAATGTAATTCTTTTTTCTTAGAATCGAACAGAAGTAGACAAGTAGCACTTTCTTCCGTCTTATAATATAATGAAATGATCTTTTTAACACGAGTAGTTGAGTACTAGTGACATAAATTATGATGAGGAGTGCCTTCGTCATCGGGCTAGTACCGGAATGTCGCTGGGGAATGTCAAACCGTGTCATGCATTTACCTCAATTACTCAGGTACTAAAGCTCTGTTCGCGATTTTATTGACGCCTTAGACGTTCTAGAGCATTGCTTTATCACTTTAACTTGACTTTATTGTAACCTTTTCCTATTCCCCATTACAGGCTTTCGCACCATCCCTTAATAAATACATTTTGTCATCATCATTGCAACCTTTAGTGTCCCTTTAAGCTTCGCCTTTAAGAGTGGAACGCGATAGCGTTCAACGACCCCTTGCTACTTTTCATGCTTGCTGGCAACTGCAGCTTATGTAACCGCAACGTTTACCCGGAAACGCTGGCTGTGAACGCTATGCACGAAGGCGAGCTTTCTGGTAGAAACGCGGCCTCTTGCAGGGATCAATCTCCTGTTATTGTTGCACACTTTTAGTATTTCAGTCAGAGAAGAGCTAATATAAAGGACATGCGCTGTCGATCTTTTCACCCATTACATTTGTTTGTGGGTTGCCGTTCTCGAAATTCCGTGGAATAACTTTGTAAAGAATGAAAGACAATGTTTGAGCAACTTTGGGGGTAGAGATGTAGTTCTAGTTCTAGTTCTAGTCGTCGTAGTCCTAGTTCGGCGGCGGCTGCGTATGGCGGGACTGAGCGCGAACCTTATCATGAAAGTGACCTGCGATGAGTACGGATTCTAGGTGCACCAAGGGCTGATAGCTTCGTGTGCGCTGCGTTCATGTCGCTTAGTTCGCGATGTAATGACAGGCAGCACGAAGGTCAATTCGCTCGCTGCTGCTGCCGTTCTTCCTCACGCCATCGTTTTGACAGCGAGTGCCCGCGCTCATCGAATGAGATATGTTTGCCTGTGCGCGCATGACAGCATGATCGATAATTTATTTAGTAATTTATTTGATCACGAGCTTATACGCCGATAAATCAATTATCCTTACCTCGTACAGCTGTCTAGTAATTTGCTATCGCAATCGATGCTTCTCCTTTGGGGCCCTTCGGGCGAATCGGCGACTTCTTTTCAAAAGTGCCCAGTTTAATTTTCTTTAGTTTTTTTATATTATACAGGATAACCCAGCTAGCTTTCGCCACCTTAGCCAAGGTTTGAAAATATGCCGAAGTACTCAACAAGCAAGAGACCAAATGCATGTCGTTGGCTATTATATGGAGGATGTCACGCTATTTTTGTATTTTGCCTAACTGCATTATTAGTTAAAGGGATTGACAACAAATTTTCACGGTACCCATGTTTTGGTGCGAAGGAAAGCTCACTGCTCTGAGTGTCGAACCATACGCTGGTAACGCAGAAAACGCCGTGGAAAATTTTTTTTTATCCGAGTTTTCCCGCCTGCATCGCGCTTCCTAAGCATACTGGAAACAGTGATAGGTGAGCGCAATAGTGATTAAGCGCTGACATTGGAGGGAAGCACACTACAAGTGCGACTCTAGCTGTAATATTTTGGTTATCAAACCAATGTCCCTGCGGTTGATGCTTTCAGAAGTGTTTGATCATTTCTACAGTAATAGGTGGCGTCCGAACCTATGCACCAGCAACGGCTCCCTTCGAGTGACAGAAACCAATCTCGAAGGCGATGCTTTTGCTAGCCACATGCGCGAGAGATTTTTTTAGCCAAGCCAAGTGGCAGGATATGCCAGTGGTGCCATTACTGAAGTGCTATGGCGGAAGCACACTGACTCTGAGGGCACAATTAGACTATGGCGTTTTGTGTTTCACAAGAACCACATAACTCGGAGTATACTCACTCACAAACTCGTGCGTATTCAACAGCGTTCATGTGCACCGCCATACGTTGAGCGACGCGACGGTTCTACACTGGTCCATTCGTAACCACGAAAGTAGAGCTGCTGGTTAGCGTGGACTTATTTTACTTCGTAATACGCACAGAATAAAGCACAAACGCCAAATATTATAAGAACTGTAATCTTAAGCAGTAAGTATAACTATGCGGTACCTAATAGGAGCCGAATTACGTACAGTAATCTCTTATACTTCATTCGAACTACCAAGGCTTCACCGCCAGTTCGCCCAACTTACCATTGCTTGCGTCTTCCTGTGCCAATTTAATTATAAGTTCTGCTTAAATCGCGAACCCTATGCTCGATTTTATCACTACAAATCATGGTCTTTTCATTTCCAACACCATCTCACAATACGTTCTGACCGGTTGTCACTTCCTTTAAGATTATTTACCAGCTTCGCTGGTATTAAAGTTAGCGCAGTACTTCGTATGAAAAATTTGGAGATCGCTCTAGGAAACATCTAATTCGGCATCTTCTAACTTCCTAACTGCTACGTAGCAATTTTTTTTTTTCACTCTAAAGACAGCCCGGGAAATATCGAAAAAAAAAGCAGACGACATATGCCCCCTTGAGCACCGCAATTACAGTGCTCTCAAACGTGTTCCGCATGAGCGACAAGCGCATTATTGTTAAGACTCATCTGAAGCTTCCCAGCGTTAATGTACGCGCGAGGGAAGTATGTATATACGCTGGCCTATACTGCCTGAAGCAACATGGATGGATGGATGGATGCAAAACTTTAATAAGGTCCTGAGGTACGTGACTCGGCGCGCTGCGGGCCGCTCCCACGTTGGGACAGTCAGGCCTTGCCCGACCGCCGCATCGTGGGCCCTCTGGACAGCCGATAGTTGCGCCCCGGCATCGGGGCTCTTGATAGCGGAGAAGCGACAGAAATGCAAGGCAATTGCAAGTGCGTATCACGGCTGAGAACATGGCTGAAAAGATGCCGATTTCTTTACAAAGGACCAGTAGCGTCACCTGTCAATGCGCGGCGCGCGTTTTTCCATAGTGGTGGCAGATGGCGCCACCATTTTTCAGAAGGCGACATCGCGAGCTGCCTCGGTGTACTCAACGGTGCCTTTATGTTCTTTACTGTGAGGTAGCTTTGGGCTGTGAATCTCGACTTTCTAATATACTTACATATACAAAGAGCGCATTTAGCCTGGCGAGCTGCTGCTTAGAAAGTGACAGGGCAGAGACACAGGCTTTCGCCGCACGATTCATGCCAGTGAGGATGTGTTTCCCTCTCGGTAGTTTATAATAGCGATGAGCAGACCGGGCAGCACACAAGCTGCGCTAAATGTGCTTATTGTTCGTACGCGACACGTTTGGGAATACTGCAATTGTGGCGTGCGAGCAGGCATGCAGGCATATCACGCACCTTCTTATTTCTCATTTCGCGAGCTTTCCTCAGAGTGCTGCAGCAGTGACGATGTAGCAAGTATGAAGTCAGAAAATGATGAATTGTACGTTTCGTTGAACGCTCTTCAGCTTTACCTTCTCATTGGAAGCATTGCCCTGACGTTAATACTTGGGAAGTTGGTTAATAATACTAATTAATCGTCAAATTGGGGAGAAACTGAAGATAGCGTCAGTTGCCGCAGGCAATACCCAGCAAGATGCGTTTGGTCGCGTCCCCCTAGAGTGCTTCGGCGTATTTTTAAACTTAGGAGTTAGCTAGGACACCCTGCGTACAGAGACGGCGTGTCATTGGTCATTCGCTTTAACGCATTATGCTGTGCCCTCTCTATACATACGTATATATGCACACACAGGCTCGTCGCCCCGACGCATCTACCATAGCAATGACAGACCATGGTGCCTTGCCGCAACGCTAAAGCGACGGGTCAGACGTACCATGCCATGCGACCGCACATGGTGTTGCGGCGGCGACCCGGCTGAGCCTGGAGCTCGTCGTCCCAGGGAGGGGCAGGTCGGGCAGCGGATCAGGAAAAATTTTGGGACAAGACACACTGACCTCCAATCAAGCCATCGCCATCAGCCCCCGGAACAGGTCGAACAGCCATCTTCGTCGTCTTCGTCGATGCATCACAGTGCCGAGAGTGGCGTGACGGTGTGTTTTCCAGTTGTCCGTCTTGGCGAAGTTGCACGTTTCTACCCTCGAGTATTCTTATTCTGGCTTATTTTGCAATCCTGTGGCGCGCATTTCTCGCTTGCCGCCCTTTTGTTCGTCATCATATGAAATATGAGCATATGAAATATGCCCATGGTGTGGCGCAATACCCACCCTTTATCGTATCACGTGGGAATGCAGCAAAAACAAAACATTCCACAATATAGAAAATCCGAGTGCGGAGCAGTGGGAGAGTGTGCTCTCCAGCGGCAACCCACGCCTCCAACGGGGGCTGGTAGACCATGCCCGACGAGCCACCACGCTCAGTGGTGCCCTGGAATAGGGGCGCCAATCCTGCAAGACGGGAGTCACCATCGACAAGAAGAAGATGGAAGCGCTCGGTCTGACCGCTGAATGACTCTGTAAATTAGAGCAATAAAGTGTATCCTATCCTATCCTATCGTCAGCATTCCGAGGCATATGTGCGTGCAACTATATTGATGAGAAGAAAAGCAACGACGTCGGTGCGGCGGGGCCTCGGCATTCGGTTGTTGGTCATCATCATTCTCTGGTGGGTTGCTTGGTCGTATGTTTGGCGTTTTTACGGGCAAGGCGTAACTGGCCAAAACAATAGATTATTGTCAGCACTGATTGTCAAAGATATTCTGAATTGCGAACAAGAACATTAGAAACACCGTTCTGCCTTCTTAAATCAAAATTCTTGTTCGATCGAAATTTACTCTGAGGGCTCAACCCTTGGGGACAGCGACAAGAAGGTTGGTGACGCGATCCAGGCTTTCATTGCAGGCTCCGAAAGATTTAGACTAAAAAATCTAAAGTTAAAGCTTTGTTATAATTCTACAAATCCATTATATTAACTGTATTTTTGTGTTTACCTATTTCTACATTCTATTAAATTCGCAAGCTAGAATCCATCTATAATTTCCCATATACCTATTCAGCAATTTTGTTTACAGTTATTTCATAATTCTTATTTTTATTGTTATGTTCCAATCCCCCAGAGTGGGTATGTGCCACTAGCGTACATATAGGCTCTACAACTGGCCAGCTCATCAAATCGGGCGGCGATTCATGGCCAATCCCCCGTAGTGGGTTGTGCTATATCTACAGGCTCCAAACCAAACTAAACAAAATCGTCAAATCGGCGGTGTTTGTCCGAGGCCGTGAAGTATTCTACATGGCACCAAAGTTGCTCATACTTTGTCTTATAAATTCTTTACAGTTATTCCTCCAAATTTTCAGGATCACAGCCCACAGGCAAATGTCACGAAACGAAATAGCGACAGCGCGTGCCTTTTATGTTACATCTTCTCAGACTGAAACATAAACGTGCAAAACAATAACAACAGATCGGCCCACACAAGAGGCCGCGTTTTTGCTGCAGAAAGCTCGCTTTCTTGCACATCGTTTTGCTTAGACGCCCCGGTGCTCGCTGTGCAAGTTCGCGACCTCTCTTCTTTGTATGTGTAGCAATGGCACGTTCCTTGTGACACACCAGCCGTTGCACCGTCGAGATCAAATGTAGCGACCGCGTTCGCGCCATTTCCGTTTGTGCTCGCTGCTCGTGTTCGCGGCGTCTCTTTGCGGAGAAAGAAGAAACTTCATTCAGTGACGGTATGATAAGCAAGGAGGATGACTTATCGGCCTACTAAGGGTAATGTAGTTGGGGAATTCGGAGATGAGGACAGGGCCATCCACCGAGGAATGCTTTTCCGCATCGGTATACACCATGCGGAGAATTCCCGATTCCGCAGCAAAGGCCAACAGCGCTCGCAGGACACTGTCGACCACCGCCGAGTCACGGATCCACTCCTCGAAGCTGGCCGCTTGACCCCGGTGCTTTCGCCGGAGGGCTGCATACTTTGGGCACTCCCACAGCAAGTGCCTGATGGTTGGCGCAGCTGCCGTTTTACAGGCCGGGCAACTTGTTTGTATCGGTTGCAGCTCTTCCGTAGTCTTGCCCGGAAGACGTCTTCTTTCCTTGTGTGCACGCCATCGTGCAAGTACATCCGGTGTCAGTGCAGTACCGGTGCTGGTCTTGTGCACGAGTACTTGACACGCACGCGACAAGCCTGCAGGTAGTGAATCGTCCTTCGGCGTATGTTGTAGGCGTTCACGGAGATGTCGTCGCCTGTGTCGTTCTTCTAAGAAGGATGTATCTTCGTTTCCGTCATTTTTCAGGGGCACAAAAGTTGCTACGTCGCTGCGGCGGTTTATGGTTAATACAGCGCTCGCAGCGGCGTGAGCCGCCTCGTTCTCTGGTACTCCGCAGTTGCCGGGTACGCATCATACCCGAGTTTCGAGTGCGTGCACAGTGCGCAGCTTCCTGCTTGCGTGTGCTATCTTCCTTGCGAGGGGGCCAGTGTGGGGAGCCCGTAATGCGCGCCCCGCCGCCTGACTGTCGGTATATATTGTAATTTGTGAAGTAGCTGGAGGTTTTCCGAGGGCTTCGTGCAGTGCGTCACAGATAGCCAACAGTTCGACCGTGAGTACGTCTGGTTGTTCTTGATTACCAAATACGTACTCTCGGGCAGGCGAGGTACAAGCGTCGAGGCGGTGTATTCCAACTGCAGCTCGCGTACCGTCGGGCGTCGTGCGGAAGGCAGCGTCCACGTAAGAGGGAGTGGCACAGGAACTGGCTAGGCTCTCCATGTGCCAATTTGCGTAGCACTTTCTGAGCTCTGGGTGTCAGCGCGGGTCCGCACGCCCTGACAAAAGTCGTGCGTCAACCATGCAGTTACGTATGTGTCTCCCGCGGTGGCATCAGTCGTGCGGGCTCTAACTCCAAGCCCGGGGTTTTGCCAAGAGTGCGTAGGAGAGCGCTGCCTTGGCGAGTCGAGTGGCGTCGGCGCTGGTCTACATTGCGCCTTTGTTCGATAGTGTGTTCAAGTGGTGGCAATTGCGAATAGCGTTGCAGATCGTCCAATCGTACTTGACGCGGCAGCCCGGTGGCAAGGCGTAGTGATCCGTTGTACAGCACCTCCAGCTGCAGGACGTGTTGTTTCTTCAGTCTGTACGCAAGCGCTCCGTATGCTGCAGTGGACACCAGCGTAGCCAGGACAAGCCGGCGGGCTGTCTTGGTTCCGGCCCCTCCGAGGCGCCACGATATTCGCCGTATCAAATGAAGGATCCAGCGCCAAGTTGGATGTAAGTGTCGGATCCATATGTCAGGCCGACCGTCTGCTGCTATCGGTAGGCCAAAGATCTTCACATAGCCTTCTGTCACTAGGTGGATATTCCCTGATAAAATAGATTATTCTCACGGGGGAACCCTAGTCGAGAGTCCCACTGGCCTTAAACGCCCGTCCAACCTGGTCGACCAACGATTGCTGGTCAGCCAGGTTAGAGCTGGACAGTCGCGCCTCCCACTGCTCCAACGTGTGTGGTGCTGCCAAATATGTGTCTTTCAGGTGCGGGGGCTGTTTTAAGCAGCCCCGGGAAATGTGAAAAAGCGTAAGACTTCCTCCTCACCAGGGGCAGGAACCTTGATAGTCCGTCGGGAATACGGCGTGTAATATTTTTAAGTGAAAGTGAAAGTGAAAGTTCATTTCCTTTTCAACGAAAAGAGGGCGCCAAGACAAAAGGCCAGAGCCTGACAAGGTCCAGGTCACCCTAAGAACAGCTGGCACTGTGCACGAGCACTTCACAACGAATTCACAATGAATTTCTCAAGCGTTGTAAAAAGCAGGAAGCGGTAAGTTAACATGCATCAAATTTGTGCTAGAAAAGAATAAATCTAATACACAACTTATCGTATGAGCGGTATAAATATACATAATTTTTTTACAAACATAAGAATATCAGTCCTAAAACACAGAAACAATATCACAAAGCTTACAACACGTGCGTTGTAGACAAAACATTTGAAAGGTAGTAAAATGAATACAAATAAATACAAAGTCTGTCGACTAAATAAATATCTCATTACGTTTGTTCCAACAGGTATTTCTTAATTGTAGATTTAAAACGTTTTTGTGGAAGGTAATATTCAGTTCCAAAGGGAAATTGATTTATTACCGTGGGAATTTGGTAGCTTAGTGTTTGCTTGCCATAATTGGTGCGTGTGATTGGAACAAGCTTACGTTTCGTCCGAAAAGCATAACGGCTGCTTGAATTATCTGGACAAGAAAAGAACAATTTGTGATGATGGATGTACTTAAGTTGTATACTTCTTTTACTTTAAGGACGCCATGTTGTTGAAATAGCGGTGACGTAGGTAAATCTGAAGGTCTGCCATGAAACCCCTCAATAGCACGCATAGCGCGTTTCTGAATTGAAATTAACTTAAGGTAATTGCTGGACGTCGTAGTTCCCCAAACAACGATACAGTGAGGATAAAAGGATAAACCCCTGTTTGTATTTTGCTCCAATTGATGGCCTGCTCTCCTGTTAGATGCTTATCGGGTGGGGCGTATACTTGCCAGGTAAAACGCTGATAGGCGAGCAAATCACTTGCGATTTTAAGGTTACAATTTTGATAGGGGGCCGTGATTTGGAAGTTTTCTGAGGGGACCTGTGTCGCCGCTCAGAAAGTTAACGCGCGAGCCGTGGCGTCTGCCTTCTCAATTCTCTCCAACCCCTGGTGTATCCGGCACCAGAAGTTCGAGGGGTGATTGTGGAAGCGATGTTGCATTACAGTGCTACAGCCTTTACGAATTCTGCCTCGTAGTAGGAGGCGACATGTGGCCTGGGAGTCCGTGACGATAGTACTGTCACGTCCTCCACATTCACCCATGTGTATGGCCAGCGCGATAGCTCTGGTCTCTGCTTCCGTGACTGAGGACACGCTGAAGGAGAGCACATTTACTATTTCGCCGTGTTCGTTGAGCACAACAGCGACCAAGTGTTGGTGGTCGTGGCGTTTTCTATGTTGATTAGCTTGTCTGTAGGGGGCGGCCTCGCCGTAGTAGACGTCTTCCCTATTCAGACGGCGAAGTAGTCCTCATAGCCACACTGTGCGAGCCATACGTCTCTCCTCGTTACGCTCTGGGTGCATGTTCCTCGTCAAAGAGGCCACGTATATATGGTCCCTGTCCGAGAGATCAAGTTCATCGAGATTCTTTCCCTCGTGCTGTGGGTAGGGCAGTATGCCACTTGTCTTTACTATGTCTTGACCCGCTGTGGTTCGGCTGAGCCTCTCGCGCTAAGTGATCAGAGTTGCCGCAGCGAGTTCCCTGTAGGTATTGCAAATGTCCAGCGCAAGTAACTTTTCCGTTGATGTTTTGTAAGCTGTTCTAATTATTGTGTCCACCTGGGATTCTTCGGCCTTGTTTAATGAGTGATAGGGAAAGCTAAAGGAAACCCTGCTGATTATTAAAGCTTGCACCAGCGTGATGGTATCTGCCTCTTTCATTCCTTGTTTGTGATACGTTGAATTACGTTACATGATACGTTGTACCTAATTCAACGTATCATTTTTGCTATGCTGTTAACCGTCGTTCGTAGGGCCCGGACCACATGATTGTCCCGCCCATTCTGCTGCAACCAGAAGCCCGGTATCCTGAGTTTGGGTACATCCTGCATGCGGTGGCCGTAAACCAAAACTCCACAATTTCTTTAGTTTTTTTTTTTTTTTTGTTACTGCTACGCTGGGGCAGTGTCCGGATGAATTCTGATTTTTCGGCTGCGCATTGCAGACCGCTCTGACTTGAAAAGGTAGACAGTACTTTAGCGGCCTGCTGTTATGTCCACTCTTTGTTTCCGAGCGAGCCTTTAGACGTTAGGACACACACACACAGGCGCCCTGTGTGTGTGCGTGTGTGTTCCTTCCTCGCCCACCGTCGTTTTGGCGCCTTCACTTCAGATCGAGCCTGTAGAAGTCCATCACTTAATATCATGTGCGTATACGGTGCAGCCAAGGTTGGTATTTGATCTATTCGCCTACAGAGATCGAAGATTGCTAAACTGAATAGCAAAGGGGATAGGATTGCCTCCTGGGGGGTTCCTCTGTTGGGCATCTCGAAATTTTCTGATCGAATACTTCCTATAGGGCTATCGCTGCAGTTCTTCTGGCGAGGAAGTTGTGGATGTAGGTGAAGGCGCGTTCATCGCAATTTATATCGCCCGGCCCCCGCAGAATGACCTCGTTGGACGCAATGTCAAATGCGCCTTTCAGATCTAGCTCCTGTATTAGGTTTTCGTTTCCAGGTGCCACCTTGTTAAGCACTTCCTCCCTCATTAGCAAGAAGGCGTCTTGAGCGGACAGGCGTTCTCTGAAGCCTATCAGGGTGCGCAGGAAAAGGGTTTGTTTTTTAATACGAGTTTGTAGTCGGCGTTGGATCACTCGTTCAAATAGTTTGCCTAGACAGGACGCCAAAGCTATAGGGCGTAAGCTATTCAACGATGTGGTTTTACCGGGTTTGGGGGATTAGGATGATGTGTGCATCTTTCCATTCTTTGGGCAGTTCACCAGTTTCCCAGTAGTGAGAATTGAAGATTTGGGTCAGACGATCAACAGTCGGACCATCTAGGTTTCTTAGTATATTATTGGTTACCTTGTCTGAGCCTGGAGCCGTGTTTCTGCGCGCCGATTGCGCTGCGTCGAAAATTTCGGCCTCTGTGATTGGGGCGTCTAGTTCCTGGTTTGGTTGGCCTCGATAGTCCCTAGGAGTAGTTGCGTGCTGGCGGAGACCAGGCGTCAGGCTAGCGTATGCGTCTTTATGTGACTTTTGTCTTTATTGACCCGACCCTTGTAGTGAGTCGATTACCTTCTTTACGCGGTGCTCATTTTATTTTTTGGTTTGCTGTGGATTTAGAATACTTCGTAGCACCGCCCAGGTTTGGGAGGTACTTAAGGTGTTATGCAAGGAGCTACAAAACTTAACGCAATTATCCTGTTCTAGCTTGTTTGCGTGTTCGTTGGACTCTTGCGCTAGGGCTGAGAGTCGCTTTTGTAACTTTTTGTTTAGTTTTTGGCGTTTCTAGCGCTTTGCTATTTTGCGCTTTTCATCCCATAAGCTTACGAGGTGGCGATCTACCACTGGGTTTTCTATTGTGCGAGTAATTGCTTTAGAGACGTTTTCATGAGCCTCCTTAATCCGCGCTACCCATTCGGTTATGCCTGTGGGTTCGTCGTTAAAGGTCCGGAAGCGTTGATGTTAGTGAAATTTATCCCAATCAATGATTAATGCTTTGCTTAGTTCTTTGAGGGTTTTTGGTGAGTTCAAGGCTGTACAGAGGATGTCGTGGTCGCTCCCCAGATTTTCACTGAGATTTGTCCAGGTTGCATGTTGGGCATTGCTGGTTAGAGAGAGACCGAGAGTCGTGTCTCTACTAACAATGTCGCCAGTCCTTGTAGGGGCCTCAGGATGGCTTTGGATGCAGAGGCTTAGGTCGTCTATCGTTTGTTGAACGAATCTTCCTTTGAGAGAGTCAGCGGCATACTCCCACGTGGTCGGGGGCGCGTTGAAGTCACCCACAACCACAAATGTGTCCCTGGCGATTGCTACTCGTTTGGTCGCCATTAGGATTGCTGGTATGTCGGAGCCTCTGCCCTTAGGTGAACTATCGATATTGAGAATGCAGGTCTTGTTTTTGGTGCTTTTGTTGGGCAGGATGCCAATTAGGAGAAAATTAGTATCCAGTTCTGGTATGTCGGTAGGTGTTTGGATCGCCGTGAGCAGCTTGTGCACCAACGTCGGTACTTTGGCGTTTTGGGGTCCCCCAAGGCGTAATAGTTGCGTAAGTTACGGCATAGTTGCCCACGTCTTGTAAAGTTATAGGGTGTTGAACGAAATTATGAAGAGCTGCCGGCTTGTTGCTAAACGAGCGGCAGCTCTATTGCCATATTTCGATGTTTTGGCCGGGGGTTCTTGTGTGCTACGAAACAATGTGGTAGCCATGTTTCCTACGAGTGATATATATATGTAATGGTGCTGGAAGATAAGTGCCAGAGGTCCCCGATTCGTCGTCTTCTATGCGGCTTGCTCTTGCCCCTTTTTGTTTTATTGAGGTTCCTGTTCTTTTATTGAGTTGTCGCTGTATGGAGCACAGATATTCTACCGTATGTCGCCTCTGAGTTTTTAGTTCGATGCGGATGGATGGATGGATGAAAAACTTTATTAGGGTCCTTTAGGGCGCGCCCTAGCGCGCAGCGGGCCACTCCCACGTCGGGACAGAGAGGCCGAGCCCCTCCACCGCGTCGTGGGCCCGGGCCCGTTGCCGGCCTTTACCGTGTCTTGCGTCAAGTAACTGACGTCACGTATGAAATCGCCCCTCTTAAGCCAACCGTGACTGCGCATCGCTCCGACGTGGTCCCCGTCGCGCGTCTTAAGTTGTATCACTCGCCCGCCTCCTCACCAGCACCGAGCCGGTGCTTCAGCCGCCGGGAGTCATGCGACACGCTGACGAAGATGTTTTAATCATCGTCGGAAGAAGACGATGTTCTGGGTTTTCGCGCGCTGGCTACCATCTTGTAAGCTGATATAATTATTGTAAATATTCAGTAAATACACGTCTGACTGTATTTAACCCCGTATATATATACCATATAACCCCGTATATATTAACCCCGTATACATATACCAAGAAACGCTAAATCACGCAAAGAAAAGTGATGCAAATTGCAAAACGCCACCATTAGTACAAATTATGAACGCAGCAAGTCTGGGGAAAAATATATAAGAATGCGCATGCTTACGAGGAAACAGGAAATGGAACCAAAGCTATGGCAAGCAATAATGTGTTGATAATTTCTTCTTATTCATCAAAGTCTTTCGAAAGTGCAATATCCCGTGGTAGCTGGTTGCAGTCCAACGATGTTCTTCGAATTAATGAATTCCTGCAGGATGTTGTACGGCATTGTAGCAACACCAACTTTGCATGGATGATCTAGGCGGGATGAAACATATGTTGGCGGCGTGAGTAACGTATATTTAAGGGTGGAATTCATGTGGTAAATTTAAAAAAAACAGACACAGGCGTGATATTTGCCTGCGCATTGAGAGAGGGGTTAGTGAAAATGTGTTTTTAATTTCTGTGACGCTGGACAAACAATCGTAGTTACGGAAGATGAAACGTGCTGCTCTGTTCTGTACGGCTTCGAGGGCGTCGCTAAGAGAGATTGTGAAAGGGTCCCATACTGAGTTAGCATATTCTAATTTGGAGCGGACAAGCGATTTGTACAGAAGTTTAATAGGTGTCGGGGCTAAGGGAAAATTCCGTTTCAGATATCCAAGCATGCGGTTAGCGGACGCGATGATAAAAATGATATGTGCCTTCCAAGCTAGGTTTGACGTTATAATGACGCCGAGGTATTTATGAGATGTTACCGGTGTTAGCAGGGGAGAACAAATAGTGTAGGAAGTGAGGCACGGATTGACGCAACGCGAAAAACGCATTACTTTGCATTTAGTCTCGTTAAGTGTCATCTTCCATTGCGAACACCAGTTAGATATAGTAGCTAAGTCTTCCTGGAGTAGTACTGCAGGGTCATTAGTATTCTTTCTTTCCCGGTAAACCACACAGTGATCGGCAAAAAGTCGCACTGTGGATGTTACGTTGTTAGGCAAGTCATAAATATATACCAGAAACAGCCAGGGACCGATAACAGAACTTTGTGGGACGCCTGAGGTCACAGGAACCGATGATGAGTTAATGCCGTTAGCGTGCACGTACTGGAACCTGTTAGACAAAAATCATTCAATCCGTCGTAGTACATTTTAGTCGATGTTAAGTTTACTTAGTTTGTGAAGAAGCAAGCTGTGAGAGACTTTGTCGAATGCTTTCGAAAAATCTAAATAAATGCAGTCAACCTCACTGCCACGATCAAGTATGAAGTTAATATCATTTGTAAAATTTATTAGATGTGTTTCACAAGAAAAGTGCTTCCTAAAACCGTGCTGTGCACGAGTGAAAACGGATGATGACTCAAGAAAGTTTGCTAGGGATGACAAGAAAACACGTTCCATTATCTTGCAAGGAATCCTGGGTAGTGATACTGGCCGATAGCTGAGTGATAGGTGCTTGTCACCTGATTTATGGAGCGGAACCACCTTAGCCGATTTCCAGTCGTCAGGGAGGTCGCAAGTTTGAAGGGATTGCTCAAATATTTTCGACAGTATGATGAAAAAATATACTTTAATGTTTTTCAGCCTTTTAGTGCTGATATCATCGGGACCACATGAAGAGGATAACTCTAAACGATCTATGATACTTATGATGCCTTCAAAGTCAGAACGAATGGGATCCATTGTAAATACGATATTGAGAGTATAGTCTGGTAGTGATGCGCTAAAAGGGACAGCAAAAGTCTCATTAAGTACTTTAGCACTGTCACTGTTAGGGATGGGATTTGATTGAGAATCCATGAGAGAGTTTGACGGCTGATCTGACCCATTAACAACGTTCCAGAATTTTGTAGTATCAGTTAAAAGAAATGATGGCAGTGTGACATTAAAGAGATGTTGTTTAGCATCTTTTAACGATTTTTTATAAGTGCTAACCGCGGCTCTTAGGGATGACCAATGCTCTGATTTTCCGGACCACTTTGTCCTGACATATAACCGCCTTTTTCTGTTCCCGAGGCGTTTTAAGGAACTAGTGAACCATGGGGACCTACGATTAGTCGTGATGATTTTACGAGGGACGTGCAATTCGATTAATTCATTCAGATTTTTTTTTAAAACATGCACCAATCGTCGTTAACAGATCGATCGGCACATGCCGGGACGAAATCGTCGAGAAAAAGCTGGAGGCCATCATTAATTGAAGAAAAATTTGCTTTAGCATAATTGTAAATGGTTTTCGTTTTATTTGGCGTTTTATTCGACGGTAAATTCAACGTGATGTGCAGTAAAGAATGATCACTTAAGCCTGGCAAGTATTTTACCTCGGAAACAACATCTGGGGCGCTCGTTAGCAAAAGGTCTAATACATTAGAGCTGGTAGCTGTCGTCCTTGTCGGCTGGGTAACCATTTGTGTTAGCGAGAAGAAGGTGCAGAGGGCCGAAAAACTTGCCGACTCAGAGGATCCGTCACCGTCTACCGAAGGGCTAGACCAGTTAATGTTCGGGAAATTGAAGTCACAAAAAAATAAAAATAGGACGATCAGCAAACTTTGTTTCAATTATGTTCAGAATATCATGAACGTCGTGAGAAAAGCCGACGGGCGTAGATGGTGCGCGGTAGCATGCACAAAATAAAAGAGCTTTATTGTTAATTGTAACCTGCACACATTCGAACTCCGATGTAGTATCAACACTAACTTCAAAGCATTCTAGATTGTCGGACACAGCGATTAATGCACCACCGCCGCGACCAAAAGAACGGTCACAGCGAAATACACGGTAACACCTATGGCCGAATTGATGTGTCTGTAGCGCTGCCGCTCTTCTTTGGAAAGAGCAGCAGTTCCAGTGTCATCTCTCAGCGGCGTCTGCTGTTCTGGGCGTTTTACTGGCCATTGTTGATTTCGCTTTTGACTTCCGTCGAGTCCGAGATTATACCATGCTTGGCTTTCTTCACCGACGGTGTGTTGGGATTGCTATTAGCTCTTTTACGCAGTGGGCTTTATCGGGCTAGCGTTTCTTCTACGTATCCTTTAAGTCCCTGTAAATCAGCGTTGTTCTTGAAAGTTTTGGACGCTTTGCATCTGTTGTACTAGGAGTTGTAGTGTTTTGTCCGTAGAGGGCGCCGCTTTCGTGTGTTCTTGTTGTTGTGCCGCATGTGTGGGTTTTGCTTGTGCCGCCTTAAATGTGAGTTGTCTTTCTGAGTGTGGCGATTTCCAGCCTAAGTTCCAGCCTAAGACTGAAGCACTGTACGGGCGCCTCTTGTTATAATGACTGTTGAAACATAAATATAATATCAGCTGGAAAAAGTACTGAATGCACATAATTATCATTACCAATCGCAGACGTCGGCACCAGCCTCTTCATCCGTTTATCGATCTTCAATGCAGTGACTCGGCCCCATCGAGACCCTCTCCACTTTAGCGTGCTCCTCGCCCTTGTCAGCCAATTAGATAAGACAAGCCACTCGGTGTAGGCAATGTTATTCGTTTTTCAAACAAACATAAGTGACCTCCTTTGCAGGAGGAGAGCGTTTGATTGGTCCATTCAGACAACCCTGCGGGTGACCGCAAGAAGCTTGCGTTGGCGGTTACGCAAATTTGACGTCAGGAGATTGGAATAAAACATTTTGGAATAGTTTTGCGTTATAGCGCCCCTTATGTCATAAACTTCGCAGAATGCTAGTAGTTAACGTGGATGTATGCAAAAAATAAGTTTTTTTGTGCGTGGCATGGTAACCATTTGAGTAGAAGAATGAATGCAGGTCGAAATTATAGAAAAACTCAGTGTATAAAGACGGCGTCATGTTTAGATGACACACGTGACCAGTCAGCTTCAGCAATCGTCTGCAAGAATATATTTTTGTGAAATACAGCTTTAATTAGCGTTCTGTTTACTTGCAGGTTAAAGTTCTCGAAAAAAGGTACTTCAGAGTAATGATGTGTGATATGAGGTCAAACAACGAAAACTTGTGGGGGACACAAGAAAGGTTGGACAAAGAGTAGTCAATGAGCGAGCCTAAAAATACTTTTTTTTAGGGCACGCCGCCATTCTCCAGAATCTACGAGACACCAGCTGTGGGGTGCCTACATACAACTACGTCCAAGCATTGTCGACGAACCGTACGGCGCCCATCGACCTAGGAAACCTCAAGACGGACAAATTTCGAGTAGCAGAAAAAGGCACCCCGCGAGGTTCACTTATATCGCTCCTTCTGTTTAACATCGCTATGCCGAAACTCCCGAAGGTTCTTGATAAACTCGACGGCATACGGCACTCCCTGTATGCCGACAATATAACAATCTGAATTCGAAGCGGCTCCCCAGAACAGCACCAGGACGTCCTCCGCGAAGTCGTAGAGTACCCCAACACTGACCTAAAAAATTGCGGACTTGTCTGCGCACCGGAGAAATGTGAACTCCTAGTACTTAAAATCTGAACCCGAGGAAGATCCCCAGTATGTAAACTTACGGAATCGGAAGTCTCTCTTGATGGCGTCCCTATCCCTCAAATCGACTCCCTCCGGATTCTTGGCCTAAACATCCCAAAAGACAGCTCAGGAGTCAGAACACTACGGAAACTTCAGGCTACCGAGACTCAACTGGCACACCTTGTAAGCCGCGTAGCCAACAGAAGAAGCGGTATGACAGAACAAGATACCGTCTGCACCACCCAGACACTCCGAGGGACTCCGACGCTAAACAGCCCAGCAGGGAAGCGCGCGGACGCCGCGTTGCTGATTGCCGCCGCAGCTGATCGCTCCGACCTACGCTGTATGGTCAAGGTCACTTCCCTTCCCTTGTGTTCGCCCCTGGGGTCCTGTAACGTCATTCCGGAGCCGTCGCAGAGCTCCGACAACGCAAATACCTCCTCACTTCCATGTAGACGCCCGGCGCCAACGTTGCCCGGCGCAGCGAATTTGATGCGAATTTTGATGCGCCAGTACAGAAGCCAGGACTCCTTTCCACGCGCCTCCGTTTAACTTATACCGACCGTTACACTTGTCGTCCGCCATAGCACTCTATCTAATCACAGCCGCAGTTTTTTTTTTTTTTTTTTTTGGCGTGGAGCACTTGTGCTTTTGTAAGAAGGTGGCATAATATTAAACCGGCTAATCAATAGAAAACAATTGCCTGGCATAGACTGAACATCTATCGAGCAGCGCGGATGTGATGTCCCGCCTTCCTCTCTCTCCTCTCCCGGCGCTTACCTGCTCGCTCGCTCGCTTCCTCGCAACAGCTGCGCATGCGCACTTGTTACATGCTCTGACGTCATCACCGGAGAGGACGCGTAAGGTGCGCTTCGTGCGCTGCTCGCTAGGGGGCTACGCCCCGCCAGGCGACGCGCGCTGCGCTTCCCCCACGCCCTCCCTTCCTTCTCGCCCGCATATCGTGCCAGGCGAAAGGCTTTCACTCGCTTAACCTAGACCACCAACGCCCAGGTGCGAGTGCCGCTAAGAGACACCTAAGTCAAAGATTAGCGTCGCCTACCATTTTTTCTTTATAGATTCATCAAAGCAAACCTTCTATTTTCGCAGCAATGCCAACTTATGTACGATGCTTTAGGCAGGGGTGGGTCATAGAGAACACTAACACCGAAAAGAATGAAAATAAGAATTTAGAACATCACACGCACAGGCCAGGTCGTGGTCTGGACATTAAACAATGTTTGCAATGTAAGAAGTTAAAACGACTGGGAACGGCAACATACTAAACGACACACCCTTCAGGAATAACTGCGGATACATGCGGCCCGTTCCACAGGCTATCAAGCAGTTTCATAACAGGTGATTCAAGAAGGCATAACTCTAGCACCTAGGGCAAGCATAAGAGGATGTCGCATCTTGGTTCAACATACATGAAACGGCAGCTCACAAGTACTACGTCCATAGTAAAACACCACTGAAGTCATCATTCTAAATCACTGAGGTTCGCGAAACTGGCAGGAAATAACTGAATCAATGCAAAACCAAAGTGGCAAGAATAGCTCATTAGAAAATCCAGAATCAAAGAGAACAATGTCGCGCGCGTTCACCGGATTCAAGTAGCAGTGTACGTGTTCGACACAGCAGGCGCACAAGAACAAAGCAGCTAAATAACGTGACAGACAAGGAGCACTTTGAGATCCTAGTTGAAGTTACTTCCACGGTACAAACTTGAAAAGCGCCAATAACTACGAAAGCATTTCACGAGGTATCGATGAAGAAAAATAGGATGCGCGACAACTCGAAACGTAAAACAAATGTTAGTTCTGTTTCTTTTGTATCCCTTAGCACCTCGCTACTATCAAATGAAATGATGCGTGCACCCCGGCTGATGCACAGCTTTCGCGCCACGCATCCGTGATAGGTGGAACTGAAGCCCAGTGCGTCTGTCTTCAGAAGGCTCTTCACAGGCAGTGGCCCAGTCGATCTGCGGCTGCGACGCGCAACCAAAGCCATTGCAGAACTCTCCGGTGTGCCGAATGGACTCCGACAGGCTCAGCCCATCATCGTCGTAGTCCAAGTCGAGAGTCTGGCACGAGTGGTGCAGGACAAAAAGCATGAAGAATACTTGACTAGCCGAAAGATGGTAGTAGCTAGAGTTACTGTATATGCTACCAAAGGTAGCGGTAGCATATGCAGTAACTCTAGTAGTAGCTAAGTAGTAGCCGAACGCCAGCGCCCTCCGGTGCCAACCCGGAGCAGCAACGGCGCGGGCCGTGGATTGCAGCGACAGCAGAGCGTGCTTCAGATCGGGGGCCGAGTGGCGTCCGAGGATCTCTCTCATACAGTACGCGTGAAAGAACAGTTTTTCACCAGTCTTGAAATCCCAGTTCCTTCTGTCGATCAGCGCGTCCCAGAGAGCGTCGGCGAGCAGGACGCCGAGCACAGCGGCATTGTTCACAGCGGCGCCGTTGACTCGAGTGCGGTTGCCTCTGTGGGTGGCGTTGAAGTTGAGGAGCGTATAGACGCCGGCCGAGATGACGATATGACTACCCGCTCTGCTGACAAACGCCTGGAACAAGTTATGTCTGAGCCTGTGCAGCCCTGAGAGGCCCCGCGCAGCGTTGATGCGTCTCACCTGAAAGAATGAAAACAAACTTCCTCAGAGCACTGGAGGGTGACGGTATCGCTCTTGTATCTGTTAAAATGTTCTGTTATTCTCTCGTGCCGCTGCGCCGCCTAACTTATACCTCCCGGCTTCAAGTAAACCATTTTGCACTACTACTGGATCAAAACATTTGAGAATGAACACGTCGTATATACACTGATATGATAGGCCTATACTGTCGCAGCCATGTACGTGAGTACGCACGACTGAAAACGCGGCGACACCTTGAATTTCGGATTCACCGAGAGTACTGCACAACGCGCACGCAGGAGAGCGTGGCTGTACTTACTAGGACAGGCGCGCATTTCTCTGGCCCTACGCGCGGCTTGCGAAATCGGTGACGAGGGTACTCGGTGACTGAGATAAAGTTGCACTGGAATCCGTAATGTCATTTTGTTGCCTAAACGCTCGAAATGTGTAACAGTGCGTGCACGGCTCCTTCTTCGCCTCGAAATCTGCTTCGCTAGATGATCGTTTTTTTTTTCTTTTGCACAGAACCTTTTTTTTTTTTTCACCGTCAGGTAAGCAGGAAAAGCCCTGGCAATTCTCGCTTACATCTAATGTCACGTACTATAGAAATGTGCTAATTAGGCCTCCTGATTTACACGGTGCGATAATAATCGGGCTTACTAATATGTCTTTAAGACAATCAAGAGTTGTTGAACAAGGATTGCCGCTGAAGTGCCGCTTTAGGCCAAGCAACACGTGTTGTCGGATGACTGTTGATTACTTCAAGCCTACGTGTACGTAGTGAACTTCTGTCCTCATTAATCGTCCTTTGGATAGTGCTCACCTTGAAATGGAAATCGCGAAATTCCAGCACGTTTTCGAAGTAGTTATCGCTCGCGTCGGGCAGGTGGTGCGAGTACGGTGCTGTCATGTCCACGGCCAATACGACGCGAACGCCTCGCACCACCCTGCGAACCTCGCTCGAGTTTAGCTATGCGGGAAAGGTGACTTGAGCGGCCGCAAGCACGGCGTCGGCGACTCTGTGGAATAACGGCAGCACGACAGCGTCTCGGTCGGCACTGGTCATCTGCTGCGTCAACAACACGTCCCAGAGTGGAAACAGTTTCACGATCTCCTCACCGCAGAAAGCCGCCCAGGCCACTAGGCTAGCGGCCACCTCCATATTTGTGATTTCTCGGGCAAACATGGACCACGCCGTATGGACAGAGAGGTAGACGAGCGCCGCTGCCTGGACGGTGGCGCCCTTGTCGACGAGCACTTCTACGATGCTCACGATATTGGAGGGATCCTCCAGGCCAATCAGTGCGAAGGTCCTCAGAATTACCTTCCACGAGGACATGTCTGCGTTAGGAAACGCTTCGTCCAGGAAGGAAAACTTGCCCGCGTAGATATTCCCGTCGAAAACACTGCGTGCGGCTTGCAATCGCGCAACCAAAGCCGTCAAGGCGGCGCGAGTAACGTTAAGACCCGTATAACTGTTCGCGGTGTCGAACATGACTTTCGTGAACTCTGTGGGATAGGAAGTGCCGGCCGTCAGTATGTGTGGCGCGGCTAGAGCGGCGATGACGAACACCGTTTCGTTCCTTTCGTGCCACCGTACGCTGTCAGTTCTAAAGACGCTGAAGATGTAGTACCGGAAGTGTAGCAGACCGACAAGTTTGATCAGGTCCACGGCGTGCGGCGAGATCGTTCCCGACCAGCGCCGAAACAGGTCGACGACGGCTTTCACTGCGTGCTCCGCGGTGAACAGATTGCCGACGGCGGAGGCAAGGCAGCTCTCGTGGTGCATCCTGAGGATGTCGCTGACAGGCGAGCGCAGTTTGCCCTGAAGAGTCGGGTGAAGCACGGACGAGGCTAGTGCGCGCTCCACGATCGCCTGGCGGTCCACCTTGTTCTTGTTCTTCTTGTAGCAGGCGTAGCCGATGAAGTTGTTGCAGGGGTCCAGCGTCAGGTTGGACAGCATGATTACCGTTGCGATAGCTTCGGGGCAGCAGAAAGGCGGGACCTCAGGGCCTGGCTCGGACGAAGTGCCTACGATGGCGCGCACCAGGGCCCACAGGAGCGCCGCGAAGCCGAATAGAAACAGCGGTGCTAGCAGAATCAAGCACGCAACGAAAACGCGGTGAACGTGGGTGCACGAGGCTTCGTCAGCGGGCATTTCATTGGGAAGCCCCTAAGAAAGCAAGGATTCGACGGAACGTTCAAGCTACTCCTTCTTCTTCTTCTTCTTTGGCTCGTGGCTCAAGGCAAGTACCAAAGATGCCGCAGTTACCGCTGTAGGGCGCGGCAGTCTATGAAATGGCGAAAAAGACGTTCCCTTATCGCGCCTGCCCATACAAATTTAACTAGATTACTTTGGGTGTCTGGATATAAGGGATTATCTGTGAACGAAATGGCTGAAAATCTCGCGAGAGCGGCCCTCAGTGGCAATGCCCTGTCATTAATTACTTCCTACATCAGCTTACTTAACTACTACAACATTCAGGAGATATGCAATTGCTCAAGACATTTTGAACCCAACTGCAGCAGTTTTTCCCGAATATCGACACGTCCTATCCCCTCGGCACAAAAAATTCGTTTGTACCACCAGAAAAACTGAAGTGATGTTTACCTGATTAAGTTGGCAAACACCATTATTACATTTTTATTATAACAGGGCTGGCCTGGCGCCCTCCTCTCTTGCCCAATCTGTGGAGAGGATGAGACCATAGATCATTTTAAATGCAAAGCACTTCATGGGCAACATTTGCCACTTTCACAGAATTTATCTAGCCGTCTTGGTCTTGGTGCTCTCATCTTCGTTCCGTGAACTTGATAAGTACCAAAATTGGCATAGTATGACAAGAGCGTATGATGAACATAAATCATAGGCACGACATGAATATCATGACATGTGTGTCATCTAGGCCATGAAACAGCCGCCTACGCCTTGGTGCTCTCATGGTCGTTTCGTTAACTTAATTGGCAGGCTCGCAGCACACTGGTTCGCATAACATCGGTTCCCATAGGGCGTGGGATCTGCCGCCTTTTTCATTATCTTCCCTTCTTTATTATCTCCTCTTAGAATAAGAATTTCTTTTAATGAAGGCGAGTTAATAAATTAAAGTCTGGATTTTTCTGCGTGCCAATACCATGATGTGATTATGAGGCACACCGTAGTGGGGGACTGCGGGTTAATTTTGACCACCTGGGCTTCTTTAATTAATGGCCATCCAATGAAAAGTACAAGGGCGTTTTTTTTGCGTTTCGCCCTCATCGAAATGCGGCCGCCACGGCCGGGATTTGATATCGCACGCCCTCCGGTTTAGCAGCAGAACGTCAAAACCACTACGCCGCGACAAGAGGTGGGCAAATGCCTTCATTCTTTTTCTTTTCCTCCCTCACCCTCACTATGCCGGTATCCTCCTCACCTCACCATTAGATTGAAAATTTTTACCGCCCTTCCTCACCCTCATCCTCACCTATAAAAAAATTATCCGCCCTCCCCAACCTCACCCTCTCGCTGAAAAGGCTACCATCATTCTCTTACCATACGTTTTATACAATTTCAGTAAAACCATCTGCTTGATCCGCGAGCTTAGTTTGCAACACTGATTGTTTAGTGCCATTCCTATTGTCAAAGCGTGCTACACTTCTTTCCTTATAGGCGCTTGACCATAGGTCAGCAAAATAAACGGAGCTCACTCAGACTCACTCACAAATTATATTTTTTTGCTTAGAGCTCGCTGAGTCTCTGACTCACCGATATTCTGCGTAGCCGGGATCACGCGGACTCAAACTCATCAGAACTATACTCAGTCAGGCTCACTGGTAATCAAGCTCACCAGATCTATACTTAGCTGGGCTCACTCCGACTGAGACTCACCAAATTCTACTCAGCCGGGTTCACTCGACCTCACTTAGTCAGATCCGTAAAGGTCTTCTAGGCCCACAGATCTCATGAACTCACTCTTTTGAATTGGACATATCAATGACAAAAATGCCTTAATGCCAGGCTAATATATAGGGGAATTCAGAGACTTTACAAAAGTTAGTAACTTAGAAGAGAGTATGGACGAGAGTCGTTAATATACAAGAAATTTCCTTGTTTGTTTATTAAATGTTCGTCACGATGTCTTGTAAGAACAAAAGTATGACGCTCGACTTTCGCAGTGCTAGATTTATTTCGCGTAAAGATAAAATGCGCAAAAGCGATCTTTAAAATATATGCATATTCTTATTTGTTTGTGTACGCGCACGCTTTTGTTCCTTTGACGCATGTGTGCCTGTCATAGGCGTATCTACCGGGGGGGGGGGGGGGGGGAACACTTGCCTCCCCATTGTCAAAAGTGTGGGGCAAGGTATGTCATTTGCCCCCCACCCCCCCCCCCATTTTTGAAAGCAACCACTCTCGGCGGAATGCTGGAAAGTCCAAAAAGTACAGCTGAAGCTAAATATACTATATAGGACAGATAGGGAGGGAAAGGGGAAGGCTTGGCCCCTCCTCCCTCGAAAAATAGTGATACGCCAAAGGTGCGAATAATGCGACTTCCGAAATACTGTCTGTCACAACACAGCTTGAATGCTAATCGCATTGTCATCGAGAGTCAACGTAAGATGTGAGCTGCAATTTTTTTTTTAATTAGAAGAACGGGATGTTTCTGGAAAAAAAAAGAATCTCGGAAAAAATTGAAAACAAGAAACCATCTGAATCTGAATCTAAAGCATGAAAATAAATGCAGCGGCGTGATTAAAGTTTTTCCGGTGTCACGAACGGCTCAGAAAGTCGTGTGGGATGTCGTAAATGTAGCAGGTGCGTGCGAATAGTGATATTTGGTATCGAATCGAATACGAATCGAATAGTGCCATAAGCAAATCGAATAAAAAATTTAATACTTTTCTAATAGTATTCGAACCATGAACAGTGTCTATTACAATTAATATAAAACGAAGTTCACATCCCAGTAGTCTTAACGTTAGGAAGTTTGTCATAATACGTTATGAAGCGTTGTTTTAATAAAGCACAAATGGAGCATTAGGAGCTACGAGTATAGTGTCTTCAGATGGACAGGCTCTTCAGAGAGTGCGAGTTATCGCTGTAGAGCGTGTGGCTACCTAAGTATGGCTACCTAAGTATGGCTACCTAAGTAGCGTAGCCTCATGTTCTCATGTTTTATGTCTGCACTGTGCCCGCGCGGGTGAAAATTTAGTGTATTTTTGCTCCAATGTTACATTTATTTGGGCGCGGTTGACGTTCTGAAATATACGAAAAATTTTCACAATTAATCGCATTTAGGAAATGCGACTATTCAACTCGGTCTTTGAATCGAATAGGACACTGATTCGTTATTCGAAAGTTTCCAATGTTCACACACCCTAATACATAGTGCACCTGACGGTTGTGAAAGTGCGACCGCGATACATAATCGAAACTGCAGTATCGAGCCATTCTATCAAGTATCCTAAATAGGATACGGCGTCTTTTAGAGCATACTTAAACTAACCACGCATTAAAGATACCGCATATGGTGCTGCGATGCTCCGCAAGTGTTTCATAAGCCGTATGCGCCCGGCATGGGAATATTGAGAAACGTATATGCAAGTGAAATAAGCCAAAAAGAAAAAAAAGGAAACTCAAGTCATATCTAGAGTTTTGTGAATGGCACCTTGCACTGGAATGCTGCTGCAAACTCTGACAGCTGCTTAACGGGTTCGTTGCAACGGCGCCTCGCGTCCCCGTACAAGGGGTCCGAGTAGTGGCTGCTAGAGCAAACCGCGTAGCACGATGACACAAAGAAAAGTCTGTCTTGAGCGAGGCTCGACAACCTGGCATACGCACTGCTCAAGTCTTGCACGACAGCTAGCCTATACGCAGACAGGGCGGCCAGGAGAGCCTTGGTGTCCACGTGGTACGGGGGCCAATCCGACGGCAGGGTGTAGTTCGAATGTTCAAAGAACCCTGTGCGGCCTCGGTTGCTTCGATTGTGGCTTTGGTTGTACGCCAGCTCGTGAAACAAGCCCCTGAGCACTTCGTCAGCAATTAGCCGGCCAGCGCCGCCGTAGTTGACAGCTGGCGGTAGGTCCGAGTGGTAGAAAGGAAAGACTAAGTAGTCCTCCGCAACCGTGAGTACGCCTTTAAAACTCCATTGATGGCAGAGCAAAGAGCCCGGCTTGAGAACATTCGTGATGTCTTGCTCCTGCAGCCGCCAGCGCCCCACCATCAGATTCAGCCAGTCAATGAAGAAGCGAGCTCGGCGTGACGGTTCTGGAAGCACGCTGGCCAGGAAGCTGTCCCTGTTCAACGGGGTAGCGGTACTATAGGCACAGAGCCGAAGAAACGCCTTACTTCGACCAGCCACGGCATCAATGAGGACGTCTCTCACGTCTCGAACGAAGGACTCGGCTTCCTGATGCTTGGGAAACAGACTGAGCCATCCGACGCCTACTGTACTTTCGATCTGGACGAGGCAGCGGCGCGTGTGAGCCGACGGAGGCAGACCTGCGAGCTCGAGCGTGGCGTCCGCGATTTCTCTGTGGGCCATCCAGCCCAGCTCGTGAGCGACGCGAAGTCCCAGGCTCAGGGTTAACGCCTCTTGCGTCTCGGTATCGAGTCCCAGGATGTAGACGACAGACCGCAACAGACCCAGGTTTTCCACTTGCACGATATCGCTGGGCGAGAAGCGTCGTGCCCACATGAAGTGCTCGTTGAAGAGGAGGACCAGGCGACCGCTTGCAATGCGGAGAGTCGCCGTCTCGGTAAGGTTGCGGATGGACATGCGCACTATTCTCGGTTCAGGCACGTTCATGGCAGGTCCCAGCGATTCTAGTGTGAGCGTGTCCATTGCCTCGATGGTTGAGACGATTTCGCTAAAGGCCGACTCTGAACCGTCGAACAGGCGCAGCATCTTGCGAATGTACATGTGGTAGCGAAGCCATGGCGCCGACCCTGTTGGATAGCCGGCGAATGCACGCACGGTAGCCATCCACGAGCGAAAGGCGGCGCTGGGAACAATCTTCAGTACCGGCTCGGTGCTACCGACGCCAAGTGGAGACAGTCTGATGTGGACTTGAAACCAGAGATGAACGTTCCAGTTTCCAGACAGGTCGAGCAGAATCGCTAGTGGGTCCCAGCGAGATTTTTCGGGCCATGGCAGGTGACGCTCGAACATGAACCTTCTCAGATCTTGCAGGCTGCTCTCCGAAAGTTCAATACAGGACCTGGCTAGGGCGGCCACTTTCTTCTCGACGCTTGTCACAGACGAAACGGCTTGAGCCTGGTTGTGGCTGTCCTGGGAAGCCTGTTGGATAACGTTGAGCGCGCGTTTGTACATTGTATCTTCAGCCGCGTCCACAACAGAGAGCAGACGGTGTTGATGCTTCCAGCCGTCACAGACATACCCGTAGAAATCTATGCAGGGGTCTTGCAACTTGTTGATGGAAGTTCTTATAGCAGCCAGGTAGAGTTGGCATGCCATTTCGTCGCAGCCTGAAAACAGGGGAAGGTCCGCATGTTCTGCATAAGCCCTTCGGGTGCTGGCGCGGAGAATGTCGCGGTACTTTATGCGAATCCATAGAGTCGAGCCAAGATAAATCAGAAGAGCGACGCTGCAGAGGATGGCCGTGGTGGAAAGCACTGCTTGGAATCTCCGGCTCATGTACCAATTCCCTGGTCGAACCACTACTTCGACGTCATTGCGTTCCTGCGAATGTAAATGTAGGCGCAGAGACGTCGCTTTATATAGCAGTTTATGAGAGCAGAGGTCTGTAGTATGCCATCAGTATTACGTGTTTGGTAGCAGTAGTGATAGTCTAATAGTTGTAGCAATTGTATTGTTCGGGCGTACTCTACTGTTAATGGTGATGAATGTTAACAAACCAAATAACACAGAAAACTTTTTTCGTTTCCCACTACGCCATGTCTATGCGACATTGGTGTAATACGGGTCCAAATTGAGAGCTGTGGCGTACAGCATCTATGCAGCTACACACTGGTCAAGGGTGGTGTTCACAAAGTTTCTATTAAGCAAATGCCTTTCGTGATTAACCACAGCCGCGGGCATCATATCGCCGCGGTAGCCTATTATGGCTACCGCGGCTACCGTGCATATCTCAGGTCAGCTGGAAGCCTTGTGCGCAGTCAGAGCCCACGGCTTCCTTGCAGATAACGTCGAGGAGAGTCCACCAGTTCGTCGACGTCTGTGAAGTGGCCCTTAACATAGTTGTTACTCGCGCCCCTCCAGATGAATGAAAGATGAAAGATGCCTTTTCCAGATGGTAATGCCTGTCGCGTTTTTCGCGTTCATGAGTGGTCAAAAGACGCTCCACCGCAGGCGAAGTGTCGAACGCAGCCACTCACGAACACGAAAAGCGCCGAAAGGCATTACCATCGGGAAACGCCATCGCTACCAAATCGTGGTGCTGGATGGCACGAGGCAGGTACAGGGTCCTGAATATTTGGCTGCGCGTGTTCAAAAAAAGATTTTGCGCTCACCGATGCACCGTTCTTGCTCAAATTTTGCACAACGATCGACTTTTGGCATCGACTTTGTCTAGTATAACACTTAGCACGATTAATCGCCTGTTTTTAAGACAAAAATGAGAAACTGTTTTCGTTTATGGGAAAAATGGCGTCTGAGAAGCCAGCCTTGGCATAGACTTGTGTCGCCACTTGCCGTCATTTGCAGGAAGCAGCGTTTCAGAGAGGGCTGCCGTGTGTTGCGCGCTCCTGGAACAGGCGACTGCCCGTCCTGAAACGCTCCTTTATGCAGATGACGACAGATGGCGACACAAGTTTATGCTTGCGCCGTCGCCGCAGCAACTCGCATCCCCATAAGCGCCGGCAAATTTCCACGATTTTTTTTAAAAACCAGGCAACTAACTATGACAAGTGTTATACTAAATGAAGTCGACGCCAACATGCAATCTTTCTGCAAAATTTTAGCAAGAACAGAGCAGCGGTGAGGGCGAAATCCTTTTTTTTTTTTTAACAGGCGCAACCAAAAATATAGGACCTTGTATTTGCCTCCGGAAGCCTCATTGTAGTAGACATTGATGCATTCCAGCTGCAAGTCAGAGTCACCATGGCAGCTTCCACTGAGATCGATGCCATGCTCATCGGCGATCACTTCCCTAAACTTTCCTACGATTTGGTTCCCGCGCAGACCAGCCTGGACTTAAACATTTTCACGCATCTTGGTGTAGATGAGGAGGACAATGATGACAGAACTGATGCTGTACGTAGTCTTCCCGACCGCAGAGACAGTGCACAGCGTCTCAACGGTCGAATACTAACATTTTTTTTTATTTCACGGACGATTACGATACTCCTTAGCGAAAAATTTGAGCAAAGCTCTATACGTGTTTTCATTTCGTGATACAATTGGCTGGCGCGGACAGGCTGTCTCGTGTCGCACGCTGCAAACGGAGCGAAGTGTGGCGCAACTGCTTTGATAATCGGGAAATCTCGAGAGGCTGTGCGTGGGTGACGCGTGGTTGCGATTCACAGCAGCCGCCGTTGACAGACCTCCGCACATGCAGCACTTTGTTTCCATACATGCTGTCAGTGGTGGCATCGGTGAACAAACGACGCACGCTACTCTGGCGCCATCTAGTAGCCATCGTCGTCGCAGAGCCCGTCTTGCGAGGCACTACGCATTCCGTCTCACGCGTTCGTTATAACCTCCTCCTCCGCTTTCGTCCTCGCGCTCTCTTCGCTACCGCCGTCTTTCGTCCACCACTGTGCTCCGCGTTCGATTTCATCCTTTCCCATGCTCGTTCGCTCGGCTACGAAGGACGCCGACGCTTGCGTTCTGGTACTATGGCGTCATCTCATAGTCTCGTGCGGCACTCTGTTTTGCTCCTCACCCTTTCGCCATGCTCTCCTCCCGCTTTCCACCTCATGCTTTCACTGTAACCTTCTCCTGCACTTTCCTCCTCGCGCTCTCTTCGCTATCTCCGCCTTTCATCCCCCGCTACGCTCCGCATTTGCTCTGTTCTGTTTCGCTCTGCTCGTTTGCTCGGTTACGAGGGACGACGAGGGACGCCGAGGTACTCCGAAGCTCAACGCATGAACGCGCGTCTAAGGGCGGGGCTCTAAAAGTTTCCTGTGGGAAATAGCACATTTCTAATCATTGAACTGGATTGCTCGAGGAGGCGGACATCACCTGCGCAATAAATCAAAATGCATAATAAACTAATAAAGAAAGCTTTGTTTTAACGGAAGACTGTCGTACATATTGCTATTTACGAACTTCAGCCGCAATTGATCTTTTAATTGATTGATGCATGGCGTTTAACGTCCCAAAGTAACACTGTGGCTGTGTCATTGAAGGGAACAGCGCAAAAGATGCGACAGGCAAACACGCAGTTCTCTCAAAGATGTTGCCTTACCAGCTATGGACCTTGAGTACTGAAGGGCTATGATAGGCGCCACCTTAGAGGAGGCCTCTGGACCACCTGGAGTTTACTTAACGCGCACCTAAACGTTTTTGCATGCGACAGCCGCCCGGGTTCGAACCCATGACCTCGGTTTTAGCAGCGCAAGTGCGCATCGCTTCAACGTAAACGCCCGATATCGTTACCCTACATGCAGGGCGTTTGAGCGAACACTTTCAAACATTTTTAAAGGTTTCCTGTGACAGATGGCTCAATTCTAGTTTATGAGCCGGTCTACTTGAAGCTGCGAACACTACCTTATCAAGAACATGAAATAGGAAATTGACTCATTAACAAGAATGCACTAATTAATTTTAGCTAATTATCTTATGACCCTTATTGCAATTCACAAATTCTAGCAGTGGACTTCGCGAGGCGGATCCACTTGGAACGAATTCTCAGGACGACACCAGTTTCGAGATATAAATTCCCGAACTTTGCTGACAAATGCATTGGCATTCCAGTTACTTTTGTGCTTCAGTACATGAAACGACGTTTTTTTAACAATTTAACTGAAACGCCAATGCATTTCTCCGTAAAGTTCGGAAATTTATATGTCGAAACTGATGTCATCTTGGAAATTCGTTCCAAGTGTATCTTTCGCCTTGCGAATTCCACGGCTATAATTTGTGAATTGCAATATGGGCCATAATGCAATTAGTTAAAACATAATGGACGTTTATTAATTAGCAGATTTTCCATCCCAATTTTTTGTGCAAGTAATGTCCACCGCTTCGACTACGCCAGCTCATGAACTAGAATTGTGATATCTGCCACAGTCAACTTCTAAAGATTTTTGAAAGTGCTCGCTGAAACACCCCGTGTATGCTCCAACATGCGCACACGGCACACGCTGGTCTAACTCTCGGGCTCGACGTGCTTATCTGACCTGGTTCATCGGCGCCGGCTCTGCGAGGCCTAGCGGGTCCAGCGCGGTGCCTGCGCCATCGCCACGAGCCGCCGCATCGGCAGCAAGGCGCACCACCGCCTGCATCTGGCGCACTTCGTGAAGCTCGTGCAACTCGAGGCGCTGCAAGCCCGGCCGCCTCGGCGGCCGTGCGATGCGGCTGCCGCCGCCCAACGGGTCCACGTCCGCGTCTGAAGAGCTCGAACTGCTGTCACTGCTGCTGCTGCTGCAGGTGCAGGAAGCGCTCGTCCCGGTCTCTAGCATGGCGGCGCTCTTCAACTCGACCCGGTCTCCGGTGGCGCTTGAACAGCGTTCTGCGGTGAATGCGCGCTTCGGAAAGGACAAATTGCTCCGGGAGCTTTAACAATCGGTGTGGCGAAGCCGATCCGCTTTCGATGCGGCCGGTGCTGCAGCTGCTACACCGCGTGGCACGTTCGAAATGCAGAGCGTGACCATTATTCTTCTCTTCCCCGTGTGCCTCGATTGGCGGGTTCTAGTCGCTCTTCGTTTAATAATTTCTTAATTGGCTTTTACAGCGACGCCCTTTATGGATAGGGTTTCGTGCATTTCTCGTGTCCGTCAACAAATCAGTGTGAGCAAAAAATATTGTCGCGGCTCACTGGAGACAAGAGCGGAGAGAGGTATTTAATCGAGAGAATGAGGACAAGCGCTCAGTTCAGGCTTCTTCTTCTCTGGCACCTCGCTTGCACGCAAGAGGTCGTCGTCTTCGCCGTCATCGTGGTTGGGCGCAGATGGCGTCGCGACAATATCTTCATCAGCAATGCCCTGGACCACTGCTCGCGCGCTCGTCGTCGTCGTCTTCCACAGCTGCATCCGTTCCATTGGCGCTCATATCAGCATTCCCATACTGCCCCTCCTTCTAAGAAAGCGCTGACGGCACTGGGCCACTGACGGTCGGTGCGGTGATTTCGTTCTCAAACTGATTGCCTCAATATGTGAGAAATGAAAACACGGATGTATATAACGAATTTATAGCACGAATGAACGCGGATTTATAAAAATATATGTCTGTGCCTAACTTTCGTGACGATGACAACCGATCAAGACAATAAATGTGTTCAAAACTCTGTGTCAATTCCTTGTCGTGTGCTACACAGCTTCGCTGGTCCTCCTCCTTCACACATTGGAATGGTTCAGGATTCTTTTTTCCTGTACCTCCCAATAGCTGAAGTTCTCTTTATCACCCATGATAAGGTTGCGCAATACAATTGGTAGCGTCGCCGCACTGCAGGATTTTCTAAAGAGGACAACATATACCAAAGCAAGAAGTATCGGTAGATCAATATATAGAAGAAAGCTGAAAGAAGGCGAATGATGATGAGGATGATGATGATGAACAGCAGCAGCTGTATTAGGCATAATGAAATGGGGAGCAAGCAGAGGTTACGAACAAGTGTCTGGCCTGTCGGCCAGGCTGTCCAAGCTGGCCAGTTGCTGCTGATGTTTCCAGCAAACGAGAAAAGTACTCCACACTAATGTATTAAACCCCGCCCAGTTACAAGCGTAGGTAACGTTAAGTACTGCCTTTGAAGTACCGCCTTCAAACCCAATGCTTTCCCGCATAAACTGAAGCAGTACAACGAGCTTATTCCTCTTGTTTGTAGACATGTGAGAACCGAGTAATGACGGAAGCGATAAATTTTCATTTCCAGCCCCGAAACAATTAAGTTACGTTAAGTTCCGTAGGTTAGCAACTCAAAGACAATATTCTTCTCCATAAACAGTGAAAATACTCATATGACAGTGTAAATAAGAAGGCATAATTTAGCTAGCGAGTAGCACTTTTCAGCCCCAAATACACGTGAAGACACCAAAACACTCCAGGATGCCAGTTCTTGAGCTGTTTCCTTGTAGGTACCTTCGGGACCTGGACACCGTTGTTTTAATAATGCTCCTTGCATTTTCTGATAATGTTTTTACTGTTATTGGCGCACACTCGCAGCAAAAATCCTGAGCGCGCATTTGTTATAATAATGAGAGGCTTAGAACAAAACGATGTGGCTGAAGGGCTCGGCCTGACAGTCCCAACGTGGGAGCGGCCCGCGTCAACGTAGGGTTGACCTTCAGGACACAATAAAGTTCTCCATGCCATACCATACCATTAGAACAAAACAGCGAAATTCGGTACAAGAAGGCGTTTTTGTACGGTGAGATTATATAAACTTTGTCTCATTGCCTTCTCTAAAGTTCAGACGTGCTGTAAATATAAGAGAAACTGTTAATATAAGGAAACAGAAACGGGTGTGCCCGAAAGATTAGCAGAGAAGCCAGGCATCGATCATTATTTTTCTTATACACACGCAAGAACTCACTGTTGCTGCCTGGAGGAACAATTTACGGTTATCGGAATGTAACCTCTTTGCTCGCTTTCGAGTGACGTCGTGCGTAGAGATGACAGACCTTAGCAATGTCCACAAGCTGTCATTCATTGCATGGTATTACGCACCCACCCTTGCAAAAATCGAGCATAAAATTCAGTTGCATCCGAGCGCGATGTCTGTTTATTGCAGCAAAAATAAACTGAAAGAAAGCAGACTTAAGACGACATTTACGTTTGGACGCCAGATGCACGTGTTATTTCTCAAGAGAAATATGCTACAACGTTTTGCTGGAACTTCGTAGCTTTTCGCCGTGATATCTACGTGCCTGTGGAAGCTCAGTCAACCGATGTTTGTGTTCTTTTGCAAGTGGCAAGCAGGCTGCCTTACAAAATGTTCTCTTTGACACATAGCGAAGCTACGTGTTAAAACCAGAATAGCCATTCGCCTTCTTAATTCATTCCTGTAGCGAAGGCATATAGTATGGGAGAGCTATACTTCATTTGCTGATGCAGTTCTGATGCACCACGCGTGTGCAAAAATTATGGATGGGAAGAGTTGCCGACCACTTTTCCTATACAGTTTGAAATATTAGAAGGTTGTTTTTCGAAGGCGAGAGGATAGAAAAGTGAAAAATTGCACTTCCAAACAGCAATGGATGCAGGACACCAAAAGGGACTAAATCAGCCACTATAGGAGATAATGCATTTATTTGGTGGTGGCAGTGAGTTGAAAGGTTGCCTTTTTCCGACGAAGACTAGTACGGGCACCAAGGTCATGCGGACGGTGCCAACCATTCGTTGTACACAGCCTGTTTTCTATGCCCATACTGTCTTCAGTTCTTGAAGTGGAGTGCACTGTGTTGAAGTAGCATTGGTTCCGTTGAAATGCCATCATAACACAGCTCAAGACGGCTACCATTACTGTCTGTAGTTATTCTGTGCCGCGGGAATAATTCCTACGCTTTCAGTGTTTTGTGCCTAAAGAACGCGTGGGAAAGCTTATTTAGTTTTTGTTCAACTTGTGAGGTTAGCGTAGATTCTAAAATAGAGTGCTCATTAAAGTGAGGCTTCGATGGAAAGAACAAATTTCACGAAGTACGGCATCCTCGGGCCGGTTGGCGCGTGACAACTAGAAGCAAAAGTGGCGATGGCATGACTTGATGTGCTTTGTTAGGCTGGTTGGTACACATTCTTTTTGTTTGTTTTTATTTTTACATACTACAGCACACACGTTGAATCGTAATGATGCGAAAGTAACTGAAACCGCACAGTGTACGAGATTAATACAAAACAAAAAATACAATATTTAGAGGGTGGGAACGACTACAAAACTGACAGGGAAGAGGTAGCACCCCTGTTCTGTGTCATCATTCGTCCCTATCAATTTCTTGCTAGTTTCCACTCTAAATAAACGGACTGACGGTTCTCCTACTGTGGCTAGTCGCACAGCATCGTGACTAGCAATCATGCGGTGCAGGAAGATTCGATTAGTGTACGTACAGAAAACCCCAAGAGAACTTCTCTCATTCAGCGACGCTCCTTTCAACGCACTTTTTGGTTCAAGCATGTCAATCAGGGACCTCGCAAATAGCACAGGCGACTTAACTGAAAATAACCTGTTGCTCGCATTGTATAAATAATGTATTGTTGCAGTTTAGCAAGAAGAGCTGTACGAAAAAAAAAATACTTTGTCTCGTATAAGTTAAGCTCCTCATGTCTCGTAAGTGGATAATGAAATTTCTATAAAACAACATGCTTTATACAATAAAACAGTTGCTGTAATTGCAAACGAACTGAGGGGAAGGAATCTGCAGAATACAAACCAATTTTACCTTTGTGCCAGAACCAAGCCTAAATATCAACGAGTAGCTTCGCACCTAAAGCATATAGCATTGGCAAACATGGACACTTTGGTCCTGTTTAATTCACCGTGCATATGCCATTGTTAGCAAAGTCATCCTGAAAGGACAGTACGGCAAGTTTTCGTTTTCTTTTTTGTTGTCAGCTCGCATCGAACCTAAGTCCCAGTGTAGTGAGGACGCGTTGCCGTGGAAACGTGACGACGGCCCACTGCCGGTCGGTGCGGTGATTTCGTTCTCAAATTCATTGCCTCAATATGTGAGAAATGAAAACACGGATGTATATAACGAATGTATAAGACGAATGAACGTGGATTTGTAAAAATAAATGTGACGATCGATACGATTCAATATACAGCGTTGCCTTCCAGCCGTACAGCGCGTTATGCATTAAAAGTTACCCAACTCTTTCACACGTCCACGAAATGTGGGATAGGATTGGTCTACCGCCACACCATGGGCATCTAGCTCGATACTGTGTAAGGGTAGAGTGCATGAAGTTTTAAGAGGTGCGGATAAAATTAATTCAGCCGAACAGAAACTAACAACAATCATTAGCGGAGCAGTGGGAGGTACAGCTCTCCAGCTAGGACCTGGTGGTTCAGACGACGGTCCGGAGGAAAGTCCACAGGGAGGCCAAGGTCAGTGAGGCCCTAGACTAGGGGAGCCACCCATCAGTCTTTAACCCCTTTTCCGCCACTCCCTGTCTTAATATTTTACTGCTACTACTACTCAACTCTGTTCTAATTCTAAAGCGTTCGTGTGTCAATGGTTATCAGTGCACCTGACCCAAACTACATAGTGTAAAAACTTTTTGACTAATCTGCTTGAATATCTCGCCCGCACACAGAAAACGTTGACGAATACTAAGCTGCTATTAATCTGCATTGATGCAGTTACCTTTACATTCCAGACCGCATCGTTTCGAACCGCAAGTTAGACCTGTAAAGAAAATCGTTCTGTCTCCCTCCTATGGGCATCTCGTGACAATATTAGTCTGCCGCTCTATTTATTTTTGTTCTTTTGGTTTTGCACGATAAAGCTATCCACTGTAATACATACTGTACCAAAATGCCAACTAGTTTACTTCAGATTGTGACGTCTTGATCGATGTAACTAGTGCACCGCATTACCAGCTAAACGTGTTTGGTAAATTAGTTTTATTTTTCCTGCTGTAGTTGTTGTTCAGCATAACCTCAACCACACACAGTAGCAGTAACGAAATGTGTTCTTTGATGCTGGTGTAAATTTTTTGCAGGAGTGTAATCGTTAACACGTTGTTTTTGTAAATGTTTCAAATGCTTTACACTTGGTTAGAGCAATATTAGCGCTATGTTTGGATGGTTAAGCTCTGCGCCAGCGGGTGGCTGGACCGTGCCGACCGATCAGTACGCTCACGTACGTCTACGCTAAAGTTCCTTCATCAGCTTGAGTTTATGCCTCCAGCCATCCGTCGAAACGCCCAGTTCGCCTGTGGTTACCGGTATACTAGACACGTTCGGCGCTGCGACAGCATGCTAGCAACGCACGCTGCTTCGATAGCTCTCGCTTGGGGTCGACTGCCAAGCAGCCGGCGGAGAGTTTGGAGAGGCTTCGCGCGCTCGCTCACCGGAAGGCGACGACACGACGTGCCATCATGACGCAGAGCCAGTGAAGGCGGAGCTTAGCCCCGATCACTCGGCGAACGAGTTGAGGAGAAAATGCATGACTATGGAGGATGGTAACTTGTAATCGTCTGTAGCTCTCTTAATATGAGGCGTTTCACACAAATTGTGGTGCGAATGATTAGAGAGTTTTAGTATAGGGGACGCAAGCGGCTTGCGTCCTCTAAACTAAATCTCTCTATTAACTTTAGCTCTGCCCTACGCGTCTACAAAATTTGTCCGAACCGTTAATGGGCCCTTTAAAAAGCCTAAAAAGCGCGGTAGTTAAGCTGATGCAATGCACGGAAGCACGGAAGTGCCAGCGTGGGAAGCGGCCAAGCCACAGTAGCGCATCTATTCTTGCGCGACTCCATGTTTCATTAGCTTGTGAAACTTCATCTGAATATTTTTATTAAAACTTCTGCAAAGTAATGTAAC